>NC_085011.1:28010122-28037622 GCF_963854185.1 Sardina pilchardus | reverse complement strand
TCCCGCTTACTCGCATTCGTTACCGCCGACGACACTGGATTCCTCCTCCTCCTCCTCCTCCTCCTCCTCCTCCTCCGTGTGGTCCCGAGTTGTTTCTCGACACAGAGAGAAAGCTCTTTGATAACAGGTGATAAGATACGGCTCCTGAGAGCGCGCCGGGTGCTTTCACGGCTTTCATCATACCGGCAGATACCAGCATGGCAACAATTGGGAGAGAGAGAGGGGGGGGGGAGAGAGAGAGAGAGAGGAAAAGCCAGCCCCAGCCAGCCACGGAGAAACCGCTTTGAAACCAGATCCGCTTTCAATATTTCAACTCCCAGACAGAATTACGCCCGCTGACCTGATAAAAAGCATCATTTATCTCAAAAGGGCCAAAGGAAGTTGCTAAGTTGGCTAATTACAGATTTAGGGCTGAAACTGTAAACCAATTACGGCGGAGAGGGAGGGGAGAGAGGAGAATGGCAGGAGTGCCTGAGCGCCCCACATTAGAGGACTGGGCCCAGGCTTTGTGTGCCGATGATAGCCCCCGCGTCTCTTCTCAGCCAATGGTCCCTCTGGGATGGCCGGGGCTATCTAAGCTGATCACAGGGCCATTGTTTCAGGCCTCATTAGCACACAGGGGGTCCAGAGGTTTCCCTTATGGTCGACAAGGAACTGGTCATCTCCCTTCCCCCCAAAAAAAATCTCCCTCAGACCTTCTCCTAAAGCCCTCAACCCCCCCCCCCCCCCCCACACACACACACACACACACACACACACTATGATCCCCCCCATCCTGACTCCTCTGTGAGCCTCTCTTTGTCCCTCCTTCCCTGTGGCCAGGACAAGAGAAGTTAGAAAAACAAGCAGAGGAGACAAAGGGGGGGGGGAGAGAACACAGCCGAGAGGGGCTATTTGTGTGGATTCCCCGAGCTCTGGACAAACATACAACACACAGGAGACAGCCAGCTAGCTCAGACCACCCCCCGGGCTGAGGGGTTGGCTCGGCTCGGCTTGGGTGAGCTGACCAGCAGGATGTCAGCCTTCTTTAGCCTGTTTTTTTGTTTCCCTCTCTCTCTCTCTCTCATTTTCCCCCCTCTCTTTCTCTCTCTATCCCTTTCTCTCCCCACTCCGTCTTCATGGCCCAGGTCCCGGGGGGAAGTGGGGGAGCTAACTAACGCTAAACATCTGGAATCTGCATTAGAAAAGAGACCGAGGGGGGCCTGGAGCGCTGTGCTGTGCTGTGCTGTGTTGTGCTGCGCTGGGCTGCTGACCGGCTCAAAGACATTCAGCACATTCACCCAGAGCTACTGTCCCATGTCGCAGACTCACTGGGCCTGACTCACACAAAGGCCCAGTCAGGGGCCCAGATTGTACAATACGCTGACATGTACACTGCCCACCCCCACTTCACACACACACACACACACACACACACACACACACACACACACACACACACACACACACACACACACACACACACACACACACACACACGGCCCCTCACTCTCACAACTACACCCTATTCACTCTCACACACACACACACGCCTTCTCAATTGCACCCTATGCACACATAGGCATACACACACACACACACACACACACACACACACAATATCCTACCACAAACAATGACACATATTCAACTCACCCACAAGCTTCCCATATATCACATTAAACACTGTATTTCTTTACACACCTGCAAATTACAAACACACACACACACACACACACAACTCAGACAATTTTCTGGATGGAGGCCTGGATTTCACATTTGGCCATATTGGAAAGGTCTCATGGCTGACAAGGGAAGGCGGGGGTGGGGGTGGGGGGTGGGGAGCAGAGAGATCACCGCTAATTGCCTGTGGTGGATGAATATGGAAATGAACCAGAAGGTAAATGGGAGAGAGGGAGGAAGAGAGAGAGGAAGAGAGAGAAGGAGAGAGAGAAGGAGAGAGAGGAAGAGAGAGAGACAGAGAAAGAGGGAAAAAGAGAGACAGAAACAGAAAAGCAAAAAAAAGAGAGAGAGGGAGGAAGAGAGACAGAAAGAATGAGAGAGAGAGAGAGGGAGAGAGAGAGGATAAAAAAAAACACAAGCAGCTATCTGGCACAAGCTTCTCCATGTTACCTTTAATTGGGCAATGGCTCAGGTCTGGGAGAGCCCATCAATAATGTATTCCAGTCAAAGACCAAGTGGAGACACAGGAGATCGAAGAAAAATAATTCTCAAATCTCGCACCAGACACAGGCAGAGCACGGCGCAGGCTCCCTGGCTTAAAAACACACACAATTAAAGCTGGAAACCAGATTTGTCTGCTTTAAGCCACATAAGGCGACCTATTCCACATATGCCAGGTGTATTGTGTTTTTTACTTTGGTGGTGGTGGTGGGGGGGAGTACTTGAAAAGGTAAACAAAGAAGACAAAAGCGAGCAGACAGATTAACGATGGGGGGAAATTAAATGAAGTATTCTACCTTGGCCAGACAGGAATGTGTCACTGAGAGCCCAAAGAGGGAGCGGAGGATTCCACAGACGTCCACTTAGTGCCGACTCAAAAAGCCCTCTTGTTCACACACTTAACCGAATCAAGTGCTTTAATAAACTTAGCTATGCTCACCCCCCACCCACCCCTCTCACACACACACACACACAAAGAACGGGGCACTGGCACAGCTATGCAGCTCCTTCAAAGATATTTCTGTTGTCACAACACATCCCTATAGCTCTGATAAGGTAAATTGCATCCTAGGGAAAGACAAGGGGTCCATTACCCTAAACAAGAGGTGATCCACCACAGCAGACCCCAGGCCAACACCACCACCTCCCCCTCTCTTCCCACCCCTTCCTCCCGGCCCGGCTTCTGAGATAACAGTAACCGGACACTGGCACGGCTTCTCCAGCGGGACTCTTTGAACGATCAAGAGTCAATCAGGAGCCGCTGACAGACGGGCCCGAGTAGGACGCACAAGAGGGAATCAGTGCACAACCAGAAAGAGGGGGGGGGGGTGCAGTCTGACCTGGGTGATGAGGAGGAGGTGTGTGCGTGTTTGGGGAGGGGGGGGGGTGTTGAGGAAGAATGGGGGTCAATAACTGGGTGAATGGTGGGTAAGGGGGTGTTGGTGATTGGGCCCCCAGTTGAAGAGAATCAGGTCTGACCCTTTCTCACCTACAAATCTGCTGTTCGCTTGACCCCCCACCATCATCATCCCACTGCGACCCCTCAGCACCCCCCCACCCACCCCCCCTCAACCGCCCTCCCGTCGGGAACAACACCTGGGCCTCTCCGGTTTCCGCTCCGCAGACAGCCTGGACAGCTCGCCTCTGAGGGCTCCCGTGTGCAGGTTATGGTAACTCAATATCACCTCTGCCACTTCAGGCCAGCCCAAAACACACTCTCACAAAGACGAGTGCCGGGGAACAACACACGCCTCCTCGTCATGATGGGGAGGGACACGGAGAAAAAGAGAAAGACAGAGAGAGAGAAAAAAGGAAAAGAAAAGTAGCTGATAAGTGGAGCACTTTGTCTGAATGAGGGCTCTGGCAGATGTTAAGGTTTGCGCAGGACGGCCGTTTCAGGCTAACAAACAGCCTCTCCAGATGGGGACAATGGCAGCTTAACTTGCTAGCTCCTCTCCCCTGTCAAAAACAGCTGACACACACACACACACACACACACACAGCGCGGGGTGAGCGGAGGTCATCCCCGGCCTTATCTGCCCCGCTCAAGGAGCGGTGCGCTGGCCTGGGATTGGCCCGCGGCCTGAGTGCTGGCGGAGCGGTGTCATGGGAAGACTAATGGAGGAGAGAGGCTAGGATATCAAAAGCACCAAGAGAGTGATGGGGGCAATTAACAGGGAGGGCAAAAAAAATTACATCAGTGAGTGATGAATGTGGAGACAGAGAGAGAGAAAGAAAGAAAGAGAGAGAGCAAGGGTGCACGAGAGAGAGAGAGAGAGAGAGAAGAGAAGAGTCGTATCGCATTTCCTTGAGACTCTGGCCGCCTCAGGAGACAGTGAGCAGGTAGGGGCAGGCAGATGGGGGGGGGGGGGGTCCTCCTCCACTGAAGCCCCCATATGGTACCAGAAGACACCACACTTGTTGGCAATGTGCAGTACATGTGTTTGGTGACGGAGTGGCTTTTCCATTTGAAGAGGGTTGTGTCTGTTGGCCTAATGCTCTTTAATACAAAACCAAAACATGGAGTCGTCTATTAGCATACATCCATAAGTTCAACAGGAACATGTCTCCTTTTACATGTGCACAGACACACACACACACACACACACACACACACACACACACACACACACACACACACACACACACACTCAATAACCATAACAGTAGGGTCTTATTCTCTTCCAAAGACACAAAAAGCAATACCTAAAAAAAGTACTCAGACTCCCTCGCTCACATGCTGAGAATAAGAGATTTTCTCTCATGCACATACACTCCCCGTCTCCCCTCACCTACCACTGTAGGCTACACACACGTTTGAAAAACCACAAACACCTATCCGCTTGCACGCCCGCTCACCGTCTCCTCTTTCTGCGCCTGGTATTTCTCTCACCGTTTATTCACACACACGCACACACACAGACGAGGTAGGCGCAAAAACAAGTCATCTCACTTTCTCCTGCTCCCCCTAGTGGTCAGCAGGCGTACCCGCAGAGAGGCGCTGCTGAAGAGCTGGAATGAAAAGACCAGGAGCAAGAGGGAGGAAAAGTGAATAAGGCTCCTCCCACCGATGACATCAGCGCTCTACTGAAGCAGAGCTAGAGGCAGATGTAGGCTCACACTTGTAGTGCGCTCTAGGCAGCCGATCTGTCCTGCCAGTCCTCCTGTCCTCTCCCGAGCCAAAGGAGTGTGTGCGAGTGTAAAAGTGTGTTGAGGACACCACAACGCAGAGACACACATACACACACACAAGCGAGCGAGCGAGCGGGCACACACACGCACACACACACATGCACAGTGCGACCACACCGCTGCTGCTGCTTCTGCGGAGAATTTTTGTACGCGAGACTGGGTTTTGGATCTGGAAACACCGATAATTTCACCCTGTTGGATTTACTCTACTGGCTGACTGATTTTTGATAAGGATATTTTTGGTTTTCCCTTTATAGTTGTTGATTCCCCAGGTAAGTGTGCATTGTTATGGATCTGTTGCTTTCTTGTGAGAGGCGCTGATCCGTCACTTCAATGTTATTACTAACAATAAAATGGCATAATATATTGTATTCCATGATTATTTTATACAAGGGGAGGTGTGTTTACATTTAACGTTAATTTTATATTTCACACGCATCAACTACTCAGTCCCAACCTTCAACAGACTTCACTAACACTGTGCGTAAAAAGCGTTCTCCCCTAAAAACTAATACCTAAATGTTACGCACTAACAAATTAGTATCATGAATATAACAAAATCATATACCGCCTGAACTCAAACCCAAAATCCAGTAGGCTAGGGTTTCGCATGGGTCTCTGTAGAATACGTAGGCAAACAGAGACCTGTTTTTTTTTTTTCATCCAGTTGCAGATTTATCATATATTGTCACGAATCTTGAAACCGTTTGCCGTTCAAGTAATATTAGAGGAGATAAGTTGTTTCACTGTCGTCTATGCGCAATTCTCCCTTTTCGCGGACTCCGTGTGCTCTGAGACAGCGAGACAAACACACATCGCTCCACTTTACCCTGGGCATTGCAGGGTTTTCCCTCTTTTCTGTTACTATCTGCATTACTAAATAGATTTTAGAGTTATGGCAATGCACGTCACTGGCTCAAGGTAAAGGGTCAAACTGTGCCAATGCCGACTTTTCTTTATATATTAAGCGCGAGCAACAGGGACCTAGAATTCACAACTTTCAGAATTTTGTATTATCTTCTATAATATATATTTTTTGCCACTGGTTACGGTTGTGAACCCCAACTACAGTTCCCGACAGGGAGAAAGAAAGCGGGGTAGATTGTTGGCAGTGCCTTCGAAGACCGAGCTTTGGATGTCCCTGCTCTGCGAGTGCCTGGAATGACGATGCCTACAGGAGATGCAGATCTTGACACACGGGGCAGCTTGTGTTGCGGGGGAAAGTCCGCGAAATACGCTTGTCGACCAGTGACTGTTTGTATTCACCCATTAAACCAAACAGACGTAAAGGCCTTGATACGTCTCCTTTCATGTAGCATCTGATTTTCAGCCACGTCCTCTGATTTGTAAATTGCGAGGGACATCCTTTTGCGCATAAGGCGAACAGACCTGACAGATATGCAACATTTCGTCTGTTTTAAATCTGTTAGGGTCCATCAGATTGGATAAGACTAGTGTTGATATTATCGCGTAGACTTTAGCTTATTAGGTGCCGTCGAGCCTGAAGCGGTGCCACACAACTATCACGGCTCTGTGAAGATAAATATCGCCTGGTCTCAATAAGCATCCATCGGCAAAAAGCCCTGCTTAGACGATAACACCCAGCTCTATCAGATAGATCTGATTAACTCGGTTTTTAAATCTGCATCGAACTGATACTGGTTTAAGCCTGTGTTATGTCTATTAGTGGCAAATTGACACAGTGACAACCTCTACAATTATTCCTCACTTTATTTTCCGAAGGTTAGGTATATAGTGTTTAAGATTATTATCTAAGGTTGTATATTTTAAGGGGTATGCATAAATGTATTCTCCTACCCCCCTCTGACCCCTCTTCTATTTAACATTTCAACAGGAAAAGAGACAGATTTGGGTGTGTGACTTATTTAGAGGGGCTGATCAAATTAACCATGCCATTGATCTTGGTGAAATGGTGTCAAACCCCACTTAGCTATGCCCCTTCTTTCAGTGTGAATCAACACAAACACCACTGTGTTTCTACTTTGAAGCCTATAACACCCTCAAATACACAAGCAAGTAGTGCCTTCTCACTGTGGCAGAATCAAAATGGAGAGTAGAACTCTGCACTGGTCCGGTTTGAAAAGCTAACGGTGGCTGTAGTGTATGTTTACTGGCCGCTACAGACGGAGAAGGCCCATTGTTTGGAGTGTCGGCCACCACAGGCAAATCGTAGTGGCCCTCTGCATTCATGGGGAGTCAACGCTAAATGGATGAGTCTGTCAAGCTTTTAGAGGGGAGTCTGTCACTCTTTGTGCCCCTAACAAAACAAAAAAATAAGAATTCCGCCCTCGTGTTGGACCCTAACCTTTAACCTAGGCAATAAAGTTAGCTCTGTCTATTCTTCTCCATCCAGAGTTCATTTTTAAGCGTACATTTTAAGCAACTTTTTGCAACTAATATGCCTTGGCTAAAATACACTAGACGTGTAGTCTGGAGATGGACAGACAGATAGGGAAAAACAGGTGATGTAGGATCACAGCATATGCAAATACAGCGCACATCAATTTCTCCCCCTGTCAAGAGCGTACCCACATGCAGCAGAGTGTAGGCAAATCAAAATGAGTCTGTCTACATGTCCACTGGCTACAACAAACACCCTGGCTTAGCAGGGGGCGCGTACGTGTGGCAATTAAGGCTCTACCAGTCTCCCTGCGTGGTCTGTGTGTGTGCGTATGTGTGAATGGATGCGTCCGCGTCAGTTGGACGGTCTGCTCGGCTCCTCACACACGGCTCATACAGGAGCGCCTACCACCCCCAAGTGGGGAAAAGCAGCGCAGCTGCCACAGACCTTCCCTTTTCAGCCGGCACAAAAGCCAGCGAGACCCCCCGTCTGCCCCCAGACTCCTCTCTGCCTACGGAGGCCTGGGGCACATGGGGTGTGTGTGTGTGTGTGTGTGTGTGGATGTGTTGGGGTGTGTGTGATCGCCTGCTTAGCTCTAAAATACAGATTTTTAGTTGCTCATTTTACATTTCGGCCACGTCCACACTTCTCTTCCTGCTCTCGTTGGCGACATCATCTTCCTTTTTGTTGTTTTTGTCGTCCGTTTTTTTTTGGGGGGGGGGGGTGGGGGTCTAAATGGCAAAGCAGGAAAAGAGATCCCCGAGTGGCTTGTGAACATGTGCACAGAGAGACAGAGTGTAGAAAGGCCAATCCGTTGGAACTGGCCTAGGGTGCTGCATTTATTATTTAATGTGGAGAAAAATCTGTTTTCTCTCAACTGGAACCAGACACAAGCAGATCCATACTGAGCAGAGGCCAAGGCTAAAAATAACTAGATCATTTTTATATCGTTGGTTTAATGTCAAGTCATGCTCGGTAGACCTCCCTTTTATGTATTCATTCTTACTAACTCCGAGGAGGCAAGGATACAAAAACTCTATTTCTTCTTTGAGAAACTAGGAGAATAATATTTTTTCAACGTAAGTGTTTAAGCAGTCAAACCTATTCATAATCTTAATACCTGAATCCTAAGCACATAAATAGTGGAGAAATACCCCTCATCATGTCTGCTTCCCTACACAATTTCCATTGTTTTAAACTTGAGAAACTTGTGAAACTCCTCTCTCTCTCTCTCTTTCCTGAGTATTACTGAATTAAAGACACAATGCGCTCTGAAATACTTTTTGGCAGGCATGAAATTGTTTCCATTTAATTCTCCCTCGTCATGTGTTATCCATATTCGTTTGTCTGCAGGGCATGAAATCCTTTGCCCAGTTACTGTAGCTTAGAGACCACATTAGTGTGTGTTGAGCCCATTGTGGACTGCTCTGTCTGGACCTGCCGTTCTCCACTGAGAGGTAGCCATTGCTCTCTCACACACATACATACACACACACACACACACACAGTTTTTGGACCAAGATGCTCCATTTAACTACCACTAGTGCAGAGCAATGGAGCAGAAGCAGGTCTGACCATTAGAAAAATCTCCTGACGGCTAGAGGATCTTATTAAACCGATAGAGAGAGGTGTCCATCACCGAATGCTTCTAACCCCCAGCTCCTTGGCTTCACACACACATACACGCACACACTCTCTCTCACACACACACACACACACACAAAAGAAAAACCTTGTTTTGTACGAGTGGAGTAAAAGGAGAGAGAGAGAGAGAGGGGTGGGGGCTTAAAAGTTGAAGCGAGTGAAAAAAAGCAGATAATGCTGAGAGCAGCGACTGAGGAGAGCCACGAGAGGAGACCCGGCCTGGGCTCCCCGCGAGCAGATTCCAGGGCCCTCATGCTTGCCTTGTAATGAACAATGGGGCGCAGCTACTTTGGTGAAATCCGATGAGCGTGGAAAAAAGCAGCTCGCCGGGCCGACTAAGAAACTGGCACTCATCACCTCCACAGCGGGGCCGGCCTGGTTAACGGAGCTCCGCATTAACAGCCTTCAGTCAGAGGGGGAAATGTTCCGAGAAATAATACAGACGCGGGCTACAGCTATTTTGATCACATTCCTTTATGTATTTATTTATTTGTTTGTTCTGTTCGCCTGCTAGGCTACACCCTGCCTACCGGCCTGTGTAGAGATCTGGGCCGTCCTCTCTCAGGCCTCCTGGCCACATTGCCTGTTGTTGTCAGCTAATGTCCGTGGCAAAGCTCCATCACACTCTAATTAGCGGACTTGTAAGCCCTGACTCCCTAAGAACAGATGTTTGTTATACCATTGGCAGTGTAGTGTGTTAGCATAAATCAGCAATACATTGCCCAGGCTTATATCCGGAAATGTAAGCATATTAATTGAATATCTTCGGGATTCAGGTTGATGCATATTTAAAACACATAATCAGAATTCCGATTGTGTTCTGCTGCTGTTGTATAATTCATATCATTAGAATGATTTTTGGTCTTAACAATCAAAATCTGTGGAAAAAAGCTACACCCTTGATTTTTACCAGAGAACAACAACTGTGAGCGCAGTTAAAAAAAACAAAAATAAAAAAACACACTGATTGCAGGAGGGCCAGGCTGAAGCTGAAACGGCAAAGGGCAAATTAAATGTGATATTTAAAGGGAGGAAGGAAAACAAGAAATAACTGCTTGTGGAGTTCTACAAGATTTTCAGAACATTTAGAGGTAACTTATATCCAAATGTGTTGCATGGTTAGCCCTGGAATTCAAACCGCTAGGCCTATACGTTATATAGGGTCCATCCTGCCATTTGAAGTACAGTAAGGTCACATCTGTTGTTCTCCTCTAATCTATAGCTACAATAGCGTGGTGT
The DNA here is from genome assembly GCF_963854185.1 of Sardina pilchardus. Taxonomy (NCBI): domain Eukaryota; kingdom Metazoa; phylum Chordata; class Actinopteri; order Clupeiformes; family Clupeidae; genus Sardina; species Sardina pilchardus. Next base: position 28,027,523 of record NC_085011.1, on the reverse strand, counting down.
GCCACTGTATTTAGACACAACAGAAGGAAGGGCTGTATTATTAGACTCTGTCTCTGGCTGGACTCGTAATCGAGTTACTGCGAGGCTCTCTCAATTCCCTAATCTTCTCCTCTTGTCAGGGACTACAACTGTTAAGTGGCCAGGGTGCGTGTTACCTGACTTGCCTCCTCTTGTTCGACACAGCTAGGGGTTAGCGATGCCAGGGCACCGGGAGGCTTCCAGGCAAGGACGCAAACTATTGTGTTTGTCAGAAAGGGCCTGTGTCGTTTGGCTTGGGCAGGGGAAATTCTATTTTTACACGCTTGTGTAAGGAAAGGCCGCCGCGCTTGAAGTAGGCCAGGGGAGGGAGCAGATGGGGGGGCGGGGGGGTACGGTGGTCGTGGTGTGTGTGTGTGTGTGTGTGTGTGTGTGTGTGTGTGTGTGTGAGGGGGACTCTGGAGGTGGCGAGCATAAGATGGCCATCTTGGTATTCATGAGAGGTCCAGATGAGCCAGGTTCATTTCCCATGCACATTTTTAACCCGTGTGAGGGCATTTGTGGGCTTTTCTCTCTCTCTCTCTTGCTCTTGCTCCGGTAGCTCATCAAGTTGGCTGAAGGGTCCAGTGCACACGTGTGTACGTTTGTGTGTGTGTGTGTGTGTGTGTGTGTGTGTGTGTGTATGGCCCCAGAGGACAGGGCAGCTGTGCTTTAGGAAAGAATCAGCATTGATCAAGCTCCAGTCAGATTTACGCCCCACACACACCCCACACACTCACACACACACACACCCCTTGCGTTTCTCCCCCATATTCAACCGTTTTCTCATTTTCGTTTTACAACCAGGAGCCAGGCAGAGCGAAAACACTGAAAGCACAATCCACCAGACAACTGAGCAAAGCTGGAACAACCCGCCCACAGCCATTGTGACCGAGCCTCAGCCACTGTAGCTTTTCATATGCAAAGAAATTCTTTTCTCCCATCACCATAGAAAAAAGCCAAGGGGGGGTTGGGGTTTTTGGGGAGGTGGGGGCCGAGGGTTAGAGGTGGTCAGGCTAATGCACACAATCACCAAAGTGGGCAGGGGGGCAAGCTTTTTCTTTCTGTTTTCTTTTTTTTTTTTCCAAAAAAAAATCCCAAATAGTCCTTCTAATCCAGGTTTCACAAATAGTGGCCTTCCCTATATTTCAGGCAGACAACTTAAGCCAAAGTAAGCCAAACTGCAAAGGTATCTGCTGGCACAGAGAAACACCATAAGCTTTAAACGCCATCTCCCCCACCGTGAACAGCTGAACAACCAGAAGAAATGTTCTTTATATAACTGCTCTTCGTGTTACTCGTGAACTCGTGTAGTAAACTGGTTCAATGCATAACGGCTGGTTTAATATATTTTTTCTTACATCTTTTATGTTGACCTATTCATAAATTAGATATCTACCTCACACGCAGATTTAAATATGAGCCTAATTGTCCAGTTATTGGCTCACTTAAACAGCTAATAGATATTGTTTCCTCTTTAAGTAAGAGCCAAGAGGCCAGATGTTTTTTTGTTTTTTTTATGTTAAATGCTGGAGAGATTTTATGATTACGGTGACAGTAAACTTGACTTTGACACAGTGATAATGACAGTTATGTCATTTTGTGTTGTTTAAGGCTGTTTTTAAGGATCCAACCACTTACTACAGTGCAAAAGTGCAGTGCAAAACTATATCCATCTAGGAAATGTAATCTTCCATTTAACTTAATGGGCATCTGTACAGCAATCAGCTGTAACGGCACACTAAAATCAGTGCCTGGGAATTCAAGTCTGTACAGCACTCTCCCTCAAAGGCAGCTTTGGGTGGAAATGTAATACCAGAATACTGAACTTTCAACTGTTTTTTTTTTTCCCACCCTCCCCGAATAAGATCTTTCAGATATGGGACCAGCAAACTAGGTTTATATGACAAGTTTAGAATTTAGCTGCTGGCAAAGAAGTGAGACGACTTAACGTGTTTCCCCTCTGATTGTGTTTCCAGGGAGTGACAAGAAGAGGTGCAGCATGGGAAACTCAGTGGGCGTCTGACAGGAGAGACCACAGGTTCCCGAGGAGAGAGAGGAGGGGACTGGGACGACACTTGACGTCAACGCCAGCGAGTACGCCAGCGAGTGGTGTTCCCTCAGAGCCACGAGGCTGGATACATTATTCATGCCAGAGCCTGGAGCGAGAGAACAGGATTCTGGGATTGCCGGAGGGCTGGGCGTTCGGAAGTAAGCGGGCCCCTGGATTTGAGCCTCTGATTCGGGCAGCTTGACATGGCTCAGCCTTAGTTTGGGCCTCTATGCCAGGTTCAGTCCGCATAGGGGGAAAGGATCTACTGCCGTCTTGGCCTATTCCGTCCCAACAAGGAGCCTCTGAACAACACAAAAGGGTCTAATTTGGAAGCCCAAGCTATTGCTCCAGCGCATAAAGGGATTCTGCATGCGCCACTTGTTTTTTCTTTAATATTCTCAGAATTTCATGCAAGCACCGGAGCAGGAAGCCTGAGGTTTGTCTCAGCGGCAGAGGAGCTTTCTTTATAGGTTTATCTACCATGGCAAAGCCTTTGATGGCATGAACCCTGGACACCACAGTACAACACAAAAGGTCAGCCGCATAAACAAGGATCAGTTCAGCAAATACCAGCCGGGTCAGGATCTACCCAAAAGAGACCCCTCAGACAACGTGGACAAACAGCTCCAGAAAGGAACAAGAGAGAGGAGCTTAAAAGGCCTCATTGGATTGCCGGTGGTTGCAGAGGATTTGCTGGTTCTTTTAAATCAGGTATGACAAATATGAATGGCTGTGCCCCTCTCCGCCTGACTGACCAAACCACAGTTCCTAATGAGAAAAGCAGGAAGGGAGGTCACGACAGCAGCGCATAATTAAAGCAATAAATCAGTATTAGACTAATTAAACAGAAAACCACACTTCAGTAGACACAGAAAAAAAAGACACCAGCCAGGAAGAAAAAAAAAAAGCCAGGAACAAAACTAGTTCACATATTGTGTTGTTTAGAATTAACTGCAAAAAAAAGACAGTGGAAAAGATTTGCTGTTGCTTTGGGGTTTTCTTTTTCTTTTTTCTTAGTTCTCTGTTTACAGCTTTGTGTGTCTGCAGTAACAATTCAAGATAATCAATTCAAGTAATTCCACCAGTAAATGGTCCTGCATTTATTCAGGAGATTACGTTTAGATTGAGAAACTATTTTACATGTGATTAGAACCAAAATTCCTAACAGTTCAAACAAAGCAGAAAATCAATAGCTTACACACCTCTTTACTTCTCCATCAGTATTCATGGAGAAATGTTTTATCTCTTTCGCTCCCCTCCGCACCTTGCGAGAAAGGGAAAAGCCTAATCTGAAATGCCCCACCACGGATGCAAATCCGGGAGAGAAGCCGGGTGAAAGAGCAGGAGGGTTTTACAACAGTTAATCAACAAGGCCTGACTTGTTCACCCGTGCAGTCTGCTGCCATGAAAGGCAGCCTTGAAACACACAGTCTCACTAAGGAAATGTGTAAAACAACTAGACCCCGCTCCAGCTATTATATTACAGAAGCCAGCACGGAGGACGAGAAAAACACACAAGCACTCAATTCAGAATCAGGCTCATACAGAGACAAAGGGTTTCAACATCATTTTACTAAATGTGTAGGCAATTTATTTTTTACTTGTACCTATTTTCCTCAAAAATTACTTTAATGAAAATATTAAATCACCACAGGCGCTGGCACATTTGTACTTTTTAATTTGTTTCCTGGTTTGACAATATCAGTGGCCACTTCTGATTAATTTAACAGGAAACATGGTGTCTTAAATTGCATCATTTAGAAAGAAAAGGTGCTTGAGGCTGCATTTGCACAAACCGTAATTATTAGAGCATGATAGTGCTATTCCTCAAAAGGCCTTTTGCATTACATTTTCTTCTCTGTTTTTTCCCTTTCCTCCAGGGGATTTCGGCATAATCAGTCTACACAACAGACGACTCAAGATGGCGTGTCCGAACAGATTCCTCCTTACTTTCCTCATCCACGCTGGATTACTCCTGTGTCTGGCCAGGCCGCTGGTCACTTGCCCTTCCCAGTGCCGCTGCGACGGGACGTTCATCTACTGCAATGACCGCGAGCTGACCTCCATCCCCAGTGGCCTCCCGGAGGACGCCACCGTCCTCTTCCTGCAGAACAACCGCATCAAAAGTGCCGGGATCCCTACTGACCTGCAGAGGCTGGTCAACGTGGAGAAGATCTACCTGTACTGCAACAACCTGGACGAGTTCCCGACTAACCTGCCTTTGAATGTGAAGGAGCTTCACCTGCAGGAGAACAACATCCGCATGATCACCCACTCCTCTCTGGCGCAGATCCCGTACATCGAGGAGCTACATTTGGACGACAACTCCGTCTCGGCGGTCAGCATCGAGGAGGGCGCTTTCAGGGACAGCATCCACTTGAGACTGCTCTTCCTGTCCCGCAACCACCTGAGCACCATCCCTTCCGGGCTACCGATGTCCATCGAGGAGCTGCGCTTCGACGACAACCGCATCTCGTCCATCTCCGAGCTGTCGCTGCAGGACCTCATTAACCTGAAGCGGCTGGTTCTGGACGGGAACTTGCTCAACAACCGGGGCATCGGGGAGATGGCCTTCGTGAACCTGGCCAACCTGACGGAGCTCTCACTGATGCGCAACTCGCTGACGTCGCCACCGGCCAACTTGCCTGGCAGCAGCCTGGAGAAGCTACAGCTGCAGGACAACCACATCAACCGGGTGCCGTCTGGGGCTTTTGCCTACCTGAGACAGCTCTATCGCTTGGACCTGTCCGGCAACAACCTGAGCAGCCTGCCCCTGGGTGTCTTCGAAGACCTAGATAACCTCACCCAACTGCTGCTGCGGAACAACCCCTGGTACTGCAACTGCCACATGAAGTGGGTCCGTGACTGGCTGCGCACCCTGCCGTCAAAAGTCAATGTGCGGGGCTTCATGTGCCAGGGTCCGGACAAAGTGAAAGGCATGGCTATCAAAGATCTATCCACGGAGCAGTTTGATTGCACGGATGAGGATATACCCCCCATCTACGAAACCACAACGGTGTCCAACACTCTGCCCCCCTCGAGGCCACAGTGGCCCTCGTATGTGACTAAAAGACCTGTGGTCAAAGGGCCGGATATAAGCAAAAACTACCGTAGCACAACACCGTCTGGGAGAAAGATCATCACTATAAACGTCAAGTCCAGCAACGCAGAGACTGTCCACATTTCCTGGAGGGTGTCACAGCCTATGACCGCTCTGCGGCTCAGCTGGCTAAAGCTGGGACACAGCCCCGCCTTTGGGTCCATCACAGAGACCATCGTCCAGGGGGAGAGAACGGAATATCTCCTGACTGCTCTCGAGCCCGAGTCCTCCTATCGGATATGCATGGTTCCCATGGAGACTAGTAACATTTACCTGTCGGACGAGGCACCCGTTTGCATAGAGACAGAGACCAGCTCCCTGAAAGCGTACAACCCAACCACCACCTTGAACAGGGAGCAGGAGAAGGAGCCTTACAAAAATTCCAGTCTGCCTTTAGCTGCTATTATCGGTGGGGCTGTAGCACTTTTGGCCATCATCATGTTGGCACTGGTGTGCTGGTACGTGCACCGGAATGGCTCTCTGTTTTCCAGAAATTGCACGTACAACAAGGGCAGGCGGAGGAAGGATGACTACGCCGAGGCCGGAACGAAGAAGGACACTTCCATCCTGGAGATTAGAGAGGCTTCTTTTCAGATGATACCTATAAATCACGTCCCTGTGACCAAGGAAGAGTTTGTGATACACACTATTTTCCCTCCTAATGGCTTGAGTCTCTACAAAAGTCCGCCCAGCGACATGAAGAACAGTATGAACAACAGAAGCTTCAGAGACAGTGGAATACCAGATTCAGACCACTCTCACTCATGATACTCCACACAGACTTTGGGGTGGAAAAAAAGACATTTGATCATGAATGAGTGACTTGAGAAATAGTTGGTCTTTTGCAACACACTGGATCTAAAAAGACTGAGAAAGCAATGTTCTGTACATTTGCCATATAATTTATATTTAAGGACAATTTATTAAAAGACAAATGTTCAAATTGCAGGCCATCATTGAGCTGGCAGTGAATGCAGTCACAAACTGCAATTCTATATTTTAGAGATTTGTAGTAATTTGTACTGTATTTCCTTTCCTTAAGGTTTCTGACCAATTAAACTTTGTGTTCTACTGAAATATGATGACTTGTCAACTGTGAAAGTGGGTTTTCATTGCTGTGTTGAACAATCAGAGTTTAGAGAACTTGTAGTATAAAGCACAGGTCATTCTTTTTGCTATGTTTCTGTCAGAAAAAAAGAAATGGAAAGGCAAAAACATGAATACCTTGAGAAAATAGGGCACAGCTGACTAAAGACTAAATACATGGAGGAAATCCGGCCATTTTGTCTTGCCTAGGGAAGAACACACTGCATTATATGCAGCGTCAAGGCAACGCAGGGCTTGTGTCTGGAATCCTAGTTAAAGCGTTAACCAAGACGGAGTAGTTTCAGACTATATTTCTCTACATTGTTTTGCTTGTGGAGATAGATCCCCCCCCGTAGTTTGGGGCCTGCAGACCCACAGCACAGTTTCCCTGGACTAAAACTCCTGCGTCTCCAGCGCCACTGACTGTGTCACAGCGCAGCGCAGGAGACATTTAAGCACACAGATCTATTTTACAAGGAGACGGTGGTCTTTCAGTGAAAACCAGGGCAGACAAGGTGACACAGGAGAAAAGAAATCTCAATTGTTCAAGTCAACAAGGAAAAATAAGAACAACAACATCAGAGCTTTCAGTACAGTGTTCCATACATAAATGTCGAGAATGCCCTTCAAAAGTAATATATCCTGGGCAGTTAAAAAATGATATGGTAAGAATTACATTTTGGCTTTTTTGGAATACAAAGTGTCCGCTATTTTTTGTTTTGTTTTGTTCTTTTAATAATAAATATTATTTGTATTTTTTCCAATTTAAGCCACTTTTATGTTGCCACGATTTTATTGTTCTTTACAACTTAAGACCAAAGTGCATTGTATGCCCTTTGGCCTGTCTTGTATGTGCCTTGATCCAATGCTTAATGTATTTAGCTTTTTGAAAGAATAAATCAGTGACTTAACTTTTTTTCATACACACTTGAATATGATAAAATATTGGTCATATTACAAAATAAAAGTGGATAAAAATTAAGCACATGGTCTCTCTTCCCACCACATAGGCACCCTGTTTTTGAACCCAAGTGGAGCTTAAATCCCTCTCCCTCTCTCTCTCCCTCTCTCTCTCTATCTGTTTCTCGGTCTCTCACTTTCCCTAACCACGCCACCAATGCCTCAGCTCAGGGAGTCTGCTCTATAGAGCAGCATCCGCTCGGGGCTGAGAGTGATCTTTTGTGAGGCTTAGCCATGTATGACTTATCTGTTTGGCCAGAGTGGGGAAATATCAGTGCGACTGTCTGCGGAAGCTAAATTAGCCCTATGGAGGGATGAGACACAGAGCGAGATGCGCCGCGCAGCCACAGGGGGAGATGTATCTAATGACTAGCTAGCATACGGAGGGTGGCACAGGCCCTGCTGGGGCTGACTGTCAGCACGCTGCGCTTGGCCGTAAACACTGAGACAGCTCCAGGCCCCTGGCGGAAAGACATTGTTGCCTTTCATTTATGCATGGCCCACACACACGTGCATGCACAAACACACACACACACAGACGCGGCAGACAGACACCCACTGAGACAGGCAGAGACACACAAACACACATATATGGCACATAAACACACACACTCACATTGAATAGATGCTTACCAAGATAAAGCACTAGAAATATCCGAGACGCATATGCGGACACACTCGCAGTGCGTCAGTGCCCCCACGCTTGCACACACACGTCGTCTCAAACATACACACAGCACGCTAGCACACAACTTTAATTACAGTACAGGGGAGAGGTTAAGAGCACCAGGAATGATCCAAACCTAAAGTATACACAGACCGTCCTTCTGCACTAAATATATCACATCACATCAGCAGTGAAAGAACGCGCGCACACAGGCTCTTAGTCCGCTTTTAGCGTTTGTTTAATAAAAGCCTGTGTCTCACACAGGGGATTGTTGATATTTCACTTCTATAAAAATTGCTCTCATTTTTGCGTCCTGTTTGAGTGTGGTTGTGCTTAATAAAAAAGCCTTCAATACTGTGACAACATGCATCTAACAAAGGCCTTTGTCTTACAAGAGCTCAACCAATGACCCGTTGCTCAGCGAGAACAGAACTCGATTCACATTCTGAGGTTCTGATGACAGTCTCAGTTCCCCCATGAATCTGAAAGCCACCACCGACAGTTATGTTTCCAGGGCGATATTACCAAACTGCGTATGTTCCTTTGTGAATGTATCTACTTTCTGTGGTCTATGATTGCGGAGACATAGCACTCCATGAAACAATGTTTGGTTACTGGCAGATAAAAAGCTATATAAGAGCACATAACTGCATGGCTGTCACAACACACAAAGAAATGGTCACTTCTCAAGTTCTTTGGTGTCACTGATCTCAGCACCACAGAAACAAACATTTCTATAACATTTGTTTTAAGTTTAATGGCTGGGTAATGTTTTTGTTTCCTTGTTTTGATTATTTAAAATGTAAAGCATGCATTTAATGATAATATTTCAGTTCAGTGCTGTGGAAAGTAGCAGGATATAACCAAAGATTGACGAAAACACCCATACCTACTTATTTAGCATCAAAATGCTTTCGGTCCTGTTTTCCTGAACCCACTGAATACAAATAAGGGACTAAAACCAGCCTTCTTAGCAAAACCTGTAATTCTCCTGACTTAGACATTTGGGCCAATCTTTAATCTTGACATTGTTTTGCATTTGTCATACACGCGCCCCTGGACTTCAGGCATCAAGCTCTTCCGAACAGATGAGATCACCTCAATTCAATTAGCTAGGAGCTCTGCCTCTTACCAGAAAGTGTGTGTGGTGTGGTGTGGTGTGGTGTGGCGTGTGTGTGTGTGTGTGTGTGTGTGTGTGTGTGTGTGTGTCCGTTATTGATGGTTTTTCTGCTCTAAGTAAATTACTCCCTGGTCTCTCTAATGACTTCTTAGCATTTCACCACTTAGATACAAAAGAGGCACACCAGAGTTTTCACAGAAGCATTTTCTTTCCTGTATACTGAACCCAGGGCCGTCCACAAAGGGGCTAAAATATCACTATATTTACACATCTAGAAATATCGCATGTTAACCTGCTTTTGAACAAACTGGCTTAACCTGGTGGTGACAAAGATCTGAAAAAAAAAAAAAAAACACTCACTGTTTGATGACCTGATGTGACCCAGTCGCCCTTTTGACCTCTTGGTTGATGCACTGCTCGATCCTCCACATGTCTTTCAGAACCCGAAGAAATCATTTACCGACGTTGATGCTATACCTAGAACTTTCCTCATGAAAGAGCGCTCACTCAAACTCCCTGTATTCTATTGCGTCTCTAGATCGATGGCTCTGAAAGAGGGACAGGAGGGCAAGGCCATACGTTACGGCTGAAGTTTATAAAGCACAAGCGGAGACCTTCATTTGACCACCAATGATTTGACCCCAGTGACCTCTGCTCAATGGTTTTAAAGGGACCCCAAACATGGCAGCAGAAGCCTAAAGGACTAATCGCAGGTCACCCAGGGACAGTTGAAAGCGGGGTCAGGGGAGAAATGTGAAAAATGAACTTCAGAGGCTATAGCAGAGACATGCAGTCTGCCATTCAACCAGATGGAGAAAGATTTATAGATACTGCAACAATAAAACACTTTTACAAATGGTTAGCCACATCTCAGCATGTGAATAGACCTTATTAATGATGCCAGGTGTTGATAGATGTCCTACAAAGTGGAGATTGTTTAACGCTGCCGGGCTGATGTCAGATGAGGACTATTTTGCATTTACAAGCACTGGGCAGAGAAATAAAATCTGCATTCCACGGGATGGTATACAATTAAAATTTAGAAAGCATAACTCCGTGTTTTATTCAAAATGCTTAATGATGTGGCATGGCCAATCTATTCAGCATTTTTAAAACATGAATATTTTCCTTACTTAATGTGAGTTTACATTTTTCCCCACATTCATATGACTTATTTTACCTCAGTAAGGACTAAGGACCACTCTTTATCTAGTACAGATTCACAATTTACACCAGATAATTGGAAAGTATCATTGGTGGAACCAAATAAACATTTCCCCCCTCTTATCTGAAACTGTTTCACCTTTTATATACATTTCCCATACATACTCTGCAGATCCCTTCAAAAACCACTCCTCTAAAATTTGTGTGTGTGCGTGTGTGTGTGTGTGTGTGTGTGTGTGTGTGTTCCCACCCGGCAAACCCCTGTGTTTACTTAAAGCCATTTCCCAGAGCACAACTCTGGCTTTCCAAAATAAAATAGCGAAAAACTCCAACTAATGAGCCATTTGCCTTCCCCAGCTAGCTTGTATCGTGTCCAAGACATCTTGCACATCAAAGGCCGACCCTCTCATTTAACGTCTGCTAAGAATGGAGCGGAACTGAGGTCAGAAGCGAAGCCCAGAGCCGCCACGCGCTCCCCCACTACGCCTGCCTCCCTGCCAAGAGCCCCGTCCGCAAAGTGTACAGAGCACATGTGTTGCCGAGTACAGTGAAAGTGCGCGTATGTGTGTGTTCAGCGTCACTGTGTGTTTATGTGTGTTTATGTTCACACGTGAAGAGTTCAAGGGTCAGTGACAGAGACAAAAAACAGAGGGCTGTTTTTCGGGGAGCTCCTACCCTGGGCAGTATCCATCACCTGGGGCACTTTAAGCTCCCACATCTGTCTCCAAACCCATCTCCCACCCATTAGGCACACACACACACACACATCATAAACACACGCTAAAATCCAAATGGGCTGAGACAGAACGGGATACATGCCGTTTCCAGTAAAAGGGGGGTGGGGGGTGGGGGGTGGACCACAACATTACTTAAACGCATCTTTCCAAGTGACAGCTGTGGTTGACCAATGGAGGGCTGCCAGTTTTGCGCTCCCTCTGTTGTCATGATGACTTGTGTACGGCTTTGCCTTCTGAGATATGGTCTTAGTTATGGGGAGAGGCTCTCAACGCCCCTCAAGGTCTTGTGGTGATTTCACAACTCACAAAGGAAACGGGTGAGGGCTGAAATACTGTGCTCACTGCACTATTGTTGCACGCGTTCCACTGTACTCCCTCGGCGAGGCGAGAGCGGAATGGCTAGCGACGGTTTTGTGTCTCTGGTCTCTGTCATGGCCTTGCTCGGACTAATGCGTTTTTTTTTTTCCTTTTCATCCTCACGCCTCCCCCAATCCTGCCCTCTGTTTCCGCTCTCCCTTTCTCTTTCACTCTCTTCCTTTCACTCCCTCTCTCCCTCTCTTTCTCTCTCTCTCTCTTTCTTTTTCTCTCTCTCTGTCTTTCTTTCTCTCTCCCTCTTTCTCTCTCCATCCCCTGTTTGTCCATGGTAAATCAATGACCTGAAATTATAAGGCTCCAGACCCAACAACCTCCTGTCCTCTTAATGAATCCAATTTCTTGGCTGGCAGCACAGAGTATGCGCACACATCCATCTCCTTGGGAAACGATCTGACATTAATACAAATTAACAGGAGGCACCATCAGGCCAGCGCTGAGCAGCGATGCCACCCAGAGAGGCTAGGTGAATTATTGACGGAGGAAAATGACTTATAGAGCAGTAACACTCCAAAACAGCGGCCTATTTTCACAAAGCATCTGTTAACGCAAGAAACGGGAGTAGGGGGAATGATTCAGTGAGCGAGGGGTTGTGTGTTAATCTAGTGAAGCCCATCATATGTTATAAAAATGTCTATTTAATTGACTTTCCTCAATGGGAGACATTTATTCGCGTCCTCCATTAACCAGTTCAAATGATCTTTTAAAAAGGTGATACATCTCCCGATGCCCTTTACAAGATCAACCCTGCGTCCCTGCCTCAGAAGTCAATCGACCCGGCAGGAAGTCCAATGTTGCAAATAATCATTTCGCTCAATGTGAAAGGTCCGGTGAATTACCGACATCCTCTCGCTCCCTCCTGGCGGGGCATGTCGGCGGAGGGACACGGCGGACGGAGCTCCGGATCACGGGCAGACGGCGGGGGGGGGGGGCGCTCATTTGCGTGAGGTCAGGTTGAAATGTCAGCCCTGTGTTTGCATGTCAATGCAACAGATGCTGACACACACACACACACACACACACACACACACACACACACACACACACACACACACACACACACACACACACACACACACACACACACACACACACACACACACACACACACACACACACACACACACACACACACACACACACACACACACACACACACACACACACAGGGGACCTATTATAAATTAGCGCTCATCCAGATCCTCCTCTAGCGCAGGTGTGCCAGATCAACACAACGCAGCTCAAGGCATTTCTGCAAAGTTTTCCAGTTACTATTCATGACATTAACTATTGAAATTCAAATGATCCACTGATAATGGAGATCTCTGTTGGAGATTATCAAGAGATATTTGTGCAATTCCATTCTGAGGTACTAGCACCTCTTCCTGAACTGCAAGACAATAACACCGATCACAAAATGGCTGCCAGTGGGGTCAGGCTGGGGAGAATCTGCTGTGGCTACATTAAGTCAGAGTCTCAGAAACTGCTAAAAGATTTATCAAGCCTTTCACAATGCACTTCTCCCTGACAAAATCATGGTGACACATAACTAGGGAGTGCGGGGGGAAGGCTGACACGGAGAGAGTCGTTCATTACTTCTCGAAAGTTCGTTCCGGCTTAAACTCTGAGCCAGCTGAGGCCCCACACACACACACACACACACACACACACACACTACATGTCACTCCACACCACGTAGACTATGACCAGCGTGACCGTCGCTTTTCTCCGAGTGACGCTCGGCGTATTGAATTCCACATCTCTCAGAGCGGCTGCCCCCGACCACCACACTCTGGGGTGCCATTCGCCTGTCACGCAGCATCACCATGACAACACACAGGTGCTGGCCTCGCCCGCGCCTCGGACTGCCAGCGCCAGAGAATGCCACGTTACACCCGTGAAGACACTTCTCAGCAATACGCTCAGCCCACGCCAGCCATACATTCAACACATGTGAGTGTGCGAGCGAGTAAGTGAGTGAGTGAGCGTTTGGTTGTGTGTGTGTGTGTGTCACCTTCCCTTTTTGTTCAGTGGTCAGAAAATAACACATGGCACGTTCTTAATGCCTTTTGCCTGATGAAGACCCAGTAGGGTCGAAACGTTGGTCAGAAAATAAAACATGGCACGTTCTTAATGCCTTTTGCCTGATGAAGACCCAGTAGGGTCGAAACATTGCATTTTTTTTCATTAAACGGGAGCAATTTATCAGTGTTGCGGACATTACAATCATTTCTTACATTCTTAATGCTCCTCAGCCCAGCCCAGCCCAGCCCAGCCCAGCCCAGCATGGCTGTGTGCAGCAGCCTGGACAGTGAGGCTCAACACCTGAAACCCTCCACTGAGTGGGATGTAGTGTAATCTCTTCACTCTGCAATCACCCTCCTCTGGAGTTATGGGAAATCATTCAGAACCTCCAACCACCGCGACACACACCGTCTCACACACACACATACAAACACAACACCCGTAAAAAAAACAGGCACTTGGGGCAAGCAGGCAGGTGTCGTCAGCAGCCTCTGTCAGTAAACACGGCCTGTCACTGTTCATCAAGTAGATTGCAGTGTCGCTCGACACACACACACACACACACACACACACACACACACACACACACACACACACACACACACACACACACACACACACACACACACACACACACACACACACACACACACACACACACACACACACACACATCCTGAGGCCGTTCTATTACGCAGCAAAAAAGGGTGTGTGTGTGTGGGGGGGGGGGGGGGGGGGGGACATTTCACTGTCACTTCTGCAGAGCTCTTCCTGTTCCTCCTCTGAAGCAGGCGAATGGGAGAGGGGGAACGGGAGTCTTCGTCTCTCTCTTCTCCTTCAATGATATGTTAATGGCTGCTCCAATATGTAGGCCTACATCCTTGACTGCCTCCTACACGAATCAGGCAGATGGAACTTGTGACTCAGTTATTAACGAGAAAAAAAATCCACAGAATTACACTGCCCTATTTGAATTCCACACAGCCTTTTAAAACGGAAAAGTGGCACATCGACTATTTCAGAAGTAGATAGGAAAAGAAGCTAGAATGTTTGCTGTAAATCCTGGGGAAAATATGTGGGATTGTGGGGAGGTTTTTTGTGGAGATCTTATGGACCTGTGGGTGCTGCTGATAGGGGGTCTGTTCTGCTAGAGAAGGCAGCAGCTGAACTGCAACGCAGACGCAGTGGAAAGCACAACTCAGTGTCTCCCCTCCCAGTCCAGGCCATCTGTTATAACAAAGGTTCAGACACAAGGGCTCTGTACCAGCCATTTCCAATTTCAGACTTTTTTCACAAAAAACAAAACAAGAGAGAGGCAGACAGAGACAGGGAATATATCCGAACGCTACCACGGAATCCTGCCAGCCTTTTTTTTTTTTATTCCCTTCTTTTTCTTTTCCATTTTTTTTTTAAATAAATAAAAAAAAAATCCACTGAAGCAATTTCAATCCAATGATCCACGAGAGGGTCTAAAGATATAAGCCTGTCTAATCCTGCTCTCTCAGCTGCTTAAGACCTGCCTGTGGCAGCCGGACCCAGATGACAAGCTCTTCAAAAGAGTCACCATGGGCCCTGCGTCTGCACTGACACTACCCTACCCTACCCTTCCCTTCCCTTCCCTTCCCTTCCCTTCCCTTCCCTACCCTACCCTACCCTACCCTACCCTACCCGCTTAAAGAGACAGATGCCTTTTTTTTACCATAGCATTCTTTCACAATATTCAGCACTCCCACACACTGCCAAGCTCACACGCGTAAAAACACGCACACACGCACACACACACTCAAACACACATAGAGGCACACACACAGGCACACACACATGGGTGGGCGGCAGTCAATGAAAGTGTGAAAACATGGTCAGGAAGAGAGATTCAGCTGACAGTTAAAGAGCTAGCATAACAATCCTCTCCGAGATGATTTAATCATTATAAGACTGCACATCGTCCATTTACAGAGCCGGAGACAGCCGTTCTAGTGGCAGCTTTGTTCAAATGAGGTGATGTGTCTCGCAATCAATTCAAGGGATTTCCGGAAAAACGATTTTGTTCTACCAGAGTAATTCTCGTTAAAAATTAACAAACGCTACATGACCCAAGTCATTTGGGTTGGAAACTTGATATTCTATTGAGGTAATTGTTGGCAAACATTAACAGTCTGTCACTCAACCAAAGCACCACTAAAGTACAAACAAATAACTGTTGTTCATGTCTACAGCACTATGTGATAATGGCAGTTCAATCTCCATCTCAAAAAGCAATATACATTCTTCATTGTTAATGTGGTGGGAAAACAGCAACGATCCACTTCGATCAGGATTGATTTGGAGTGGAGCGTAATGAGATTCCTTTGGCTGATCTCTCAATTAACCCTAAATCCCTCTCTAGACCTCTCTCCTTCCATCTCTCCCTCCCTCCCTCCCTCCATCTCTTCCTCTCCTCCTCTCTGTCTCTCTCTCTCTCTCTCACTCTCTGACGTGCCTTACTCCCTGAAGAAATTAAAACCGTAAAAGCACCACAAGGCCAAGGCTCTTCACTCACATCAGCGAGGCGGGGGATGTGAGAGGGGCGGGGGGGATTGTGGAAAAAAAAATGGAGCTGTCTGCACAACAAAATGCAAAAGACTCTGAGGGATTTGAGAGTAAAATCTCCTCAAAGACAGAGCGCGCCTAGAGTGTGCCTCTGGTTTAGATGAGTGAGAGGCAGGAGAGGACGGCTGGAGGATTGCTGTGGAGTTTGCGTCAAGCCGAGGTCTGCGACAAAGCTTCAGCGATAATTAGAAGTGACTCCTCATTTTCCAGGTGACGCGCTGGATGATAAGAGGAGGGTTGTGGGCGAGGGAAGGAGGGTGACAGGAAGTTAGTGACTTATCTGCATTTTAATCGAGAGTGCAGTCAAGCCTCACGCATGTGTTTTCTTAAACGTGGAGACTGCATTATGTTTGATTCCCTGTTAGCAAGGTGCAGACCTGAAATCCATACTGAGAGGTTTGAGATATTGTGCTGGTAATACGATAAATTTAGGGGGTAAAAGAAGGAAGCATTTGCAGTTAAAGCCTCAATCTCATTGGGAGGGAAGGGTGGGGGATGGGTGAGTGAGTGCATTGTTTCCTGAATAGTCTTGGCACAACTTTGGAATATTATGAGAATCACCGCTCCAACTTCATGTTCTCATCAGGGAGACTTCCATCATTAGGTAAAGTTGGAACACTTTCAGAATAATGAGAACTTTATTTTTGTCAACCATCTTTTTTTTTTGTCTGTGAATTCATTTCTCACCTTTGCTTAAATATCATTTTAATCAAAAGAGCCTTTTCCGAGCGCAGTACAAACTCATCTCAAAAACTGATAAAATTTTAATATTTCCACAAGGTACTCTGCTTCAACTAATTATTTCCCCCAATCTAATATTCCGACATTTCATTTAAACAAAAACTCAGATGAAGTTCTCTGTTTCTGAGAAAGTCTGCTGGGATCGCTGGCAGGCCAATTCCTCATTCCCTATTAATAGGTTAGAGTATAATTAGCAAGAAAGAACACTGGCTTTCTGTTAGTATGTTAATGAAACATAAAATGGATGCTCAACTGATGGCACAGAAGAGCAGATAAAGGCTGGATATATAACTGAAGATAACAGCGATCTGTCAATGTTATTTTTATGTAAGCGGCCAACTTAATCTGTGGCTTGAGAGCCGACACAAACATTTGACATATATAAGAGAACGTGCCTTCTAAAGGTTTATGTTTTCAATCTCTTTATTTCACTGTAGGGAATGTATGTGGTAGAGCTGGCGCGCCGCCTAGATGTTCTATTTAGCGCCACATTGTCCTCTCCCTCCTGGTTTCCTGTGAGGCTCCCTGACACCATGCCCTGGACCTTGAGCGCACGCTCCACCCAGCCAACTGTTCCGCCCGTGCAAAGCCGCGTCGCGTCGCGTCCACGGCGGCCGCGCTGGTAACGCGTGCGTGCGCGCGTGCAAACGGGAGGCGCTTGTTCCTCTGTCCGGTCACCAGGAGCGAGACAATGGCACCACGAGCGGGGCCATTAATCATGAGCTCTCCGCCTGTGTGTGCCAACATGACAGCCCCCGCGCCGAGATGGAAG
>NC_085011.1:27997622-28005122 GCF_963854185.1 Sardina pilchardus | reverse complement strand
GTGTTTCAGCGCTCAATGGGGCTTAGCCTCCAGGAAGTTAGAGTAAAGAATGCCTTTGTGAGTCAAACACATTTCTGACTAAATATAAATGAGGCATAGGAAAATGAGCCCTTTTCCAAATGTAAAGCGTAGGTACTCTAAACTTGTTAGGAAAAGAGACACGCATGCCAATCTAACGTCCCCTCTAAACGTTTCACAACAGTGATCATTACTGCACTGATTGTGTTAAGATAATGTCCCCGACAGGTCCATTTCGTCGTCTAGGTCCATTTCAGACGACAAGCCTCGTTAGTTTTAGCCAGCAGAAAGTTGCCTCGTCTCACGGACCGGAGTTGCATTAAGGTCCTCGAGGCCCACACTGGGACCAGTATCACACTCCATAAACCGCTAATATTAATTAGCTTCTCTAATTTATACA
Source organism: Sardina pilchardus (assembly GCF_963854185.1). Lineage (NCBI taxonomy): Eukaryota > Metazoa > Chordata > Actinopteri > Clupeiformes > Clupeidae > Sardina > Sardina pilchardus. The sequence continues at coordinate 28,004,704 of NC_085011.1, read as the reverse complement.
TTTCACTCACATTTTAACTGACACTTGCCACATGGAAATCCTGCAGTGATGCCACAGAAGAGCGAGCGAGAGAAACTACATTTATCCGACTCGGGGCCGAGGGAAGTGTATCAGTATGTGAAGCCTACTGGAGCTTGAGGGATGCAGTGGAGGCTGACTTTACCTCAGAGGAAGTGGAGGACTTGTTGTCTGCCATCAGGAGATAGAGTGGAGGCAGCTGGCTTGATGTGCTTCAGTAGGCTGTGCCTTTTCCCAAAAGCTGACCACGCACAGGACCTGTTTCGGAGTTTTTGGGGTCGGCCTCGTGTGGCGGGATCGCCTTCAATCCCCGGTAGCCATTCAGCCGAGCCTCGGGATACGTGTCGAACAAGCAACTTTTGTTCGGCCATGTCCATTCCATCGCAGGCAGGCGAGCGCGGGATAAATTACCCGGTGTGTTTTGAGCTGAGGGACAGGGGGTCGGGAGCAGAGAGGTGGGCCAAAACGCAAGAGAAGCCCACGTTCACCTCCGGAGCGAGCACTCAGATTAATGTGCTGTTAATGGAGGAGACCCCCCCCCCCCAACACACACACACACACACACACACACAACCTCAGGGGGAGCAGAAGGGAGTCTTGGAGAAAAAAAAAACCTCTCGGCAGTCAGCCTCAAAAAATGATACAGATTTGATTTTAATGTGTTATGGGGGCTTTCTTCCTGAGGGGAGAGGGAAAGGGGAAAGCATAACCTTCGCTCTACATAAACGATGAGGTGCCGCGCTCGCTTGACAAGAGGTAGCGAGATTGAGAGCTACACTCTCAGGCCTGCTCCATTAAGGCAGCCAGACCGAGAGCAGGTCATCGAAAGTATGAGGGAGCCTGCCTGTCCGGATCTCTACCTCTTTGACACGATAATTACACAGCTAGAATGGCTGGCTTGGATGACTTTCAAGACAGGCTTTTCTGATAAGACATAAAACAAGTCAGAAGAGAGATCCAAAAAGCCCAGCAGAAACATTTGTCATCTCCATCAACATGGATTAGCTTGCTGGTGTTGTCAGGAATGCCCTGTACCAACATCCCAGCACCAACCATTTCCTTTGGCTTATTTTGCAAACAAGCCAAGAATTGTGGCTGGATTCCTTGTAGAAACCTGTTTGTACATGTACACGCACTGAACATAAAAAATATATGATCTGTCAAGATCTTTTGTCCTTACAGGAACACTTCACCGTTTTTCATATTAAACTATGTTATTCCCTAAACTAAGACAAGTTGTTACATACCTCTCACGTTTCAATGCGTGCACTCACTGGCTCTGGCACGCGGCGCAACTTTGATAGCACTTAGCTAGCCCAATGCATTCAGTAGGATCAGTGCTATAAAAGTTGCGCCGCACACCAGAGCCAGTGAGGGCACGCATTGAAATGTGAGAGGTATGTACAGTATGAACTCGTCTTAATTAAGGGAATAACATAGTTTAATATGAAAAAACGGTGAAGTGTTCCTTTAATGTAATAGTCTGAACGTGTGTTCCAGTCACCATAGGTTTGGTTCCATTTCAATATTCAGGCCAGTTGGAGAGTGTGCATACCTGGGCTGCTCTCTCAGTGGAAGAATTTTAATGACTACTAAAACGGAACAAGGAAAACAATCTTAATGAAACAAAAGGCGGATAAAATCATTAAAATAAATAAACTATTTTCAAATGATACCTCATCGCATGATGCCTCTCTGTGCCTGGTGAAGGAGCAGCTTTGAGCAACTCGTTATTCCACTTTCTGTATTCAGATATTCAGCTGGTTATTTCTGTTCTGCGTCAACCAGATCAGCTCTGATGGTGCCTAATGTGGCACAGCGGCAGAATACAATGAGAACCCAATTTAATGAGAAACAAACAACGCCGTGAATCAGAGGCATAGCTGAACACTCTACTTAACACCTACTTACTAGTCACACGGACCAGCACCACAAACACTGCCGTGACGCACATATTCATGAAGATCGAAGGCTGAAACCGAAGACCAAAAAAAACGATTACTGGTGACGCATTTAAAGAAAGTTTACGACTGGAGTGGTCTTCCGACGACACATCTGGCCAAGCACTCTCACAGAGTGCAGCGCAATTAAAATGTTTTACCACAAGTGCAGACATGGCAAGGGAGATCAGGAGATTAAGTGCAACCGGTGACATTCATCACAAAACAAATTGCTGTTTGCTGTTTGTCAAGCAATGTCAAAACTATGACCCACACACAGAAAGATGTAGAACTGTCTGTCTAGACGTGTACACGTATGTGTGTGTGTGTGTGTGTGTGTGTGTGTGTGTGTGTGAGTGTATATATATGTGTGTGTGTGTGTGTGTGTGTGTGTGTGTGTGTGTGAGTGTATATATATGTATGTGTGTGTGTGTGTGTGTGTGTGTGTGTGTGTGTGTGTGTATATATATGTGTGTGTGTGTGTGTGTGTGTGTGTGTGTGTGTGTGCGTGTGTGTGTGTGTGTGTGTGCGCGTGTGCATGAGATGGGTATGGGACGACAGAAACCTGAAAAAAAAATGAATTAACAGCAATCGACAGCAGCACAATTTTGTCTTGTAGAAAAAAGGCCCAAGTGAGAACCTTGTAGAGGGAACGCTGCATGGAAGAGCCTTTTCCAAGACGACAGATCTAACCGAACGCACCCCACGCTCCCTGCAGCACCGAGAAGCGCACAGCAGCGCAGCGCAGCAAAGGCAAACCCATAGCCACGGGCACGGTTTTTTTTCGCACACACACTGTCAATTTATGCAGACACTTCAAGCGTTCACTGCCGGCGCTCCAGTGGGTATAGGCGCCAGCATTGGCACATTACTCCGGCAGAGCAGAGCAGGCGCTGCTGATTTATCAGCGAGGCAGCCCAGGTTTGCGGCACGCCCGGGCCTCTGGGACCCGCCGCCGCTCCCTCGGGGGCGGAGAGAGAGAGCGGCAGGGATGTCGCATTAAGGACCGCCGCTCTTACGCAGCTGTCAGAATAGCAAATTCCCCCGTGTCCACCAAAACATTTTTAATCATTTGCTTTTGTTGTCTTTTTTTTGTTGTTCCCCCCCCTCTCCCCCCTTCCCCCCCGTCCCCCCACCTCGCTTCACGCTTTTCAAAGATGCTCTCCTCCCCACGCCAAGGCTGACAGCATATGGGACAACAGCCGAGCAGAACAAACATTTATCACAATTTGTTGTGTCGAGTTCGTTTCGGTGACAGGCTATCTGCCAGTGGTGGCGCTGGTGGTGGTGGTGGTGGAGCAGGAGCCATGCACAGCTACATAACCTCTCTCATGTCTTGTGGAGCATCTGTCTCTTTTCGAATCTAGAGTGAAAGTGAAGCATTGCTTTAACAACATGTTGATCAGAGATTAAAAGCGTGTACCAACAGAAGTTGGAAATTAGGTCTAAAAGTTTTAGTTTAGGCCTCAGCACCGTATACATCAGTATAGCCTGGTCTTTAGTGCCATTTCAATTCAAGCTTGAGACAAAGTCCATTGACACTGTCCTTGCAATTTGACAGGTCTAGAGATATAGGACTTGTTAAACAATGGGGTCAGGACAAATAAAAGCACTGTAGATATCAATGTATTGAGAGAGGGGATAGTCCAACAAAAGTATTTTATATAACACCATCCATATAATTATCGCTAAGTAACACGCTCAAGGCCCGACAAACTGCTTGAATAAGCCAGTATAATCTTACAATGGGCAAACTTTACTTGCAGCAGGTGACCTTGAACATGTATCTACCGAAGCATTGTGTGAATTCCCCACTGGAGAGCGCTACACAAAACCTGTGCCGAGAGATGCCATGGAGTTTAGCTTTTGACTGAGTCATGCCACCCAAAGAGTCAATGCCACACTTCTACCCACAACTACACAATTTCTTTCAAGGGAAAGGAAATGTGAAACTGCTGTGTAAATGGCTCTCCTCGTGTTTATTTCAGAAAGAGGCCAAAAGAAAATGCCTTCAACAACTCGATTCGCATTCTAACAGCATATTCTGAAGTACTGTCTCTCTCTCTCTCTCTCTCTCTCTCTCTCTCTCTCTCTCTCTCTCTCTCTCTCTCTCTCTCTCTCTCTCTCTCTCTCTCTCTCTCTCTCTCTCTCTCTCTCTCTCTTTAGGAGACACAATTAACTCATGGGCATCTTCCGAAAATGAAAAGTCATGAGCAACATACTTGTTCTGACAGTTAACTAGGGCTTATACTGTATTAGCCCAACACTGAGGGATATAAGGAAGACTACTGCAGAGTGAACATCTCTGAGGAGGAACTAGGGCTGTTTGATTATGGTAAAATCATAATCACGATTATTTTGGTCAATACGTTATTGAACACCAAACACCATCCATTTGTGAGAAGACATCACAGGCCTCTGTGCGTGGAGCACTCAGCACTTAAAAGATGGTACCTAAGTTTGAACTCTATAAAAAAGTTTTCTTTTTTGATTTTGAAATCTTCTTGATTTGGTTTAATACTTCTAGTTCTGCTAAATGAGTAGTCAGCATTGAAAAGATAGTTACTGACCTGATACTGAACTGTACTGTAAGGTACAGTCTTCTAACAAGCGACAACTAAAACTGAAACAAACCAACTTGAATCCAACCCAACAGTTGCCACATCAACAGAGTCCGAAGAAATAGAATAAGCACAGATGTAAGTACTCAGTTGTAAACACCAATTTTTTCTCTAACTAAGACACCACAACCACAAGTATACATCAGTTTTAACACCAAAAACTTGATCTACAACAAAGGTTGCTTTGAAGTCTATAGATTGCTTTCCTGCGTCCGTGATGAGTGTTTACATTCTGTGATGGGACCAAAACAACGTTGCGAGAGCGTTCAAAGCCACTGATGAGGCGACCGTGGGAGTCACAGCCAAGTAAATTAACCTTGACTAGGATGCCTATTTGCATTCTGCTACGTAAGCGGCGAACTCCGGCCGGCCTCGACAGCACAACTGTATTCACGCGGCGCGTAAAAGCCGATTAAGAGCGAGCGAGCGCGCGGCTCCGATAACCCGACGGGCAAGGCCTGTTATCTCCACGCGCCAACGCCAGTCCCGGAGCGCAGCCTCGGGAATCCCGATGACCTGCCGCCTCACGGGGCACAGCCAATCAAAGAGCGGCGGAGGAGCTCACGTGGGCAGGGAGAGCAGGCTGGCAGGAGGTGAGGATGCTGATGTAGAAGGAGAGAAAGAGGAGAGGGGAGAGAGAGAGAGAAAAAGAGAGAGAGAGAGAGAGAGAGAAAGTGAAAAGCATGCTGTGTGACTGAGAAGAGGGCAGTACAGGAGAGCCTATTCATCTTCAGGTGTTTATTACTACTAGAGCAGAGTGTGTGTGTGTGTGTGTGTGTGTGTGTGACAGAGAGAGAGAGAGGAGGGGGGGGGGGTTCTCAGAGATACAACCTCTCACTTCCCCTGCGTAGCCTGTCTGCACTGTCAGCACACACACACAAACACACACACAGACACACACACACAAGCACACACAGACACACACACACACACAAATACAAACATACATTTACACACACATACACGCACACACACACACACACACTCTCTCACACCATGAAGGTGCTGACTGCAGCCTTGTCTCTGTCCATTAACCACCAATTTGAGGGGCCGGTATCCTTGAGCGCATGCAGCATTGACTTTGAGAGTGCGTATATTAATAAGCCTGTAGCTGCAGGGATTTAAGTCATCCCCCCCCCCCACACACACACACACACACACACCCCCGCCGGCCTTCTGCTAATCACACAGGTGTAATTAAACAAGATGATTCATCTCCAGAGGGATGGGAAACCTCCGCAGCCAATAACAAACACAGGTCAGAGAGACCACGGCGCCGCAGCCAATGGCGTGAACCTTCCCCCCCGCACAGCTAGCTTGTGCTTGTTCAATGTCACACTCATTTGCGGGGCGGTTGTGTTGGCAGTTCAATCAGGCACGGCCCCAGACACTTAGCGGACAACTAGGACTGCGATGATTTGAATAGTGGCAGTTAGCTTGCCTTGTGAATTAGCATTTTACAGTCGAGACATTAAGGCAAGAGAGAGCCTTGAAATTCTCAGTCACAGGAGCTACATCAGACCAAAAAAAAAAAGCCCTCTGCAGGAAGCAGAGGTAATGGCATGTCGTTATTTTGCTCTCCCTAAAGTCAATATCTCTCCACAGTTAAGAGGGGTGGCTTCAGACAGAGAAATGAAAATAACAAACTGGCCTTTCAGCAGTCGTTCGGAAGCAAAGCGGAAGCTCAAAAACCCATTGCCTCCCTCTACTCCCCACCCGCCCCACACTCTCTCTATGCACTTGCCAGCACAATATTACTGTTTGCAAGCACATATGGGAAAAATATGACAGTAAAGCGGGGGAGCTCTAGCTAGGGAGGGGTGAGGATTGAGAACAGGCTCAACAGCCTGGGCGCAAATATGGCGGAACATTTGGAGCTGGTTTGTAATCATCTCACTGGAGCTGAGGGGCCCAAGCTGCCTTTATCTGTAAATTTGCCAACATTTATACACAACACAATCATTTTCTGAAGAAAATTAAAAGATCACTCATTTCCCGACAGCAGCAATACCTGTTTGAGAGCGGTAGACATGAAACGTTGAAGTATCTGATCAAAAACAAGTGTTTTGTCCTGAACAAAAATGCCTTGCTGTTTACCAGCCTGTGCCACTTCTTAAAGTTGCTCTTTTATGACGTGGGCTTTTTTTTTTTTTTTTTTGCGATAAATTCAGAGCCAAGTTTGTCTTTGGCTCACAGGGAATGAAAAGCATGGCGTGGTTAACTGGTGGAGATGGAGGAGTTAAGGGAGGACTCAAAAGATGTGGAGCCACAGGCTTAGTCACTCATGAGCATCAACACTCCCTCAGACACGTACATTACACACACACACACACACACACACACACACACACACGGACATTACATACACACAAACACACACACACACACAGACATGTACATTACACACACACAAGCACATTACACACACACAAGCACACACACAAACACACACACACACTCAGACACATATATTACGCACACACACACACACACACACACACAC
>NC_085011.1:27707622-27987622 GCF_963854185.1 Sardina pilchardus | reverse complement strand
GGGGGGGTGAGAGAGGGGGATGAGAGAGGAGAAGCCCCCTGATTTCACACTGATGAAGCCTCCAGTCTCTCACTACCAACAGTTCCCTCAGAGAAGCACACAAATACAGTATACAGTGCCTATAGAAAGTCATCATACCCTTTTGAAATAGTTACTTTTTTTGTCTTACAGCCTGAAATCAAAACCCATTTAAAAAAATATCTTTTCCAGTTTTATTAACAAATTTAGCTGTACAACATCAAAATAATGAAAAAAAAGTCAACAGTTCTGAAAATTAATAAAAAAATAAAAACTAGAATAACAGGGTTGGAAAAGTCATCATACCCCTGACTTAATACTTTGTAAAGCTTCCTTTTGCTTTCATTACAGCCATCAATCTGTTTGGATATGTCTCTATTTTAGCTTTGCACACCTAGATAGGGGAATATTTGCCCAATTTTCCGTGCAGAAATGTTCAAATTTAGTCAAATTCTGTAGGGAATGGCAATGGACTGCTCTCTTCAAGTCAATCCACAGATTTTCTATAGGATTTAAGTCAGGGCTCTGACTTTGCCACTCAAGGATATTCACCATCCTATCCTTAGGCCACTGCTTTGTTCTTTTGGCAGTATGTTTAGGATTATTGTCGTGTTGAAAGGCGAATGACCTCCCCATCCTCAGCTGTCTAGGAGAGGGACGCAGGTTTTCCTCAAGAATTTGGGTGTACTTGGCAGCATCCACTTTCCCTTCTATCCTGACCAATTGCCCAGTTCCCGCTGAAAAGAAACATTCCCACAACATAATGTTGCCCCCACCATGCTTCACACTAGGTATGGTGTGTTTTGGGTGGTGTACTGTGTTGGTTTTCGCCAAACATTGCGCTTGGAGTTCAGTGCAAATACACATCTGGAATATTCTGCTACCATGTGGAAAAAGCTTTTATGGTCAGATGAGACTAAGATCAAACTTTTTGGAGACTAAGATTGAAGTTTTTGGACTGAGCTCCAGGCGCTAACCAAACACAGTATACACACCCAAACACACCCAAAACACACCATACCTACTGTGAAGCATGGTGGGGGCAACATTATGTTTTGGGGATGTTTCTCTTCAGCGGGGACTGGGCAATTGGTCAGGATAGAAGGGAAAATGGATGCTGCCAAGTACACCCAAATTCTTGAGGAAAACCTGCGTCCCTCTCCTAGACAGCTGAGGATGGGGAGGTCATTCGCCTTTCAACACGACAATAATCCTAAACATACTGCCAAAAGAACAAAGCAGTGGCCTAAGGATAGGATGGTGAATATCCTTGAGTGGCAAAGTCAGAGCCCTGACTTAAATCCTATAGAAAATCTGTGGATTGACTTGAAGAGAGCAGTCCATTGCCATTCCCTACAGAATTTGACTAAATTTGAACATTTCTGCACGGAAAATTGGGCAAATATTCCCCTATCTAGGTGTGCAAAGCTAAAATAGAGACATATCCAAACAGATTGATGGCTGTAATGAAAGCAAAAGGAAGCTTTACAAAGTATTAAGTCAGGGGTATGATGACTTTTCCAACCCTGTTATTCTAGTTTTTATTTTTTTATTAATTTTCAGAACTGTTGACTTTTTTTTCATTATTTTGATGTTGTACAGCTAAATTTGTTAATAAAACTGGAAAAGATATTTTTTTAAATGGGTTTTGATTTCAGGCTGTAAGACAAAAAAAGTAACTATTTCAAAAGGGTATGATGACTTTCTATAGGCACTGTATATAAACAGGGAGCCATGTTGTCCTGCTCTTTTGTGTTCGAGGTGACAGGCGAAAAAATAAAGAGTGGAGCAAAGTTGGAAAGTGTAAAAAGTTGAGATGAAAAACCAGGAGAAAAATGAAGGGCAAAACCCTTGAAACTCAGACCACTCTTCTTCATTCTCTTTTTCCCCTAACGAAGGGGTGAGGTTAGGGAGAGGAGGAAGAGGAAGAAGAAGAAAAAACTTCTCCACTTCTACCTCGTGATAGAAGGCTGTCCACTGAGGCCTTTATCTGTGGAAGGCCGTTTTAATAGCCGCTAAAGGCAGACGGTCGGCCTCTGCTGACCTGAATCTGTGGACTTACTGAGCTATGGAGCTGGAGAGAGAGAGAGACAATCATTCACAGTGGACGGCTGAACCTCCCCTTGGGCTCTGAGGAGAGGTTTTTTTCCTGGACGAGGACCTGGCAGGGAGCGATAGGCAGCATTCAGGCCCAGCTCCTTTTCATTTCCTGCCGTTTGATTCATTACCACAACACCTTGACACGTTGGCCAGGGCCTCTCTCTTCCTCTCTCTCGCTCTCTCTCTCTCTTCCTCTCTTTCTCCTTCTTACCCCTTCTTTCCCTCTCTCTGACGCTGAAACAGACTCACTCTAATGTGAGAAAAACTCTCTCTTCTTCTCTCCATCTCAGCTGAGAACCTGCCTGACAGGCCTTAAGAAACACACACAGGAGGGGTGTAAACAAACCCCACACTTCTCCGCAACACCTCGCACACCCCACCCAACCATCCACCCGCCCACCCACCCACCCACCCACTTGCCACCTCCACCACCAAAGGGTAATGTTTCACCGCTGGGTCGGAGCAATGAGTGTGAGGAATTCTGTGGCAGGTTCTGAGAGCTTGATCTTGCTCGTGTCAGCCAAGGAGGGAGAGGGAGAGGGGGAAAGAGAGAGAGCGAGAAAGAGATATTGGCTGATATTAACATTAGCATTCCATGTCAACATGAACAGAAACAACCATTGTTGTGGGAAATGGAGGACGAGGAGGAGGAGGAGGAGGACGAGGAGGAGGAGGAGGAGGAGGAGCACTGCAAGTTCAAATGGGGGTACGGGGCTGTGTCCGTCTGTCTGTCTGTCTGTCTTTTTTTCTCTTCGCCTCAGAGGGGGCGTATTTTTAGAAGTTGCCATTTCATCTCTCCCTTCTTAAGCGAGCTGCACGTTTCTGAGCCAGAGAGAAAGCAGAGAAGAAGAGGGGAAAGAAGAAAGCAGTGGCTGCAGTCAGGGGCTGTTCTTATCCAGTGCTTAAGAATCTTGGAGAGGGGAGCGCGCAGATGGCGTGCGGGCCTGGTCCCCACATGCTGGACACTCTGGGTAACATACTGTACCAGCACTGATCCTGCCAACAGACCGATGGGAGAAAAAAAAAAGAAATTCTGCTGTTCCTAAAGAGTCTGCACCAGAAAATCTGCTTTTCGAAGACAAAGAAACCGAATAGCACAGGGATGGGAGGATGGAGGAGAAGGGGAGGGGAAGAGAAGAACAACACTTGGCCACGGAGGAGAGGAGACCATAAAGCCTCAGATCCTATTTTCCAAAGTAGGCAGAGTGCCTATCAGAAACCCATCATGCATGGCAGAGGGAAGCCTAATCCGGGCTGGCGCTGGACAGCCAATGGGGGCGGGCGAACCGCTGGGTCTGGTGGGCTGGCCGCAGGAAGTGGCCTCGGGGTGGAGGGGAAAAAAGGAGGATATCAAAGCCCCCACCACGCTCTGCTACCTCACCGTAACAGAAGGGTGACACTGGTGGAGGGGGTTGGTTTAGAGCTAAAAAAAGTTGGTCTGATCACCACTGTCCACCGTTCAAACCACTAAAGGTTAAACTAGCAGTGTGATTCATTGATAATGATTTGGAACGTCACCACAGGAAGATAAAGCTGCTTCAGATTATGGTAGAATTGAATATGCCCGATAGAGCAGAACCGATAAAAGGCCTGGGGATATGATTTCTCGAGTCCACCATTTGACCTCTCTGGACTAATCTTTAGGATCCGTCAAAAACAGTCGAGTCGGCCTCTTTTAAAATGCATTTGATTCTTGTCTCGGCCCTCATCCCCAATGTTTTCGCCACAAGTTTTTCTGTCTTCTCTGTGTCAGGTTACATACAGGCTACATTCATGGTACCTGTCCCAATCCCACCCCTGTTAAGTCGGGCTGCTCAGTTCCGCTCCACAGACTCTGTCAGGCAGTCCAATCAAAACATTCTCGCCCCGTCTTGCAAAAGAAAAAAGAAAAAGAAAAAGAAAAAAGAAAAAGAAAAAAGGGGGGCGACCCGTGAGAGTGAAGCGGTCCAAGATCTTTCTGCTGGGAGGTATGCAAAAACGTGCTCCAGGCGAGTTCATCTGATCCTTTTAGCTGTTGGATCATGTGTAGCAAGGCAGTGAGCGCGCTACATGCAGGTGCCTTTTATGGGCCCTTTTCCATTTGCCTGAGATTTACATTCCTAAATGCAGGCTGCAGCCGTAACTCGAGACGTTCAAAAGGTAGCAGAGGGCACCCTTTAAAGGCATCGCCACGGTTACGAGGCATTAGGGGGATGTTTATGATAAGATAAATCAATGTCCTGGGAGTGTCATTTTTCAGTATCAAAGAACTTGTAACCAGCCGACGAACCATTTTATCTTTTATTTCTTTAGATGCAGTCACGAACTGAGCAGTAGAACACTTCAGGCAGTTTCCGAATTAGGCATTGAACTTTGCTAATTGTGGAGTCATTTCACACACAGCTCTTAGCAGGGGAAGATTTTTAAAAAACGTTTTTCAAAAGCATACAAATAATTCAGCTTGATCTTTCCCCTAGTCGTCCTCACTCACTCACAGCATATAAGGGCTTATTTTAGCATTCTGCCATCGCATGGAGCATCCTGTGTCTATCACTTCCCTGCCATCCCCCACCCAAGCTCATGCACAACCTTTCAAAAAAAAATAATACTTGAAAGCAAACGTCTGCCCTCGATGTGTTGTCGGACTTCTAAAAAGAAAGCGCTCCGTGGCGCAGACTGCGGAGAAGAGGCGCTGGGAAGTTTGTTTTTGTATAATCAGGAGCGTGGGTGGGAAGGCATCTTCGCGGGCCCAACGAGGCACTTCCAGCACTACGGAGGATTACACAGAAGACTTCTTAACTCCACAATATCATTCTTGATTTGCCTCCTTCGTGCCTTTTCTTGCTGGCTTCAAAAAATTACTTCATCACGGATCTGACTGACTGAGCTGCTCTGACACGGAGATGTAGCTTTAGCAGTGAAACAGTACAACTGGGCCTCTTTGAACACAGGCAGTTTTTGTAGCACACATGTTTTTATGCAATATTCTTACAGAAACTACAGACTTTTCAATTGACAGTTGAGAGAGGCTTGTATTTTCACAGTGTGATTTGTTAGGATAGCTGGGAAAATTACAAAACATATTAGAACTGATTAATCCATTAATAAAGAATACAATATTCGCCATCTTTATTACTTCATGCAAGTCATATATAGACCATGTTGTTTGTGCCTTCGCAAGTACTGGCTTAAGATATCAGTTTAATCATAGGTCATCACAACTAACAGTAAATTAAGCAGATAAGGTTGCATTTTTTAAATCCTTTGTGAATAGAAACATGTTTACTAGACATGTGATTTCAAGCATAGATTTAAATCCATATCTGATGCAATACCACTCATGTGTCATGACATAGCCAGATAAATCTCTGTATTTCGGGTTTGCAGACAACCAGTGATGGGTGTCCTATATAAAGCACAATCCAGTGTTAAAAAGAGGATTTCACTCCTGGGGAAATTTGGTTGGAGTCAGCCTGACCCCAGAGGTCGTCCGTGCTCAGCGTCTCGCTCAGCCAAGGGGCCCTTGAGATGGTGCAGACTGTTCATAGAAGATACATTTTAAAATGAATCATTTTCAGGTGGATGTCTGCTGAGACAGGACTGGAGACACAGGCCAAAGACACCCTTGTTCGGGGCACAGACTAACATCAAAAGATGCTCTGTGTCAGAAAAAGAGAGAGGTTCATGACTAATTAAGGTCTATGAGAAAGCTGTAAAAGGGGGAGGGGCGTTGTAATGGGCTCTGTGCCTACTTTGCTTTGTCATGACACTTGGTGCCCCTTATCATGTATTATGTAAACTTTACGTAACGGTGGTTAAAAAACTGTTTTCAAGTGAGGAATATGGGACAAACTCAGTGTGACAGTCAGAGACAGATGAGCAGGAGAAGCCCTAAGACTCGTCAAGGCTAACGTCAAACTGATAGAGCTCTATATTAGCCCCGGTCCTCAAGGTTACACAAACTCATTTCACAGAGGGGAGAAATGCACTTGGCATTCCGCACTCATCACTGTTCCTGAAGCAAAAAGAAGACGTAGCTCCAATTTCAGCCGGGAAATTCTTCGCTAACTGCGCAAGTCCCCAACTTGTGATGAGTATGCCTACATCATATAAAACTAATAAATCACATTTCTTGAAGTTGCTGTGAAAGGGGGGTTCCTAACTGAATCACTGCTGCCGAGTCAGTTTTTAGAATTGCTTTTATGATGGAGACAGTTTTTTAATTACTCAAACTATGGACTTTCATATTTCATTTGGTGCCTGAACCTTGTACAGCTGCCATAATTTGAACAGGCCACATGACAGTGTTGTAACACAATAATATGGTACATTCACTGACAATATAATAGCACGCTCAGATAGTGTTACAATTTTATCTCATCAAAGGCTTTGAACTGGATTCCACAAAAATGGATCTTTCAAGCCTGCTGATTGAAAATATATTTCTTTACTCCAACCCTGTCTTTTATGCGAAATCCATGGAGGTCTGTGGTTAATAAAATAATAGTTATTATCCACTACATTTTCCTTTTAACAAGCTGGATGTCTCTTTTTTGTGCTGGCTGAATATCCATTTTGGAAAAGCGACACATGGACTAGGCCCCTCATCTCACCCCTGACAATGGAAACGGTGAGAGCAGCATGTTACACTGTACCTGACGACGGAGTCTGATATTAGAAGCCAGTCAGATAATAGGATCAGATTGCAGAGGCGTGAGGTGTAGGCAATTTTCCCCTTGGGACTACAGGCGGACGACTCCTGCAATTACACTGAACTGTGTCTGATGAGGGGAGAGGTGGGGGGGGGGGGGGGGGGGGCGCTGCATTCGGATTCATTAACATGGCCCACGTTCTCCTTCAGCCATGATTACGCCACAGCGAGCCAAAGAAACATCAGAAATTACACAGAGCTTTCCACAAAAAAAAGGCTGAACAATGACAATTTACTGCATTGAAGTCATTAAATGACACAGAGAATGTACACTGGGTTGGCACACGGGGAAGAAATGGTGGGGGGCGCCAAAGAACAAGATGGGGGCCGTGGTGTTTCCTGAATGGTTCATCACAACTGTCAGCACAAGCATGAATACGACTGCATTCATCATCTTCTCAAACCATTCTTTGCATTTACAAGGAAAGACTTTACCATAATTTCCCAACTATTAGCCGTGGCTTATACACTGATTTTGAGAAATGTCTTCAGTTATGAGGTTAATAGATGGTGGCTGTTAATATGGCAGACACAAGTATAGATCAGCATGAATGGTGGTGGCAGTAGAGGCTCTTCACAAGGCCCACGGGCTCTGGGAACAATGTTTAGGGTCCTTGCGCGAAACCCTCTCTGCGGTAGCATGCAAGTCTGCAAAGGCCTCTGATTTATCCGGCCTCCCACCGAACACAGTCTCAAGCCTTGTCAAACATTTTTGGACAGCAGTTAACCTGCGGTTCGGCATTGGGGCCGCACGATTTTCCAGTCAAATGACTTATTACACAGCCGAGTCTCAAACAGGAGCAGTCCAAAGGCTCTTTTAAAAGGCAGCTGAGCTTGTAATGAGAAACAGTATATAGATGCATGCGAGAAAGGCGGGTCAATATGCTCTGTCGCGGACCATTACCCAATCAGGGCTGGACGTGGCAGGCTCTGAGAAAACACAGAGTTATCTGCGGCCCTGAGGATACGCCTGGCGAAAGGAGGAGCAGGATAAATGGGATCCTTCATTTGCAGAGCCTCTGACGGAGGAGAGCTGCCAGAAGCCCCCCCCCCCCCCCCCCCCCCCCCCCCCCGCCCCATCCTCCCTCTTTAATTTCATCCATGGAAGCAGGGCAGAGAAGCACTCACAAGGCCCATAAATAATGGCGTCGGAAATTGAAAGTGAAGATTTTTGAAAAATGTCCTTCTTGGAGAGGGCTGCACTCATGCTACATGGATATTTTTTTGTTGTCATTGTCATTTTGTTGTTGTTGTTGCTCTTGCTTACAACACTTTTTCTATAGGATGCAGAGAAAGAACAGAACACTGTATATAATGTATGCATTTATCATAATGTATTTATCTAGGTTAGCACAGGCAGCATGTTGATTGTCAGTAATGCTGAAAGACAGACATGCTGTAATATTCAAAGATACTCTCAGAAGACAAAACACCCTCAGAAGAAGAGCCTCTAAAAGAGCCTTTTTCAAGGTAGAGAAATGAGAGAATGTGGCAAAACAAAAGAAGAGCCTGCTATACTTTTCTTTACTAAAGTTTGACCCTATGCTAACCTCATTTACAATGAGCCACTCTAGTAGAGTCTTGGTTCACCTGATCATCAAGCTACTTTAAAAACAGTGTGAGGCTGCTTAGAGTGAGTACGTGCTTGGGTCCAACAGAAAGACAGGGCATTAATTTGCAACCGTAATGACGACTTAAAAACATTAGAAAAAAACCACAAGGACATCAAAAAGACGGGCTTAATTGAACATCACAGGACCTGCCTCTAAGAGGATAGAGACGGAGATGAGAGAAACACACACACGCACACACACACCACAACATATGAACGGAGAAAATATGCTTCCCTTGGATGACTTGGATGGCTTTTTCCCCCCCTTTAAATGTATGCAATATGCCGACTCCTTCAATAACCGTCCTTGCGTTTCAAACCTTTGGTCTTTTAATAATACAGGAGCAGACAACAAGAGGCGACTTAAAATTCCGGAAACGTTGCTTTTTTTCCCCCTCATCTCATCACAGCCCTTTCCCAACAACCATACCCAAGCGCACCTCATGGCACCCGAGACAGCCTGACATTTGTCACCCAGGTGGCGGATGGGGCACATCTTCCAGGCGCTCTTATTTTCCTCATCAGTTATCTTGGCCTTTCTCCCATCATCCACCGACAGACTTCTGCTTGCAATTGCGACTATAACTCGAAGGTGCAGGCCCTGGATAATGACCAGAGGTACTGTGGCAGGCACATTTCAGAGCGATCCGGTCGTCTAATAACCTCGGGCATTATCGAATCCATTCATTGGCGTGGAACGCAGTTTGCCGGGGTCACGTCCACGTCACCCCCCCGGGTCTCCGGTGTCGGGAGAGTAATCACTGTTATTGATGACGAACTGGCATTCCAATTGGAACCTAAAGCCTATAGGGCCTAAGCAATCAAGGGATTCCCAAGATGGTCTCCTCGGAGTGTCTGTCTGTCAGTGGCCATATCTAAAACAATCCTTTTTTTTTCCCTCTCCCCACTTCACCAGCTCCCAGCTGTCTCTCCAGCTGATCCGCCACGTGATTGACAGGCGAGACCGGGCGAGAAGGCCGAGGGAGAGGCAGAGAATAAGGGTTGAGATGCTAAGACAGGAGGGAAGAGAGGAGGATGCGCTCCATTCGGAGAAGGCGATCTGAGCCCCCTTCCTGAGCCTCCAGGTCTTTTCTTTGGAAGCAGACACTGTAGAGAGCTCATCCACGCCTACATCAAAAACACCCCAAAGCTCCTACACCCACTCATCCCCCCACCTCAGCAACCACCACCAAACGCCCCTCTCTGACCTCCAGAGTATCTATTCCTTTGGGTGGACACCAGTCTTTCCCACAATCCCCCTGAGGAACTCGGTCAGTGCAAAAATCCTCCCTTGTCCACATCGGGGCTGGTATTTACA
Source organism: Sardina pilchardus (assembly GCF_963854185.1). Taxonomy (NCBI): domain Eukaryota; kingdom Metazoa; phylum Chordata; class Actinopteri; order Clupeiformes; family Clupeidae; genus Sardina; species Sardina pilchardus. The sequence continues at coordinate 27,977,884 of NC_085011.1, read as the reverse complement.
CAGGAAGAGAGAGACTCAGGCACATCCTATTCTCTGAGTCTTTGTTCGGAGTGTTGAGACTCGCTCCCGAACATATGGCCAATTCCACAGAGCACTCTCTGACAAGCGCATGACTCAAACAAAGCAAAGCGTACCCACGCAAACAAACCCACACGGTGGCTTTTCTGGGGAAGGGGGGGGGGGGGGGGGCATACCTGTGAAAGTAAATAAGGTGTCTAAAGACCCCAGCTCCATTGAAGATTTATGCCATCTGTCTGGCAAACAGCTTCAATACTGTAACAATAGGCTCACTGAGAGAAGGAACAAAAACTGAACAAACACACCCTAAATGGCCATTAAGGGATTGCTTAGGCACGGCTGCTCTCCCTGATCGTCAGCACAAAGAGGTAGACAGACTCAAAGTAGCTTCAAAAACCCAGTACAGCCATTTTTTAATCCCATTGTTGCTGCAAACACAAGCACACGGACCACACAGGCTAGTGAACACCCAGCTTCACTTATAGCCCAGTCCTCTCACCAGTGAAGAGCAGGGAGTTAAGCAATTAGTCTAAACAAGGCTATATGCGTGTGTGTGTGCGTGTGCGTGTGCGTGTGTGTTCTTTAACATGGACATGTTGACACCCAGGCCACCTTCATTGTAATGTTTCAGATTTTTAATTAATAGTCTACTACAGTAGAGAGAGGTGTTTTCAATCATGTTCCTGACCATACAATATTTTTTTTTCAAAAAAGTACATGCATCTACAGTGTATTTTGGATTACTATGTTTACTTGGACTGCTATGTTTACTCTGGAACATGCATCACCACCATTTGAGGTAGCGGTCGGTGATTCCCTGGAGAACCAGAATGGTCAGGTGAACAAATTAGTTTTTATCTGCTTTGCATTTTGAAAAAGCGTTGTCCCATACCTAGTAAAATCAACTGTCAGTATGCTAGTTCCTGGAGCATGGACACCAAAAAAATAGAAATAAAAAATTCAAAACGCAGAGATGGATGCAGACAAGAGGTGGCGTGGGGGGCAGGAGTGAATACCAAAGACCCCATCTGGACAGACAGCAGCTCTAGTTCACTGGAGTTCAGAGCACATGCCGGCAAAAGTAGTCAGAGGAGAAAAAAAAAAAGAGAAGAAAAAAAAGAGGGGGAAAAAAAGGAGAGAAACAGCGAGCCAGCCCTGCCTCTGTGTGTCATGCTTGATCAGAGGCCTGAAATTCGTCCATTCTCCCGGGCTAATGAAAGCGGCTCGCTCCCCCATCGGACAGGAGAGCGGGGCGCGTCGGCCATGCCGGCCCTGTTCATTATGATCGGCGCGCAGGAGTCCGCACAAAGCCGGCTGCGCCGCAGACACAAAGGGAATGGAGGAGCTGACCCCCTCGGTCTCCTGGAGATGAGGCTATCTGCAATTTCACTCCATTATCCCCCACAGTCCACCGGCAGCCACAGGGACCCTGCGCCGATCCCTTTGATTCGCCTCCCCTCTGAGGGGGAAGCACAGATGTCCCTCCCCCCCCTCCTCCTTTCCCGAACTTGGCTCTCAGATGCATTAACACTCCGAGACGATAGATAGACGGACCTGAGGCGCACTCACGCCCGCGGGAGCCCGGCACACAAACACAGGCCTGATGGGCACCAAACCCGTTGTGTCACCTACCAGGGGCAGATAGCCCGAGGCTCGGCCGCTCCGGCAAAAAGAAAAACATTAAATGCCAAATCAGCGCGGGGCAGACCTCGAGTCAGTCAAACTGATCGACTTGATTGCTGAGGGGGGATTTTAATTTGGTCCACATCCACCAATCTGGATCAGTTGGTAAGTCGATTGCTGTGATGGTCTGCTTGTTCGCTGACAGCTTCAATGCTGGTCTGATTGATAAAAAAAAAAAAAAACCCTGATAGCTGCACTGAGGCATTGAATGGATTGATGACCACAGACAAAGCACACATGGCATTCCAGCAAGTCCTCCTCACTTGGCATTAAAAATTGAGGATCTGAGAAACGAGAGGTGAGAAAGAGTCTAGGGTTTGCTCTCAGGCTCGCTCGCACGTAGAGACACGTTGAAGTAAACGCTTCAGTTCTCAGACCGCCGAGTGCTAGAGAAGTGTGATTACGAAAGTGAGGGGGCAGGCAAAGTTTCAGGCATAAAGAGAATCAGAACAGTTCGAGACTGGGCTGATGAACTCGCCCAAGTCATGAGATTTTTATGAATCCCATGCATGGCTGAGCGAAAGTGCCTGCCCAGAGTCATGGCTAATACAGCTCCTATTATAAATGACGTCAGAGAGGAAGAATGCCTGATCTTCATTCATGTTACATCACTAACTCATTACTAGCATGAAAACACATGTCTGGACATTTTCAACTCAACAATTTAGAGCTGTTTAAATTGAAGGTAGGCCTTGGTAACGGTCATTCTGAATATTTAGGCCTACACAAAATGGCACTACATTAGCACCAGAGAGTTCACTCTATAGTTTCACCTAATTAAATTCCAAACACATTTCCCGGACACTACCCCTTCTTTTTCCACAATGAGTTTCAAGAAAGGCACCATCTCAAACAAACAAGAAACAGGTCAAAGTCCAGATAATCAGGTCACCCCACCGCATGTGCGCTCTCTTGTTGTCCACAGAATTGCAACCCTCCAGCCCAAGACCTTTTGGCCAAGCGAGCACCAGCCTCACCACAATTAATTTTGAACAGGGCCATTGCTATTAGCAGCTTACAGACTCTGAATGAAAACCCCCAATGGAAAGTGGAGGAAGAGAAGCACCTTCCTTTTGGCCTCTCGAGTGGAAAAGCCCTTTTTGTGATGTTTCAGCAGGGAATGAGAGGGAGACCCTGGGCAGCCTGTGGCCCTCAGCTGTTGAATTCTCAACAATATCCTAATAGAATGAAAGAATGCGTTCTTCAACAATGACAGGTTTCAAAAGTTCATGTCTGATGGGCCCAGATATTCTTTAGAACATTCTTCCTGCAACATTCGAAGCACAATGGTGGCACGGTAACTGCTGAGGGCCAAGGGGGGGAGCTATGAATGACCGTCGCTGGAGAGTTTCCCCTCCCTGAGAGAGGAGGCTAAATTACTAAGTGGGGGCAAGATGGTGGGAGGGAGGACAAAAGAGCCGTACTGCCACCCCCACCACCTCCATGGAGGCACACAGACTCTGTCCAACTCCATCTTCCAAAAAGCAGGCCAGTCGTGTTTGTCCACCAAATGAATTTGAGGTCAGTTCTCAAGGCCCTGGATTAATGTGGGGAAACTTCCTTCTCACACTGCCGTTTGGAATTTGTCTTTGTTTCAGCCAGTAACTCTGGACACCAAGTTTGGAAAATCCTTTCAATAGAGAATGAATTCTCAAGCATGGTGACTATGCTAAATCCTTTCACATTGCCCATCTTTGTCAATTTTTCTCTGTTTGCAAATCATTGTTATAAAACTAAATTATTCAACCATGATGTCAGTCAGTCCTTTTTTACAAGAGCTGCTGAAGGCACCGGTTCTATTCTACCCTTGGCTTATTTCACCTCAGAGACAAACTAAAACACAAATTACAGCAATGTTTTCCGTAAAATGCAATACGTCAAAAAAATTTGCCAATCCAAAATTGCATTCAAGTGATGTGCTATAAATATGCAAGGCAAATGGTCTAATCTGAGCTGCAAACATCATGCAGTAATATGTATAATTTTGTCTTTAGCAAATTTACTAAATATTTGTATATTCTGTATATTATATACATTACATTTAAGTATGTATTTTGTATAACACTACAGGCTATATATTGCATGCATAGACTATAAAGACTAAGAGCATCTTTTTTGTAGTATTCACTTGTTAGCCAGAGTTGGTCTAGCAGTCCCACAGTATTCCTTGAAGCATGTTGGAACATAGCTCCACACACGCACATGAGGAGTCGTTCCACATGCTCAGAGAGCAGCCCCGTCACCTGATACTCACTGCAGCCCCGTCCCCTGAGCACCGAGCATCCCCGAGATGATATCACAGATATCGCCTTTCACAGCGGCCATCGCTCAGTCTGCCGTTGGGGGCGCAGGGTGGACGGATTGGGGGGGGGGGGGGGGCTCCCCATGACTCAGGAGATAAGAATCTTTTTGTCTCGGAGTGATGACCTGAGCCAACGGGTCAGCTTCCTGGGGAAAGACTGGCGTGAGAGATTTTTCACCCTAGGAAGGTGCATAGACATTGCGAGGCGGTGTGTGTGTGTGTGTGTGTGTGCGTGCGTGTGCGAGTGTTTGTGAGTGTGTGTGTGTGAATGTGAGTGTGTGCGTGTGTGTGTGTGTGTGTGTGTGTGAGTGCGCCTATGTGTGTGTGTGGGTGGGAGGTGATGACTATCAAGTTGCCACAGCAGCACAAGAAGGGTCGTGGGGAGCGGAGTCTGGCATTTCTAGCGCATGCGTACAACCATCCACTCACTCTTGAGGTTCACAAGACAAGACTGAGTGGTGGTGGGAGTGCGTCCCCCCCCCACCCCAAACACACCCCTACCTCACCCCCCTAACCCCGCTAACCCCCCCCCCAACGCCCCTCAACCTTCACACCTGCCTCTGAGCCCTGTGAGGGTCCGGTGGTAATCCAGACCTCACAGTCCGGCCCACAGCCTCCCCACACAGTGACCCCGACTGAGAAGAGGTGAGCGGGCCTGTTGAAAAGCTTTGTGACAGTGGGGCTCCGGGGAGTGGACTATACTCGACTAAACGTCCTGCAGCGGCCGTCGTTATGGATTTAACCTCTATTTCCAGCAGAGTCTTTTGTGAGCATGGTGTGTGTGTGTGTGTGTGTGTGTGTGTGTGTGTGTGTGTGTGCATAAAAGTTTTGGATTTGGATGAACGCTTTTGAACTAAAACAATAAACAAAACAGCCGAAAGAAGATTTACGACCAAACGTCAACTAAAACTAAACTCTGTGTGATTAAATGGGAAAGAGAATAACAGAGCAAGCCATGAAAATGCATAAAAATGACAAAGTTATAACATTTACATAAGTGAAATATAAAACTTGAAAAAGAGACATTTATTAGCCCAATCTGTTTTCTGCTCTGGTCTGGTTATTGATCACTTTGAATGAAAATGTGAGGTGTAAAAAAATAGCATGACGCTCCCATAAACCTCTCCGTCCTCACAACATCTTAACAATATTGCCCCCACAACGCTCTCCTCATCAATAAAACATCCAGGGCAGGTGGAGGGATAGCTGTAAACTGCCAGTTTGGCTCGTTTAGTATTGTCTGGGGAGTGGGACCATCAGGTATTCAACCTCCACCCCCCCGATCCCTCCCTCACTGTGGCCCTGACTACAGAGAAAGGGCCTTGCGGTTAAAAATGAATAAATGCATGAATAAAAAAAGATCTCCCATCAGTCAACACAACACAACAGTTATTTATTTATTATATATTTGTTTTTTTTATCCCCACCTGAGTGAGGAGGAATGCAGCCCAGACTTCATGCCGCTCAGGCCAGACCAATGGCACCCGCCTCGTGCCAATCTATCTGCAGCGGAGTATCCGGGGCACTTGTACATTCTATACGGAGGCCATTACTCTAGTATATGAAATGTGTTCGCTAGCTTACCTGCATTACTGCAAGGATCAGAGATCCGTGCACAAGTATCACAATGGACAAAATGCTGGTGGGGGTGGTGGGGGGGTTGAGCCACCCACTATATAACCTCCATAAACTGAATGATAGAGAGTAATGGCTCCTTGATTACCCAGGTCATCCACATTACGTTGCTGATAAGCATCTCTCAAACTTCACATGGAGCCTGTTACTTGTAGGAATGCCAGTGCCTGACCTACATCCTGAACCAGGTTAACTTAAGACACTGGGAACCAGGAGGGCGAGGGGGGAGGGAGACACGGAAAACTTTTATGTGTTCCAGATCCCGCCGTTCAACACCTCATTTACATCTGTGCCATGTTGTTGTGGTCTGGACAACACTTTATCTAAGTTCCTGATCAGTCCTCTCTCTCTCTCTCTCTCCGCTGTCTTTGCCGTCTGACCTATCCAGCCAGCCGCACTAATTGAAAAAGCATACGGCACTAAATGGAGCCTCATCCATCTAGAGTTTATTGAGGGGCGGGCAGAGGGGGGGGAGGAGAACGCAACACAATGCAATCAGAGGGGAACATTTGCTGTAATCTCTTAACCACTAATTATAATCAGTGCATTTCCCTAATGCAACCCAGACCTAACTCTTATGTAGGCTATGCCTACAAGCCAAACTTTTTGGAATGCTCGATGTGGGCTTGTGTGTGTACGTGTGTGTGTGTGTGTGTGTGAGTGAGAGGATAGTGAGAGAGAGAGACAGACGACAGACCGACAGGCAGAGAGGGAGAGAGAAATCGGTGTGTGTGTGTGTGTGTGTGTGTGTGTGTGTGTGTGTGTGTGTGTGTGTGTGTGTGTGTGTGTGAAAATGATCAGACATTAATCATATTTAATGCAACCATAAATGCACTTGCATGTAAGTTCATCATATTAATGGCATCCATGTTCAATATAACTAAACATCAGAGAGACATCAGCCATAATATCTGCCAGTTTGGGTCATGAGCCCTAAAAATTGAAGGCTTTCAGTATAAAGACAAGACGCCTCGCTCCATTAGGGCAGAGTTTGAAGAATCTTTGGCAGCAACCCCAGAAGTTCAAGGATAGGAGAAGGTTTTGGACCACAAAAAGCCCGAATCCCAGCCTATTACAGCCCAGCGCATTTCATTAACGGGCACTCCACTGTCACTGTGCACTTAGACCATCATCCCCGTGTTAGGCCTCCAACCTCACTTCCAAATGAAATGTGTTCGACCGGTGGTATTGCATGCCTCTGTGTGAGTGTGAGTGTGAGTGTGAGTGTGAGTGTGAGTGTGACTGTGAGTGTGACTGTGACTGTGACTGTGACTGTGTCATGCTGATGGGATGATACCATGGCCCGTGATGCTGGGACAGTGATATGTCTCAGGAGATGCTGAGGCTGTGTTCTGCAGCCAGTTGGGCAGAGCTCAGGGCCCGACATCTCTCGGCTGATACCTAAGGTGATGAGGTGTGAGCCGGCACCAGGGGCATCTAAAACCCCAAAAAGTTGCCTTTCTTGTATCCAACTCAGGCTTAATTACTCACTGGGGTCGACACAAAGCAAAAGGACATTACCCCAGCGTAATTACAAGCAGCCCATGTTCAGCCCTTTTCACTTGCAATTTATCCAGGGTTGCTCGACCTGCATTTTTCATGGGAGAGCGAGGGGGGGGGTAATGAGGAAGCAATTTGTTTAACCCCCTCCCCCCTTTTTTTTGTTCCATTCAACCCTCAGGTGCACAGAATAAAAGGAAAAGGAGGCCCAGGGAAACTCTGCTATAATTATAAGCTGATAGGTCCTGATAATTGAACCGAAGCATCCATTTCTTTATTGCAGATATCGAGTGGAAGCACTGGGGTTTATGAGGCACAAACATTTCATCTGACCACTTCTGAGCTCCATATTGATCTCCATTAGCACTCCCAAAAGCACTCTGGCTAATCAAAGGCTGCTAAGCTTTTCTGCTACCACTGCACCACCAGCAGCAGCAGCAAGCACGCACAAGAGGCCATTGCGTGAGCGCCAATTCCACACCAGCCCATCTCTTCCAGCGGAGCTCAGAATGCACAAGGTCTGCAGCTCACATGAAAAAGGGCAGATGCTGGGGGAAGTGCAAAACAATCCATGGGTCTGGAGCTCAGGGAAGAAATGTGTGTTATTCATACTCATCATTTGGTTTGAATAAAAGCATCTCTAATGCGAATTAATGTCAGTGCAATGGAGAAGATAATAATCGATACTGGCTTTCCAGACTGCTGTGGAAAATACTGAGGGATTTTACATTGAGGTTAACAGACATTTGTGAGCCCAGGGGCACTCCAAGAACAGCAGTCTTCAACAATTCACATCTTCGGGAGTGTTGCAGAGAGGTGAACACTTGATTGTGCAATCCTGCGAGCCTCCATAAATCAAAAAGTCGACCAACACTTCTGCAACAGCGCTCAGTTTAGCTCATTTTTATAAGGATTAATTTCCTTGCCTCTACTTTCAAGGACTCTCCATCACCCCCACCCCTATCCCCCAATCCCCATCCCACACACCCCCAGTCCCACTTAACCAAAAAAAGCCTGCCTGCCTGCCTGCAAAGAGCACCACGAGTATCAGGCATCAGAAACGGCTCCTGGAAAAGACAGGCGGGCCAAGTCTTTATTAAAGCATTTCACGCCGCATACATGAATAGGTAAGTGGTGGTGGCCGAGACCTCCATCTTGGATATAAACGGGCACTGTGTCGTGCATTGTGCATCGTGTCTCGCGCACACACACACACACACACACACACCAGGGCAGCCTGAACGAGGCCGAGCCTGCGACAAGCCTGCGACACGCCTGCGTGTTGACTCATCACATGATGAATGGGCCCCCGGACAGAAATCTGGGCATGCTCGAGTGTACAGCTGTGCTGTGGGGTATTAAAACCTGGACAGGGACACTAATGGATGACGGTAAGACGGCCATAAAAAGAGGGAACATATCTAAGGGATAATCTAGGGGGGCTCTACTGTACTGCTGAAGAGGGGGGATTCTTATCGATGCATACTTAACAGCCCCACATCGAAGCCCCAGGTAACTGCGGAGCATTATATCCAGGGTGACAGGCCTTCTGGAGGCTGGATGGACCAGAGGATGTTTCAATCTGCTCACAGGATATTCGGTTCTGAGAGATCCAACGTTTATGGACCTAACATGGCCATGAACTCCGCACCGATGGCCACAATTTCCTGTGGTTCTGAAGTTTTCCAAACTGCTTCAGCACCATAGTGGAGATGATGGTGTTATTTCAGGGTAGCAGATAGGCTAAATGAGATGTTCTGCCCTTCCTCTGGCTCTGAAAGATTCCTCTACAAGTGCTACTTATTTCATGTCCTATTATGCAGCTCACATCCACAACCTTCAAATATTCCATAATACAGAAATAATTAAGCAAATGATATTAAAGTAAATGAAGATAATAACCCCAGGCATATAATTAATTTGCAAAGAAACTGTGATTGGAGTCTCATGAATCATTGTTTTGTCCCGGAGTCAGAGAACTCCAACAGAGGTTGTAATGAAGACAGGGTCATTAGCTGGGACTAGGCTAAACAAAAGATATAACAATAGGATTGCATTAACAAATCCTGGGTGTTAAATAAAACGTCCTCTGCAAAAGTGCTGTAGGAAACTCCTGCCGCTTTGTTTGGATTCTGTGATGGAACATTCTACACAAATTGAAAAAGCGGCTGCTGTTTACGGTTTCCGAGAGCTCAAAATCTCAGCTCTTCTCCTCCAATGGGAGCCCTTCTCTCTGTAGCCTGACCCGCGACTGCCTTCCATTTTGTTTGGCTTTGACTTTTCACACCTCAACGGGGGACCCTATTGCTGCCAAATCACACAAGGCAGATTTACAGCTGTGACAGCTACTACATCAAAAAAGGCAACCCGCGCCTGCCCCGTCACCTGACATTGATGAGGCTCGGGAGGAGCGCAGCTCAAGAGCACACGAGTCAGTTCTACTTAGAGCTAAAGCCAATGAGAGACAGCTCCTATTTTATGCATCCCTAGACTTTGATAGAATATGATGCTGGATGTTGACAGATGCATAGAGAGCGGTGCGCAAAGGCGCTTTGTGATGGCATACCAACTTGATCTAAATGTAAATGGCTTGTTCTTTCCGATTGGTGGCTTGAACAATATGACTTGTTTGTTAACCTTAAACTGAGAGGGAAAACCCCTAATGGTGAAGTAAACAGTCAAGAATAAAGAATAGGTTCTGAAGCCAGACCTGGCACGCTGTTGGACAATATGTCTCCATTATGTGTTACTCAGTGTGGGAAAATGCTTCGAGTTCCTGGCCCACCCATGGCTGTGTACCTCTCACATGATCGGCATTGTATGCCGCCTAAGGTGAGGTCCAACAGGATGCGTACTGTAGCTGTGACACTAATTACAGGTTTGCTTCAAACGTATTTCTGAACAAGCCTCTAAAAATGTAGCTTCTTTGTCTGAACATTGGCATTCTTCCCTGAACATCTGACCCACATACCCCAACACCCCACACCCCAACTCTCCAACATCTCCCCACCTCAACCCCAGAAACGTTTGGCCGTCGCCGCGTTGCTCTTATTTTGTTTACAAGAGAGCCTGTTTATCAAAAGTGGGAAAAAACAATATGCTATCTCGTTGATTCATGAGTGGAGAATTCTGGGAAGTGTTGTTTACAGTTCCGCTTCTTTCTCACTCTTCCCACTCACACCAGAAACACCCATTTCACCATGGCCTCCAAAGCAACAGGAGAACATCTCTCCTTGTGGTTTGAAATCGTGGGTGTTCCATGAGCGTTTTCGCCACCATATGAGACGTTTGAAAGCCGCCTTCGAAAAGCTGCCAACCCCCCCACCGCACCAAAAAGCCCACGGCGCGCGTGCACGTGTTAAAAAGGCAACTGAAAGCAATTATTCCATGTTTACTTCAGGGCCACAAATTGACGTGCGGCCAAAGCCGATGTGACACCCCCCTGGCCGTGATGGGCCTGTTCTCGGACAGTGTAAATTACCGGGAGTTTTTCCTGCCCTTGTGGCGCTGCCGGCCGGTTCCCGGGAACGCGCCGCTACGTCACATTCAATTAAGCAGCTGCCTCCGCCGCCCGTGGCCGCTGTCAGCGTTTCGGCCTCCGCAATCAAGCCTCTCCACCCTCGTCTTCCTCCTCCTCCTCCCCCCACCTCCACGCGACCTCTTAACGGTAAAGATGTGAGCAGACTACCACAGAGCGAGGAGCCGCGGGCTCTGGCTCGTTCACGTCCGCTTAAAAGGTGTCGCAGAGAAACGAGATGCGACAGTCGCTAACTCTGAGCAAAACGTGTTTCTGCATCAACAGACACCAGGCTGGGTTTTAACTGGGTAGCAGCCTCTCACAGCATCAAAGAGATACCCAAAGAGAGCCGTGCGGCTACGGAATGCTACTGGGGATTTTCAGAGATGCTGCTCGCATCGAAAAGAAACGCTGGAAGCGTGTGATTTCAGGAGTGAAACTGCACGTCTACATGCAGGGCCACATATGGAAACGGTGGCACCCTGGCTCCCTGTTGGCAAACTGTGCTCTATGCCACTTCGGAAGCTATCAACAGTGCAAAGAGTGGTAGCACTGCCAATTCTGTAGCGAGAACACACTTTGTTCACCAGCACAAAAGGTGCTGTAAATCAGTCTGATTCCTGTACCTTTTCAGACGCCCACACACATACACACACATGTATACACACACACACACACACACACACACACACACACACATCTCCCTGCCATGCATGATCACAGAGCTATAAATAGGTGTACGTGTTTCCAATGAAGCATTGACACCTTGTCTTCCTATTTGCCAGTACAGCAAATCTCATGATGTGAAAAAAAAAACAACTGAAATGGTAGACATTGTGTTTCTTTCTCTTTTCACTGCTTTTTCTTTTCCTCCCACATCAAGAATGGTAAATGGCACTTTTACAAATCAGTCAGCACCTGCACGGCAAGGACTGCAAAAGGAGTGCCAAGAAGAAAAATAAAGAAATAATAGATAGATACTGTATAGATAGATAGATATTGTAATATATTATTCTAATAGAAGAGTTGCATGATATGTCATTAAAATGAGGTGGCAGTGCATACACTATGACTATTGACTTCTATATTCTCATATGGTAGTATGCAATTCCTAAATATGCATTGCTTCCACAGATATGCTGTAAAATATCTTCCACGTTACTACATGGAAACAGAAAATGACTAAAAATAGTGCAATGCTGCAGCACAATTAACTGGGCTAAGGTACAAAACAAACAACGAATAGCTTTGATTTTGCCTGCACTTCATGGTATAGAAGTACTCCAACGATCTAAAAAAAGAAGCTAGACATCTCAAAAACAAACTAGTGAGGCTGATTCTTAGGCTTCAACCTTTCGCACACCTGCACCCAGCTCATGTTAGCATCCTGCAGTGGCTTAAAGTAGAGGAGAGAGTCTTAAAATGAATATGACTCATAGGATTGTTAAAAATGTGGTACCCAAATATCTACAGTATGTGATTTTTTCCCTCGGCTTAGTGATGTGCATAGCTATTCCACAAGGGGAAGCACTACTGATTTTGTGTTCCACAGATTTAAGAGCTGCATGGGAAAGAGCTCAGTTTTATGTTCAGCTGCAGTTCTATGGAATCAGTTAGCAGCAAGCTGGTAGACAATTGGCTGTATTGGAAATGTTAAGTCTTCCCTTAAGAGATATGAGTAGTAGCTAAATGTCGACAGTATTGTATGCATCACACACACGCATCTCACACACACATACACCTCTGAAAGGCCCACAACATAAATAAGCTTTAGGGCTGGATAGTGTCCTTTCCTTTTGACAATAGTGTGTAAATGCACACTTGTATTTATTTATCTTGGATATGGCATTTGCACATTGTGGACAAAGGATTTCAACAGCACCATTATCTACCCTATATAATTACAAGATACCCATAAAGATGCATCCGTGTCTGAATAGAGCTCTAAAGGAATGTGAATAGATTCCATTTGCCATTTGAGAACATGCATAGTATTCAGTACAGACATCTTATAAAAATGGCCACAAATGCCTCCGAGGTCAAACGGAAGAGCCAGCACTCGCTATATCAAGTAACCTTCATCCTTCATGCGGAAGCCTTTAAAGATTGCCCACTTTCCTCTTTCGAAGGTGAAGCTAAAACATCTCTCAGGCACATGGAGTAAATGCACGTCTGGTCAAATGTTCTGCCATGTTAAGTATGCATACATCTATTTCGGTGTCCCATGGACAGTTATTGGAACCAATTACTATGCAGGATGCCTAAGCATTGCATCTCCAATGCGATAGTATGCTCAGTCCGAGGGCAACAATAAAAGCTGCCACTCCGGTCCCGGTGCCTTTCTTGGCGGGCTCCAGGTGGGCCATCTTCAGGGTGGGCTCCTCGGCATCTGGGACGGCTTCCAGCTCGCACTCTTTTGTGTCACCCTGACATCTCGGGAAGCTGCGGGGCATATTTGGAACTCTCTCTCTCTCTCTTGCTCTCTCTCTCTCGCTCTCTCGCTCTCACTCTCCCCCTCTTGTCTGTTCCTCACCGTCACAAAGACTGTTCCTGTCGCATCGAGGGCTTTAATCTGGCAGGGGGCTCCGAATCTATTAAAGAGATTAAATTGTTTCCATAGCCGACTGCTCTATCAAAAGGCCAACAAAACACCAGCCTGCACAGCCCTGCACTTGTGGGGGCTTCACTTAAGTCACTTATTCGGCCATTTCATCATGGTAATGGCTGAAGCCATCATCCCATTATATTGCAAGTGCCCAAGGAGGTTAAGCAAATGCGGTTTGCTTAAGGTCACAACTCCTAAATTGTGTTCTGGCCATCTCCTCCATGAAGTGCTGCAAATCATCGGCTTGTCTATGTCTGCCCGATATGAGGTGCCCTTGTGAACCTTGCTATGCAATTTTCTCTCTCTCTCTCTCTCTCTCTATCTCCCTCTCTCTCCCTCTCCCTCTCTCTCCCTCTCTCTCTCTCCCTCTCTCTCCCTCTCTCTCCCTCTCTCTCCCTCTCTCTCCCTCTCTCTCCCTCTCTCTCTCTCCCTCTGTCGCCTCTTCTTTCTCTTCCCAGATCCCCCCAAGTGTTTCTGTTTTTCCACCCATGTTGGATTCTTTCTCCTTTTTCATGCTCCTACTCTCCCACGATCTGAAATAGCAGAGGCATGAATTTATCATTTAATAATGGCCTAAGCATTTTCTTATTTGGGCAGCCTAACCTGATGCTTTAAATGGGACAATTAATTGAATTAATCAACCAGTGTTTACAATTAAACCCTTGGGAATTAATATCCTTGGTAAATAAGCTTGGCACTGTGGCCCACTGTTCCAATTTAGACATGAAACTAGGCAATTTAGTGGAAATTAATTTAAACAATCCTTTGCCCTGTCAATGAGCACAATTACTCCATATTGGATCATGCATTCTCAGGTTCAGCACAGTGTGAACCCTGAAAGCCAATATGCTTAACAGTACTGTAACATAGTGAGGTAATGATGCAGGGTCACATGCTACACAGTGTGTGTGTGTGTGTTTGTGTGTGTGTGTGTGTGTGTGTGTGTGTGTGTCTATGTACATGTGGCCATGGGCACAATGAGTCTCGCTCTACTGCGGCGAGAATGGAAAAGGCACATAAAAGAGCAGGTAATTGTATTCTGCCACTAACCCACAGGCTAAATGTACAGCACTGGTGTTGTTGTAACCCATGTATGATGCCCTCTTTCAGGTCTACTAACTTAAGGGGGCTTTTGCAATGGCAACGGGGGGTAATGAATGCACTTAGCATTCTTCAACAGGTAATTTCTTGAGGAAAACCATGTTCATGCATGTAATATGCAATAAGAGAATTGGGTGCACTCAAATGCAGCAGATTTTTATTCATCTATTTATTTATTTATTTTTAACAATATTCATGTAAAATGAGACCGCTCAAACTTATAACTACAGAATGTATTTTGGTTTTATTTGAATGCACATTTTTAAACCATACTATACCAGGCATACAAAACTCTGCTACTTTGAACAAAAGCCCAATACATCTCTTCAGGGTTCAGCTAGAAGCCTTCCCTCCACCACACAATAAGAGAGAAATTGGACCCGTGGAGCCCCAGAGAGCCCACTTCCCATCAGAGAGACCATTTGGAATTGCACAATTCAACAATATTGCTTCAATTAAATGCAATCGGAGATTGGTCCTGCAGGCATAACCGAACATGGCAGGGCCCTCACACCATAATCTGATCTGTAATTGTTTTGTGGAGGCACTCGTTAACTCGTGATTCTCAACTAGCGTGTTTGTGTAATTACGGGCCGTTAATTAAAACATACTTCAGAACGTAGCGTTCAAATTTGTCACAGGCTTTTTTTTTTTCATTGCAAGAAGGTCCATGCAAATTTGTCCAGCTTCAAGGCAGTCAGAATGGCTCTCTGATGATCAAATAGTCAATTAAACAAGGGCTTCCATGAAACCTATTTACAAATAAATTGTTTTGGCTTAAAAATTAATTTACATGTCTAGAAACCGCAGCCAGGAACACCAGCTTCTAAACCCTTGATGGATATTTTCCTAGATGTGAGTGTTTGGACTGAGGCTATTTATCTTATACAAGAACAAGAAAAACATCGAAAATACCTTTGCAAGCTCTTTAGACATCAAGTATTCATGTCAAAAGGCAGCCCATTACCAACACTTTCAGAAAAACACATTATGGGAAAAAAATCTTGCCAATATGGGCAAGTTACCAAGCATCTCATAAGTATTTCTGCTAAGGTACACACTTTTCCATACACCTAGTG
Source organism: Sardina pilchardus (assembly GCF_963854185.1). Taxonomy (NCBI): domain Eukaryota; kingdom Metazoa; phylum Chordata; class Actinopteri; order Clupeiformes; family Clupeidae; genus Sardina; species Sardina pilchardus. The sequence continues at coordinate 27,962,444 of NC_085011.1, read as the reverse complement.
TTGATGCTATGCTTTCACATGTTTTAACAAAGGTTTACATCATTCGAATGGCCAGCGATTAGCTGCCAAAAAGGGGGTGGAACTGGAGGGGGGAAGAGAAGTGGAAAGAACAGAGGCACTTAGAAATGAACTGGTGCTGAAAGAGGCTATTGTAGAGGCCGGAGGAACGCCATCCGTCCACCAAGCAGAGGTGGCTGTGCCTCACCAAGAGGAGAGGGAGGGAGAGAGAGGGGGAATGAGGAGAGGAGGAGAGAGGGGATGAGGAGAAGGAGGGAGAGAGGGAATGAGGAGAGAAGGAGAGAGGGTAGCTCTTGGGCCCTGAGTGATCTGGGCTCGCACACTCTCTCTTTCTTTCTCGCTCTCTCTTTCTTGCTCTCTCTCTGTTCTCCTACCACCCCCCAAAACATCACTCTGTCCCTTTCTTTCTTTCTCTCTCCCTCTCTCTCCCTCTCACTCTCTCCCTCTATCTCTCTCCCTCTCTCCCTCTCCCTCTCACTCATTCTCTCCCTCCCTCCCTCTCAGCGTGGATGGCAGAACTGCACACTCTGGCTCAGCCCCCTACAGTCTCTCTAACTGGCTGAGCCTGAACAGAGAGGAGCTTTCTGCCTTTCTCTCCTCTCTTTCTCTCTTTCTTCACTCTCTTCCCCTCCTTTCACTCACTCCTTCTGTTCCCCACCCACGGCCGATTGCTTTTAAGAGGGGGGCGCGTCGTCACTCGCCTCGTCTGACCGTCACAGAGCGTCCCGAATTGTTTTGCGGAGGTTCACACACACACTCGTCCACTCCACTCGGCTCACCTGTGTGCTCGCCAGACACGTCCCTTCTGGCGAGCACTTCATTTGAATGTCTGCGCGACGGACGCAGGTCCGCGGTCGATGCGGTCACTGTGGCCGACACCAAGGAAGAGGCGTGTGAAGAGAGAGAGAGACGCTCAAGGACTGGTCGAGGACCAGCAGCTTTTATTGACCCCCTGCTTTTCTTTAACCTCGTGCCAACGGCCTCGCTTTCATGCTATTCCGCTCACACCAACATCCTTCAGGCTCCCTAAAGACGCTGGAAGAGATTTGTTAGCAAGAGAGCACACCTGTGTAGCTATATTCAGGTGAGACGCTTCCTCAAAATCAAAGCCTAGCCTAGCCTACATTTTCCAGTCTGTGCAAAAGTACAGAGATTATTTTAGCTCCGTGCTTCATAGCATGGCACTCTTCGAAATAATCGAAAACTTAGTCAAGGGATAAGCAACCACAACAGGGAGAGATCATGCAAACGAGTCATATTAACTATAGACAATTTTTTTGGGGGGGGGGGGGGGGCAGGGGGGTGTTAGAGTACTGCATGAGAGTCTCTGTAGACATGGAGAACACCATTTTTCTCTGAAGAGAGGGACAGAACACAGGGCTCAAAACCATACACACTGATGGAGACACAGTGCCCCCCTATGGCCACACCGATGTACTGCAGGAACAGCCGACGTGGACGACTGCTTGTTTGTGACACCTGATCAGCATGTCCATCAGGTCCCCAGGAATAAAAGGGTCTTGCATTGTCACGCAGCTGATGTACAGCAGTAAACAAACCATTGAGCTAAATCCTGTATCCTACATATCTGTGACGAATTTAAGTGCAAGAGCACTCTACTGTTGCATTACGAGCCCAATTCTGTTTTCTTCTTCTAGATAATTCTAGCCCATCCAAAAACGGACAGGCACAGACATACACACTGCTTGAATAGTGAGTGCAGGGATTCAACACACACACACACACACACACATTTCATGAAACACTCCACTCTAAGGAGCTCCTCTAATCAGCCTCTGGAGAGAGCGGAGCCATATCTCTTCAAGTGCGTGTGGGGGGGGGGGGGGGGGGGGGTTAAGCACATTGGATGAAATTACAACGGCTCAAACAGAGGACTGAATACACCAGGAGAGGCAGCAGGGTTGTCACAATGTTGTCAATTGAGGCTCTATTGAGGCGGTGAGGCTCCAGTCTAAAGGGTTCTTTTCAGTTGGTTCAGATATTTAAATTTCCGTTAAGAGGCAGCAGCATGAACCTGCTGGAGTAGGTGGCCTCACAAGGTTCAAAGGTTGCCTTCAGGATTCTACCTCAACAGCTAATCAAAAAAAAAAAAAAAAACCTTCGTAAACATGTTGATTGGCTGAAAAAAAAGGATGGTCAATTCTTTACTAGTTTCCCATGAACAGAAACAGAACTGTGTACAAAAGTCTACCTTTCAGTCCACACACAACAGACAGCTACAGTCCAGTGAGGAGCAATTAGCTGAATTAACCCCCCACCCCCCCCCCCCAAAAAAAAAAAACCCTATTGGATTAGAATTACGGATTTCACCTTTAACCTTCGGCTCTTACATGTGCTACGGTTTAGGGCCGAGAGGCGAGAAGGATCCACGGCGGGGTTTCGGGGTATCGGAGCAGGAGGATGGGCACTGGGGTGGGGGGTGAGGGGGTGCAAGATTAGGGAATTCCATTTCGCTGCAGACGAAGGATGTCCGGATTCATCTCGGCTCTGATGGATGACGCCCCGCGCTTCAGTGTTCAAAGCGCTTCTATCAGCAGGAGGAGGAGGCGCAGGGAGGGAGGGAGGGAGGCAGCAGTGGAGGAGGAGGAGGAGGAGGAGGAGGAAGAGCAGACGGGACAGTCAAGCGTTTAGTAGATGCTGTGCCCTCCCACCGCTTGACTCATGCCAGCTGTCCGCCGGTGAGAGAGACAATCCAGGCCTGCCCCCAAGGTTTCAAAGGGCCCCTTTCACCGACACTGGGGCCTGATTTCAACAGGCGATACATCAATACATCCCTACCCCCACGCCTCTCTCACACTCATACACACACATACACACACACACACCTAGCGCTGCGTGCATCTTCCCAGAGCAGGGAAGCTTTCACAACCTGCTGAGCACGGTGAGTGAGTTTCAGCACTCAGAAGCAAATAACTTTTCTGAAGCAAAAGCCGTCTGTCTTGCTGGAAGTGTCCTTGACTCTCCACAGCGGTTAGATTGTCCCATTTACATTTAGGGTTTTAACAGATTTAGTAGCTGTATTATGGCGGCATCATCGCACACACACTAAACGAACGTGTTTCCATAGATATGCATCATGCATGTGCAAGGCGAGGACAGCAATTCAGCCCAAAGTATCAAACAAAGAAAAAAAAAAGTACGACCCTGGCTCGTGTCCCACAGAGCCAACACTATTATCGGTGATATTTTATTGTGTTTTTTCTAAGGGATGTGGTGCAGCACCACTCGGCCTCCAGTCATTTCACTGCTCACCAGAGCAGCAGCCCCTCTGTGCAGGGGGCACGGGTTCCCATTGCAGACAAAATAATGCAACAATCATCACACTGCATATCAACTATCCTCTCCATGGACATTATTTGACCTACAGTCCTGTAGCCTTGATTGTGTGAGATTGTGGTGTGTATGTGTGATTGTGGTGTCTGTGTGTGTGTGTGTGTGTGTGTGTGTGTGTGTGTGTGTGTGTGTGTTAAACTAAACTACTTGTTTTTACCACTAACAGGCCCATAATGTTATTGTAAGTGTCTAACAACATGGAAAGGATTACTTCCAAATTGGACCCAAAATGATGGGGCACAGGTTTCCCTTCCTGGTATGTTTCGATCACAATAGAGTTCACAATGGTGTCACTAGAGTGTGCAGTTGAGTTCTCTGTGGTCACAGCTTTTCTATAGCAGGATGTAGCAAAATAGATTACTGAAAAGCATAATTTAGAAAGTTATCATTCAGCGTTATTACTGTACATCAGAAGTGTGTTGTTGTGAACTAGTTAGCTCACTAGACACACACTCCCCATGTCTTCTAGGCTTGGGCCAGCTAGTCCTTTAAGCCTTTGAAGCTTGGCTCAAACAAGATTACCTTATGAGATTTCAGCCATTATACTCTACAATGATCTCTTTCAGCTCAATGATCATCCTTCAATCTAGGATGAGAATTTGGACAATCAAATAACACACACACACACACACACACACACACACACACACACACACACACACACACACACACACACACACACACACACACACACACACACACACACACACACACACACACACACACACACACACACACACACACACACACACACACACACACACACACACACACACACACACACACACAATTTTGAGCTGATGCAATACTACTCACAGAAAGGTTGGTTTCTGTCCTTCACAGAGGCGTGTGCTTGTGTGCTCTTTCCATGAAATCTAAATGGCGAGTAATATCTTTTGACATTCTTACCCTAACCTCAATACATTTCTGTGGACCAAAAAGCAACAAAAAAAACGTTTATAACACCAAGCTAGACTCTGACGAAAAAAGTATTGAGCTCATTGACAGGTGCAGATGAAGGCTATTTTCAAATTGGTTATACTGTATATATGAAAGGAGAAACCAAAACACAAGAGACTCCTTTACTACATTCGGTTTGATGCTTCTATTGTTTTTACTTGTTTCTTCCTTTTTTCCCCAATACAACTCACAATAAACTCTTCAGAAACGCCTGTGCTCAAGCCGAATATCTGAGGAAATTATTCATGTATTCCATTAGTGCTGGGCAGCGGGTAGGCATTAGCAGCTAAGAAAGAGACCGTGTCGAGTGAGCCAAAATATCTTTCAAAATCGTATAACTCACTTACTGTGGAAAAGTAGCTGCATCACCTCCTTAAAACATGTCAGAGCAACGGCTAATTAAATAGGTGGAAGCAGACAGTTGAACAAAGCAAATAAGATCGAGACATCAAGTAAGGAAGTGTACTTAGAATTCTCTCTAAAAATACCATGGCAGGCATATAATGCTGCTCTGCAGACGGCAGGCAACCAAACACACAAAAGTAACCAAACCGACGTTTTCTCTGTGAGTCAACTAATGAGGGAGTAGAACGAGGCCAGTGTTTAGGGTTTGTGCATTCTCCGGTCTTTATGCAGAGCTTGAAGATTCTGTGTAGGAGTGAACAGCAGAGAGCAATTTCCACTTCCATATCTATTGGAGGCTGTAGCCATACCCATTTCAATTAAAGGAATACGCCACCCAAAAATGAAATTAAGCTAGTCTCGGTCACCCCCAGAGTTAGAACAGTGAAAAAAACCCGGTTAAAATCCGTCCGGGCATTCTCCTGCTTTGGGAGCAGCGATGTTAGCTTTAGCTTAGAACAGTTGCTGTAGATGAAGGGTGTCAGTGAGCACGTCCTCCAAAAAAGTGACCGAGACGTCTACATTTTTTTCTAAATATATCTTGGGAGCCGTGTGTTCAAAACGAGTACAAATCATAATGCAAAATCGAACGAGACTATTACCTGGGCAGATCTTTACTTGGAACTATTTTCAGCCTCATCGCCGACGAAGCACCGCTAGCTAGGCGCAAAGTTCTCACGTAGCACCACTTGTGAAGTTCCAGTCGAATCTAGTTGGGAGTTTACAAGACTGCTACGTGAGAACTTTGCGCCTAGCTAGCGGTGCTTCGTCGGCGATGAGGCTGAAAATAGTTCCAAGTAAAGATCTGCCCAGGTAATAGTCTCGTTCGATTTTGCATTATGATTTGTACTCGTTTTGAACACACGGCTCCCAAAATATATTTAGAAAAACATGTAGACGTCTCGGTCACTTTTTTGGAGGACGTGCTCACTGACACCCTTCATCTACAGCAACTGTTCTAAGCTAAAGCTAACATCGCTGCTCCCAAAGCAGGAGAATGCCCGGACGGATTTTAACCGGGTTTTTTTCACTGTTCTAACTCTGGGGGTGACCGAGACTAGCTTAATTTCATTTTTGGGTGGCGTATTCCTTTCAATTAAGAGCCTCGACAAGTAATGCATTTAAATGGAAAAAATAATCAACCAGACAGCAATAGCTTTCAAAATTAAGAATTAAGTAAGTAAGCAAATGAAAATATATATATATGTATGCATACATATGTAAATAGACAAATAAACAAACTGGAAAGCCTTTCATGTGCGCTCAGCTCCTCCTCCAACAGGGAGTCTTTGCTGAGATTTAATAACGGTTTATAATTCTATTCCATTCTGAACGATATTCCTCATGAATCCCCCGCAGGACTGGAGAGAAAAAAATCTGAATGTTATAGGCCAGGATAAAAACATAAAGACCCACAGTAGACTAAGGATACCAACAAGGACAAACACTACAGCCTTGGTGATAACAGAATAACAAGTGCAACTTAATGTGGTCACAGTAATGTGGAAGATTTTTTTTAAAGGTCACATATTATGAAAATTGTAGTTTTCCATTGTATACTGTATATGCATGCTCCTGGGCATCTGGAATGGAAACCAATGAAACACTGAAATAACAAGCCAATTGTTGGTGAGACACAGATGAACAGTTCAGAACTATTCCCTCCTTGACAGTAGGAAGGGAACCTTGTTGAAGAAAACTGTGCATGAGAAGGAGGTACAGTATAAACTGCTTTTAACAGATGCAGCTGGGGCATACACTACACCACAAGGCAGAATGGGAAAGGGAGACATCTCATTTCTTTTGTATCCATCCTAGATTGAAAGTAAGGGAGGGGCAACATAAGGAATGAATAATATGTATCCCTTTTCTTTGCACTGAGTAGCCATGGATTTAATGACATGTTGGACACTCTCACTGCCTCATCAGTTACTATGCCTCTGTGTGTGTGTGTGTGTGTGTGTGTGTGTGTGTGTGTGTGTGTGTGTGTGTGTGTGTGTGTGTGTGTGTGTGGTGACTCAGTCATGCTATGCCTAAGGCTATAATGTAGGGGAATCTTATTCTGATGGCCTCTGAATCAAATGCCTTGGAAAACGTCCTTCACATGACATCGGTCTGTCCAGTGCACTTGCGACGAGAGATTGCATTAACATATCACTGGTGTGCTTGCTTGCTCTCCAGTTGGCAGAATCAGACACGACACTGAGCTGACAAACACACACACACACACACACACACACACACACACACACACACACACACACACACACACACACACACACACACACACACACACACACACACACACACACACACACACACACACACACACACACACACACACACAGAGAGAGAGAGAGAGAGAGAGAGAAAGGAGTGACACAGACAGAGGCGTCTGCCACCGTAATCCTGTGAAATTGATTGCTGGCTTTGTGTCTGCCTCTAATGAACTTGTTAGCAGCAGGAGGGGTTTGTATGGGATGGCTATATGACTGAGGCGGCCAATATTTAAGTAGCGAAGTTAAGGCGAGGAGACATGCCCAGAATACGTTTCCGCTTGAGAAGAGAATCGCTGGCATCTCATTGACGAGGAGTCCGACGTGCTCGGCCCGATCGATACATCAGAGAACTGTCAGCAACTGCAGCCAGATGCGTATTCCTGCTCACACTCTTGATCCCCCAAGACAACAAGAAGATATTTAATATAATATATCATATAAATATATAAATATAAGAGGTCTGTAACAGGATGTCTTGCCCCTGTATTACAAAGAGCCAATCACATTGTCAGAGGAGGCATAATTGACTTTTTGCCTCATCTAAACATCCTGTTTATTTATCACTATAGCAGTAGCACTGCTGCAAACATTGTGCAACTCAACCTCAATAAATATTCAACATTGGTTTCACACAAATAACCATTGATGCATGCTTGACCATTCTATTGTATATGGAGTCACTGTTCTACAGATCATGACTAGCTGGCCTAGGGCATGACCAAGATGTCTGCCTAGTGGTGAGCCCTGCCTAGAGGCTCTGCGGTTATGGTTACGCTTATGGTATTTAGCAGAGGCTTTTGTCCAAAGCCACATACAAATTACAACAATAACAATAGCTAAATGTAAGAGCAAGTCATTTTAAAGTTGGTAATACTACAGTAAGGACAACAGCAATAATAGCCTAATGAGCAACTCCTCCGTTCTGGACCGTATCAACTCAAAACATCAACAGAGGGGAAAGTGAGAAAGAATGCATGTTGGGATTGAAAACAGGGAAGAGAGGGGCAGAGTCATGAGCAGAGCCGAAGGGAGTGAGGAGATGGCAATGGAGATTTCAGCACAGGCCTTTGGCGAAAGAAACAGGCAACGAGGGATGATCCACTAGCTCTTGTGCACTGCCCAGGACTCCACTGGAAATCTAGCCATGGCTGTCAGAAGCATTGAGAGTCAAAACCAAAAAAAACCCACGTACACGCACAATAACATTCTACGCACACAGTACTTTGCAGTGCATCCTCTCAGGGATCACAGGCCTCTTGTCACCAACTCTTTAACTCAAGAGGGTACGGAGGGAGGAGCAGCGAGCCCAGGGCCTGGCGGCCGACTTAGTACATACCAAAGCCTGTCTCTTACTTTGAGAAGCAATGCCATTATCTGGAATCAGAGAGGCAGCTGTTCTGTCTTTCTCCCTCTCCCTTTCTCTCTTTTTCTCTCTCTTCATTTCTCTGTCCAGGACCATCTGCTGCGCTATCCATCGTTACATATCTAGCCCCTTCCTGCCACCCGTCCCACCCCACCAAATCACCCCACTTAAAAAATGACCATGGCATACTCAGCAGTTCAACGGACCCACTAACTGAAGTCTAATAGAAGGTGTAATGCCCTTCGCAACCCTTCACTCATCCTCTGTTTAATTACAGCCATGCAAACAGGCAGCAGGAGAGACCGTTCAGATTTTGATTCAGAGCCACAACAAGCTACAACTCAATCAGGTAGCTTTGCAGCACACTATGACATTTCATGCTAAAGGTCTGGGCTGAATGTCATCAGACATTTTGGAAGCAGTTGGAAAAATAATATCAAAAAGTAACCCTGACTTTTGTGTGAGGTGCTCAACATATTCCTGGAGCCAATGTACAAGCATTTAAGTAAGTAAATAAATGTTGAATTTTTAAGTTTTGGAAAGCAGAAACAAAAATCAATACAAACCAAATCAATCCCACTGGCCTTGTTGCCACAGGCGTGAGCAGTATAATAATCTGTGGGCGGCCGACAGACCGTGACCCATCAAGAAGGGGCAGGTGTTTGTCTGTATCTTATTTTTCCCATCGATAGCGTCTGAGTAATGAGAGTGAGAACTGGAGGAATCGAACCGCAAAGAGCCCCCCGCCCCCCCCCCCAAAAAAACAAGACACAAACAAGACATACAAGGGAGATATGGGAGTCGGAAAATCTGCTACAGTAGATCACTTCAACCTGCCACGTCAACCCACTGTGACCCAGGCTGCCTGACTGATGTCTCGCGTGCATGCGTAACCACGGTTACGTCATAGCGCCACCGTGTTTTCTGAGCAGCTTCAGAACTTCAAAACAAGGTCGGTCAGTTTAAAGTCCAAGGTTCTGACCGTTACCCTGGAGATACACGGTGGCCCAAGGTGAGACAGGAAGCCAGAGAAAGACAGTGTATCATTGAATCATTTGTCTTACACTAACAAGAAACAAAAAGCTGTGATAGACAAAACAATACAGCTACGGTGAGGTTTGCACCGACCGTGCAGACATGTCCAGCTGTTTAAATATAGCGGTTTACAAGTATTGTTCCGATTGCAGAGAGAGACAGCTGTTTTCCTCTGATTATTTCTGGCTTCTGCAGGTGTAATTGTTCTCCCCATCCTGCATAACATACAGAGAAAAAGCACACCGACTTGCGTCAGTGGAACTGCCAACTCCACCTGGCCAGAAAAAGCACTCAGGTTGCTGCATACCCATGCCCATACCAGACACATATGTTTCCTCCAATTGTAAGAATGGGCAGGATGGTAAATGTGATCTAAAATGTAATCAGTTTGCTGTCTTTTTCACAATTGGCTTTAAAATCAGCTCTAAAGTTTTGAGTCTCGTCTCGGGGTCATGATGGGTAAGAGACGGCCTTCCCCTGCCGATCCACCCAAGCAGTAGGCTATGTCAATGCGGATTACCATAGTCATAAATAAAGCACCGCGCAAGGCTCGGTGTTTTTCATCCTGTTCAATCCATCCGGTCTGGTTGAGCTGTTAAAGTCAATAGATCTTTTTCCCACAAACGGTGTCAACATTATCAGAGCATCCACACCAGCAGACAGGACGTGGGGGGGCATCTGTCTTCCTCTACATGATGTCTCTTCAATCTTTCTGGAGCAGATTCTCCTCTTGCCAGCATGCACCATCTGGCACCTCCACTTTCTCCTCCATGCATTCATCCATCCATCCACCCATTCATCCATCCATCCATCCATCCATTCGTTCTTTACTCCCCCCTACCTCCTCTCTTTTCATATCCTTTGGATAGACACACACTACTTCACTGGCCGTGACAGACCCTTGCTACTAACACAGTCATTAGGAAGGCTGAATTAACAGGCGTTAATATTTCAGCTGATACGGAGAACATGCATGTAGAAAGCTTCCAAAGCAAAAAATATTGTTTCTTTTCCAGGGCATGATAGACACAAGTGTGTTTCACTTTCATATAATTGATAAATGTGTCTGCACATCTGACCCTTATGTATATGGAAACAAAAGAACAAGGAAATCCATTTGGAAGAGGAGAGCAGGTCTACCAATGATTTTCATATTACAGATAATGATCACAGATCTCATATGATGGGCACTCTCAGAGACACACAACATAGGGCAAGGGCAGCACATACCCCATCTCGACAGCAGAGGGCAGTCTCGCCCAACAAACGCCTTTTCCCACTGGCCCACAGACAGCGTGGCCAGCACACAAGCATACTGATCGGGGCCCTTACCGGCATTCACAATGGCGTCCACTTCCAGGATGGTGATGTCACCTTTGTGCAGAGACACTTTGTTGCTCAAGGAGACGGACGGTGCTCTCTGCTCCTCGTCTTCCCCTTTCCCTAAGAGAGAAAAAAAAACAGTGAGATGACGATTGCATATTGGTTATCCTTTGCTTTCCTATCAGTAAAAGCAAGCATAAATTAAACAATATGGCTTTTAATTTAAGTGAGAGTGAGGTTGGTGAAGGATATACCAACGGCTGTGGTTTTGCAGATTTTTGTATGGTCTTCAACTGCCCCCCCCCAAAAAAAAGCTCCAATATAAAGTCTCGGCGTCTTTTGTTGCCATGCAACCGAAAATGTCACTCTGCAGCCAAGTTGAGTAAGAGAGGCTATTTGCACAATAATTTGGATGTTCATTCGTCCATACGTTATATGTTGAATCTGAACGTTCACCCAACTCCATTTACGTGATTTTCTCACTCAATACCTGCCAAATGTGATATTATGAAATCATTGCTCTCTCATCTTGAAGGAATAGAACATTTGCGTTGGATAATTTAATTCACAATGTTATTACTAGCAATGTTATTACTAGCAGTCCTGAGTCACGGTCACTGATAGAATGCCCCTCACCCAATCAGATATTAATAAACAGTTTGGCTGGACCTACAGTGGCTGCTGGACCTCATCAGAAATATAGCTGCAGTAGTTAATCTTTCTTTTTTTTAAGTATATTTGTTGGGCTTTTTATGCCTTTTTTAGGCCTTCGGGAATCGAACCCAGGTCGCTGGCGTGCGGTGCAGGTCCCCCAGCCAGCCGCGCCACGGCTGGGGCCGCAGTACAGTAATTTCCCGCATATAAGCCGCATTCTGTATAAGCCGCAGGACAGTGTTTTATGCAAGTTAAAAGATACAAAACCATATTAACACCATATTAACTGCCCCCCTGTATTAACCTCATAGCTGAAGAAATTTTGCAAAATGAATGTATAAGCTGCGGCTAACAGTCGGGAAATTACGGGTAGTTAATTTTTGATGGGGGTTACTTCACCATCAGACTATCTTAGAATATCAGTATCTCAAAACATCTAGACTGGATGCCAGCCCGACCTTTCGTTGAGTTACGGTCTGGAGTAGCTCCATTGAGAAGTCTATACACCAAGTCAAGATGTGTTCGGGTCAATCAAATCCTTTGGACAGGCTTTTTAAAAGGATGACAGTCAAAGTCATGCATGTGAAATGAACGCACTTGAGGTGAAATTCTTTATGACAAAAAGGCTGTCGCTAGAGAAGCGAGATTTTCATGTCAGTTGTACAAGATACTGACTACTAAGGGTGCAAGAACTTTAAAAGGCAAACAAAAAACAGCAATTAAGGCATACATTGAGAAGAAAGAATTGTTTCCCCATTCTCCATATGGCATTCACATATTTTGCTGCTATTGCTATCCGATTGCGCCATGCAGAGACAATTTGTTTTCTGTATCGGTTGAAACACCACCATAATTATATCCAAATACAGTGTTACTAGATCCTTGTTACCGGACTGGCTATGCCAGGCTACAGAATATCAGCATATTTCCCAAAAAATTAAATCAAACTTAACTAATTTAATGGACATGGAACTACAGCCAGAGAAATCACTCGGCAATAGCAGAATATTACACTAAAGCATATAATGCACCTTTCTAAATCTGTTCAACATGCACTTCATTTATTCAGCATTTCTGATGCCTCATGGTTTGCATATCATAGCATTTTTCCTATTTTCATTAGGCTGCTGATTGAACTGACATTGTTGTTTATTGTTGCTGTTCTCCTTGGTATAGTCTTACCAACTTTTTTTAATTGTTCACTGTTAAATGTAACTATTGTATTGCTGCTATTTGTATGTCGCTTTGGACAAATGTGTCTGCTAAATACCATAACCATAACCATACCCTTTTGCCAAAGGTGAACGGAATGGAATTCATTAATGTCATGGTGGATTTTCTGAGCTTGCATGTCTACCCTCTCAGCTCAGAGGATATTATGGTCAAGCCAACGGGAGCTTTTCTAAGCCAGCGGAGCATGGAGATTGGTACTGGCAAGGCTTATGGTGCATATGGGAGAGTTGCATACTAATAGATCCATGTTGAAACAAACCCACCAACAGCACAATCAGAGGGCTACAAACTAAGCAAGGTTTTCTGTATCGGTCATTCAATATGGGTCCAATACGTCCTCTTACTTCCTTACTGGTTATTCTTTCCAACTGCTCCACATCATAAATCATGGTAATCATACCGTACCAGTGAGCAATTGGCAAGCTGGCGCTAAAAGGAAGCCATTTGGTGGTTGTCCACGCCATTTGGCCATAGCCATGGCAACTGAGATTACTCTCCCCGTGTAAATGCTAAAGAGGAAAAAATGAGGGAAGGCTTAACAATCACTCTGAAGCAACAATCACTTTGAGGCACACACCCACCTAGACAAAAAAAATGTTAGTATAAAACTAGTATAATTCTTTGACTCTGACATAAAGCTGTTTCTATCTTGGACCCAGTTGCACAATTAGTTATAGGGACAGAAAAATAGATAGTGTTATGGTGAATCTAAGGGACTGTGGCCTTAACTCTTGAAATAAGCTCAGGTGACGGAGTATAGACTAGTCTCTCTAAAAATGTCATTGGCCTATTACAAATACAGTGGGGAGCACATGTATTTGATACTGTACCATGCTAAAGTTGACTAAAAAGAGGAATATAAAAGTTGCACATTTTTAAAAACAAATCTTTAGGGGTGTTTTAAGGACCGAATCGTCCAGGCCCATAGCGAGCAATGCTGAGGCCATACAGAGAACATCCTAAAGCAGGCAAATTGCAGCAACAGGATCAATCTTCGAGATGTCGGTGTCAGAAAACGGGCTTAAAGGGATAATCCGGAGTGAAATGCACTTTAGATCAATGTTTCGGACTATTGGGAGTACATACGTTGAGTTGACACCAAAATCATGTCATTCGGATGTATTTTGATAAAGTTCGAGCTCACCGTTTTTAGCCAAAACTCGTTAGCCTGGAAGTGACAGGGGCGTGTCCTTTCGCCGCTACAAAACGCTATTTTTATACCTCTTCTACTGTTCCAAACAACACTACACTTACGTGGTAGTGAGTAGAGGGTCCCTAAAGCCAAACCGAAGTATCCCCACGTCTTTATGTGGTCGGATAGAGAGTCCAGAATGAATTTAATCGAGTCAGTACCTTTCCGGAAATGTCGCTGCTGCAGCTAGCAACGTTTTAACAACACTTTACTAACATCTCCGGAAAGGTACGGACTCGATTAAATTCATTCTGGACTCTCTATCCGACCACATAAAGACGTGGGGATACTTCGGTTTGGCTTTAGGGAACCTCTACTCACTACCACGTAAGTGTAGTGTTGTTTGGAACAGTAGAAGAGGTATAAAAATAGCGTTTTGTAGCGGCGAAAGGACACGCCCCGGTCACTTCCAGGCTAACGAGTTTTGGCTAAAAACGGTGAGCTCGAACTTTCTCAAAATACATCCGAATGACATGATTTTGGTATGTACCCCCAATAGTCCGAAAAATTGATCTAAAGTGCATTTCACTCCGGATTATCCCTTTAAAGTGTAAAATACCGATATAAGCCTTTAATTTAAAAAAATGAGTAAAAATCAAACCGCTAAGGACACCAATTTTCTTTGTGATTGAAGAATGTTTCGCAAATAAATAAAAATGTTCCACCTTAAATACAGGGGGTATACAGTAAGTATTTGACCCTTATGTTAAATTCCCATAGGAGCAGGAGGATTTTTTATATGTTTTTATTTTTAAAGGCCAGCTATTTCATGGATTCAGGATATTATGCATCCTGATAAAGTTCTCTTGACCTCTGGAATTAAAATAGCCCCACATCATCACATACCCTTCACATTAGCTAGAGATTGGCATGGTGTTTTTTCCAGTAAGCCTAATAGCCTGATTGATTTGCACTGAGCTCAATGAGCAGGGAATTTAACATACTGTAGGGGTCAAATACTTATGCCCCCTGTATCTAAGGAAGAACATTTATTTATTTACGATACATTCTTCAATCACAAAGAAAATTGGTGTCCTTAGTGGTTTGATTTTTACTCATTTTTTTAATTAAGGCATTAAGATCAATCGTCAAATGATTTTATATTCCTCTTTTTAGTTAACTTTAGCATGGTATCAAATGCATGTGCTCCCATGCATGTGCTGCACATATAACGCTACTATAACTTATTCTCCTCCAAACTCTGATAGCCTCTTAACCATAGAAAATGACAAGCTTTGTGACTACATTCTGATTCAGGTTATTTTCCAGCTCCACACTATTTGCTACAATAGAATGGTGTTTGGCAGTGGAGGCTGGAGCCAATATGTGATCCAGTTATCCAAACACAAATCACTCTAATGTCTCTGATGTCCAAAAAAATAAAACAAATAAAAGATTTAGACTGCATTTTCCAGCCATGTGCGGCGCCAGCGCCCAAAGAAGAATATTAATGTATCCTTTACTTCAATGGAACATGAAGGAGCATGAACATAAGTGCAAGCCTGGGGTGAGTTTCCCAAATCCATAGTTGCTGACCTGTTGGCAATGGGAAATTGCATTGTAACCAACAAAGTAGCTAACTTAGTTAAATACTATGGTTTTGGAAAGCACGCCACTGAGCTGTAGCAAAAGCTGTAGAACACATTTATCAAGGTGGCGCTGTTATTTTGGTAGCAGAAATATAAAGATGTACAACAGACTATATGGATCATCAATTCATACAAATTACTTAAACATTAAACCTTACCCACCCTTCCATCCACACCCACACCCACACCCTCCCCATCTCCAAACATATCACCTGCACTATGAACGTTTTGTAAGACTGCCAAAGGTACAATTTTGGCCTTTGACCTAAGCACAAAGTATGCCGATTTTGACTGTGTTGATATGGGAAGGTTTCAAAAACTGAATGCAACAAAATAATTTCTGTCACAATTAGTTTCAGGTTGGGTGAAATTTTCCCCAGAGAATGCCTGGATTAACAGTACACAGTAGACAGCGCAAACATACAATAGTTACAAAGACATACAATTATTGTAAACAAATATGAATGAACAACAAGACGGATTGTAAAACAATTTTATCATCGTCTTATTTAGTCTGTGCAGTGTGAAGCCCTAGCCTAGGACTGACCAGTCCACCATTACTAATGCTGAGACAAGAGCCATACCATACCCTCAATCAAGGCCTTGGTGACTTTCTAAACAATTGCTTTCACTTTCTTACCCTGACCGACATATCTTCAAACCTCTTCAACCATATTGCTGCATTCAGATTCAAATGTACAATATTTTGTCAGAATCGTTGACTACACAAAGGATTTTTCATCGTTTTTTGGGGGCAATTCTAGACTTTGCTGCAGACTAAAGCTACAAACAGGATGTAGGTCCTTCATGCACATTCTGTTTTTTTGGTCACTGGTATCATACAGGCTAACATCATAGTCTAGGACATCCTCAGTGACTTCAAGGCAACAGTGAACAAGCATGACTGCTAAAGAGTCAAGCGGTTGTGGTTAAGCACCAAGGAAGTGCAATACAGGGGCTGACCCATTTTCTTTATGGGGGGAACTTCCTTGATATACACAAGTAGCATTTCAGCTCTTTTGACTGTGGTGGTCCTGCATGCGGTTTTTGGTGCAAGGATGCCCACAACAGCTTCTACTGTCGCGGGACTGATTTATGTGAGTAAAAAAAAAAGACAACAATAAAACAATACCAATGATAGAAGAGCGTCAGAGGTCATCAACAACAACAAGTTCGCAGCTATGACTGTACAGAGACAACACTAAATTCGAAGAGTAACAAAAGTAACATTTAGCCACGGGCTGCTTTCTCTCTACCTCCAACTGACAACAGGACTCCCTCTGCTGGCACACTGAAGAAAAAAAAACATAACAGTGAACTCACAGTGACCTTTGACCCCTATCTGTCTGTGCCATAACATGCCCGTTTAAAAAGCTCTGCACACAAGCGTGAGGGGCAGACCTGATGGAGAACTAGCTTGAGCGGTACTGAAAGCCACTACATGAAACCCCAGTTGCATGATGGGCAGCCCTGGAGCCTAAGAAGTCCATCAGTCACTACGTCCTGCAAGTCCACACACACACACACACACACACAAATGCATCACACATGGCGCATCACAGTGGAAAGAGTGTGAACAAGCGGAAGGACACCAGCAGATAGCCATTCTGTCAGGATGTGACAGCCACTAAAGGTTGCCCTGCCAGGGGAGGCATGGCGACGCATTGCAAACGACTCCGCTCAATCAGGGCATCTGAGCATGTCAGGCTGTTTCATGCAATTACCCTGAAATTTCCCACCAATTAATATCCCTTTGTTTTCGTGGTACAGGGCAATACAAAGATCAGATTCTTTTAGCAATCACTCAATGTTACTGACCTACTCATTTGCAAAGCATTACAATAGTGTATAAGAACAAACCAGACCATTGATCTTTCATTTCTATTCACAGATCCGTATACAGTACATATATCTTCTTTCTGCCATAAATTACACAAACAAAATGATAATACAAAGGTCCATGTAGCACCGCTATGGTCAAAGCAATCTGCACACAACTGTTCTGGTTCCTGCGTTTTTTGCTGTGAGCAACAACTTAACATCATTTTAACCTAACCTGACAGGCAAAACCCTCTGTATCTCTATGGAGTTACCCACACATAAAAACCTTCATTCAAAATGACAACTGAACCTGCCACTGTGATCAGTATAATCCTTACCCACCATGTCACATGGAGGTCCCAGTAGTGAACACGAGCAAACTTCTTCAGCTGTCTACAGTAAGTAGAAGGTAGACTAGGTTGTCTCTCTATCTTTTGGATAACACATGTTATTGGTTTGACGTTCACACATTGTTAAAATGAATGTGTTGGAAACAACACAAACTATGGTGTCCCTATCTGGAGATAGAGATGTGTTGAAAAAACAATGCAATTTATGTATTTTCAACATACACAATACGGTGTACACTGTTTTAAGAGTACACAGTTCTTTGTGCCTGCCTGCCTCTATGTATATCGAATTGACTATGGTCAAGACTGAAAGTTGTAGAATATGCAATAACGAACTGTGTGTTTATGCTTGGAGCATTTGGCTGTAAAAAGAATGCCAGACACACAATATTATATAATTGCAACACTGTAGCTGATCACTGCACATAACTCCATCCCCTCTTCAGCCCCTATCTCCTCATTCAATCACTTTGTTACATCATTGTTATACATCATCTCATTTGTTGTTGTTTTTGTTGTTGTTATTATTGACTGTTGTGAGCTTTACCTCAGCTACTGCTGCTGACAAAAGGTCATCAGTCACAAGTGCACTGGAAACAGTAGGCTACAATACATCAGTTGAACAATTCTGACATGTATTGAACCTCTGTAATTTGTAGAATAAAAATGTATTTTGATGACATGATGCAACCATGCTAGAGGGAGTTTTCCATGACAAATAACTTTATAAAATCTTGCACCCTTTTCCCATCATGCAAAGCACTGCACCCAAGCACAAGCACAAGCACGACCTCCTCTAGACCACATCAGTGGAAAGCAACAAGGAGAGCTGCTGACCCAGAAGAGGAACAGGGGCTGGGGCACCTACCGGCCCTTAAAGCTAAGTCACACGGGTAAGATCTGTGTGTCTCTATGGGGGCCCTAACAAGCCAAAAGCCCATCTTCACTCCCCTCTGCCACATCACTCATGCATACTAGGGGGTTCATCAAATAGTCGACTGACTACTCAGTCCTGTAGGCAACAGTCAAATAGTTGTGGACAAAATGGCTAAAGGCTAAGGTCCTGTCCCATCTCCCCCCACTTAAATCTTCCACTTAGTTTTGACTGCCCTTGACAGTAAAGTCCCCTGGATGAAGCGAACGTGCTCCCCTACATCACACGCAGCGTCAATGCCTTTAGGCCTACTGGTGAACCTACTGCTGCTGTTCTCATTCACGAAATTGCCGGTGACATTAGTTGTATTGCCTGTTGCATGGGCTGTGTTGGTTTACCTACATCTGATTGAACCCAGGATAAGCTTGGGATATTCATGTTCATGTGAACACCGGAACAACCATCCTGAATATTGACAAAATTACCCAGATCAGATGTATTTTTGACGGGCAGACTCTCTCAAAGCACTCGGGAGATATCTTCAGATAGCTTATTAACATATTTTCTAACATTAGTGTTCAAAACTCGACAAACAGAAATAAGTGTGTTCAAACTAACATATTCCAACATATCTCGAAATTTGAACATGCTTATTTGCGAAAATATACTTATAGCAGAGTTAAGTTTCGCTTTCGCTTTCCAGCGATGTCTGCCATCTCGTTCATTTCATCTTCCACCTCGTTTTAAGCCTGCATCGGAGCCCACTATAATGTTAGGGTGGATTTTAAGGGGAAAATTGCCCTTCCACTTGCTCCCTAAAGTAACAGGACACCCTAACCCTACACGGGAACGCGCAAAATCTAGGGTTTAGGGCAAAAATCTAGGGGAAGATGAGAATTGGGACAGGCCAGACATCTCTATGTATGGATTGGAAGAACTTAACCGAAAAGAAACCTGTTCCACTGCGGCATACAAGTTATACAGCTGTATTAAAGTATAATAACAATAATAATAATAATAATAATAATAATAATAATACAATGGCTATGGATAACCACTTAATGATGAATGAAGTGCTGCAATAGTTGGAACCAGCAGTAATGTTAGAACTACCACTGTACCGGTACATACAGTATCAATTAGTCAATTAGTTGACAACTAGCCTATTATGAAAAAGCAAAAAATCAGCAGTTGTAAAAACCCGAGTGCATACCAGAATATACATTGTCTGCCACCAAGTGGAAATTACTTCACATTTAATGTTTTGACCACGGTTTCATTCCAATGGCAACAATCAATGTTCATTATCATGTTTACACTGTATGTACATGGACAGCAGGTCCATGCATATGAAGTGGCTTCTTTAGCCGCTAGACCTACAGTACGAGTTCCTGAATGGTAGTGTAACAAGAACATCATCAACAACAACAACAATTTGCATTTATATAGCGCTTTATCAAGGCAAGTACTTTACAGTGAAGGAGGAACTTCACTAACCACCACCAAGGAGAAGCACCTTCCTCACAGCAGCTGGAGGTGGAGAGTGAGGGAATAAATGAATGAGCCAATGACGCTGTGGGATGATCTGAGGGGTTCTAGGGCTCTAGTGTTGTTATAGTAAATTAAGCCAACTTTTCCACACTTGAGACCCATAGGATGACACCAGACCTTTGCGCTCTGTCTTAGTCTTCTCTATTTGCTCACATCTCATGTTGCTCAACAGTTACTGGCAAAAAAAACAAAAAAAATTTAAAGCTTTTTTACAGCTTGATCTGTATTCTGCAAAAATGAATGTATGAGCTTAAGTCTTTAATGCATAAGCACTCCCTAACCTTTATGGTTATGGTTATGGTTATGGTTATTTAGCAGACGCCTTTAAGAATGAAATCTTTATTATGACCAGGAGGACTGGTGGAGGTGTGACGGACCATTTGTGTACCATTTGTGTATGTATTTTATTTTTATTTTTTCTGGCTACGACATCGTTCCGGTCATATCTTACTTTTCATAGACGTTTATACTAAACAACTTGGCAAATGTGTGGCAAAAGTGATATTCACTATATAATGAATATCACTTATTCACTATATAATGCATCTAAAAATGACTGAAATATAACCTCAGGCTAGACCATCCCTGTTTCTGCTTGACATTTTTGCTGTCCATTCATCGTACAGCAGCCTTTGGGGCTTCTTTTTTTTTTTTTTTTAAATGTTGGGCTGTTCCTCATGTTGCCTCAGGAACTAGGAAAATACACACAACTAATCAGAGTTGTAAGCAGTACAATTAATGGTGGCATTTGCGATTTGTTAATTGCATTAGTTCAAACTGTTATTTCGATTAAAAATGGACTCATCTTTCGGCTCTTATCAACAGAGACAGAGCAACTCTGACTGTCTTGCGATGTATTCTTTCATCAAACTAGGCCTGAAGAACTCTGCATGCAGATCATACTGCTTTCAGCCGACCGTCATTGCCCATTGCATCAGTCTTTATATCCCCATGAAAACAGAGTCAATTGGGTTCAAGTGTACCTGTAGTCTTTTCGTGTTTCCTCCATGTGGGCACCTTGTCCAGAGACATAAAGTTACCACGATACTCTTTGCGTCGCTCCTCCAGTCCTAGCTTGAGCAAGCGTTCTGTGGAGGAAAGAAACACCAGTATTAAATATAGCCTCTCCTAAAGAAAAGGGACAGATTTGGATTGAGCTGAATCCAGCTTTTCATAAAGTGAATAGAAAGAGTGGCATTCACTCATTGCATTTTAGAGAGCTTGTTTGACATACACAATTAAATCACCCAATTGACAAAAACACTATCTCAGAGAAGCAACAACAGGATCTCAGTATTCCAACTTCATTGATTGACAGGTCAAAGCATCAGGAAAAAACTTGCTGCCCCATACTTTGTGAAATGTTCCCCTGAGTGGGTAGAACTCTTTGCAATTTTATGAGTGGTAAAAGCATGCCTAAAAGGTCCTCTCTCTGCCTCACTCTCAGGGGATATATATATATATATTCTCCAAACTTCAGCTTCTGATTATTCTTAAAATAATACTGCCCCTGTCAACACAACGCATTTTATATGCTGCATGTGGCCGACGCCAAGCATCCACCAAGAATTGTTTTACGGAAGCAGGCTCAACTATCTGAAAAGTCATTATCCTTAGAGTTTAACTCAACACTCAAAAGGAGAATGCTCTTATATAAGCAAGCTGTACCTTTAAATCATGTTCATTCTAAATACTTACAGTATGCCTTTTCTAGAAATGCCATACCGTTTGGATAGCACTGCGAAATCTACACCATGCTTGACTTTGACAACTAATTACTTATCCGCAGTGCCACTAACTGCCTTTTCCAGCAATCTAAAGACCAGTGCATGTGTGAAAAAAACATACATATCCCACGAATAAATGCAATTGTCAATCTAACAGGTGAATTTGCTAGGACAGATGGCCTAGAAGGCAGAATCATTCAGAATGCTCTGGTGGAATTCCACTTGCGCGCGGACTGGATGCTAACACGAGTTGGGTGCCTCCTCCACGCTACAATACAGCACAGCAGTAGCATCTGCCAGCCACGACTCGTGTAACACCGACTTGCCTCACATTAACATCTGGAGCTAATCGTTTGTGTCCCTTGCCCTACTCACAGCATCAAGTCTGTAACCAGAACGTTTGATTAATAAACTGACAAAAAAAATGCTAGCAGGTTCTCCAGTTGTGACAAGCCACAGGCACCGAATGATATCGCTACAAAACCAACGCTTACCTTTCTCCGTTCTCCAGTCCTTTTTCTTTTTACTCATGGTGCCGTGATGTATGGGCTTGAAATGATTGTTTTTTGAGTGTAACAACCCCAGGCTCACAGCGAGTGTGTTCGGCAACTCAAGAGAAAGTGAAACAGCTCCTGGATGAGGTGTCTCACCTGAGAAGCTGTCAAAATATAGTAGTCTCTGTAGCATGCAACCTAGCTTGATTGTTCTGTGAACTGTGTATCGGTTACCGGAGTGGACGATTGGGTATTTAAGACAGGGAAGTGACAGTATGATAGGGTGGTTTGATGTGGCATTCAGATAACAACCACGCTCTCTGGAAATGGGGTAGGTTGATCCAATTGGTTCATCCTCAAAGCGTTCAGTGTGGTAGGCTAGCAACGGTAAAGTGGTAATACTCTTTATGCACTACAGTCACAAGGCTACGGACAAAACATCCGTGAGAGATGGACCAGTCTGGTCACAGGCGATGCAAAATAGCTTGCAATTTTCACACGTACAGATTCGCTGTTTGTAAATTCAAGGCAAATTTAACAACAGAGTGATGCACGAGCTGATCTAGCTGTCTTAAAAAAAAATAATATATAAAAATTAAATCAAGCTTTTCCTATTCCTATTTCTGCTTCAAAAACATGTGCATAACATCCAAGTAGTAATACGTTTTACAGATTCTGATACAGGCTTGTGCACACAGAGAGAGAGAGAGAGAGAGAGAGAGAGAGAGAGAGAGGCAGGGGGACAGATAGTTAGATAGATAGATAGATAGATAGATAGATAGATAGATAGATAGATAGATAGATAGATAGAAAATGAATAGGCTTTCAGAGGCTGTCACAGAAGGGAGGAAGTGCAAATGTACTCTATTATCTGCAGAGCGTTCATCCTGTGGCCCAGGGTGATATTTTAACCCAGATTTTACTGAGAGCATGCAGCACCATCTCAAACAGTCACCTGCACTCAAGGAAGACTAGACTAATAAACAAATACACTGTCTAGGAGAAAATTATATGTGTTGCTATTTGATTGAAATGTGGTTTAAATTAAATCTATAGAAGGCTGGCACGAATATGTATACATCATTCAATTACAGTTATCATTTAAAATGAGTGATACAGGCACAGCTGACTGAGTTGAGCAATGTGACTGAGCAGAGTTGGGTAACTAGACTGAAAAACTGAAATTTGATAGGAGTTCAATTTTATTACATCTGCCACTTGTCTCTGGCCCCATATCATTCAAACCCAAGCTCTAGCTACGTTTTTACATGTGGTTGTATTTAACAGCCTTAGGGGGGCTAAGCCTACCACACACCACTTTAGGCTGTATCATCCATGGAACAAAAATGCAGTTAGGCCTACTGTGGTTTTTCCGCAGTAGGCCTACATTCAAAATTCAAATTCACAGTTCAAAATGTGCATAGCATATTGCAGCGTAGGGTGATAGAATGTTGCAATTACATTTTACATATCCAAAATAGTCTAGGCCTACTGCATGCCTGCACGAACTGCAAGGGATTCCTCAAAAACTGCTGCTCTGACACTCAGAAAACTGCAGTTGCAAAGTTATGCCTATAGTTGTCATAAATTAGACATTTACAATCCACAATTATAACATTTGGGAAGCTTAACAATTAATAGCACAGCTCTCAGGTTTTAACAGATTACAACATTTTACAATAAATCCTAGATTTCCCAGACATTCAATTCACCATTTGCAGTTCTCAGCATATAGCCTAGATGGCAGTATAGGATAAGACATTTACGTCTTTGAGACCAGCGCAGGCATGCTCTGTGCGTCAGCAAATACACCTTTCTAACACATCTTGTAGCATACATAATTATCATACTTCATGAATCATATTGTAGGCCTACAAAAATATATGAGTGCTCTTTTTCTGCTTTGACTGTACCCTACCTATGACTAATTAAGGAGTGGCACAGTCCAGGACACAAACAAGTTAAACAGGTTTAAAAAAAAATAAAAAATAAAAAAAATAAACGATTTGTTTTGTACTTGATCTCTCGGCATTTACATTATTGTGTATTCTTCATAATCCATAGACACTAAAAGAAAATCGGGTTGGTTTCTTTTAGGTCTATGGTTTAAAATGACTGCAACTTCCGCTTCCATAATTTACCCATGAGTCCTCACTAGAGGGAGATTCAAACACAAACTCGCAAAAATGGAGGGGGAGAGGGAGAGTCAGAGTTATCGTTTTAAAGATGTAAGTCACGAAAATGCTGTAGCAAATAGCGAAAAAGATCAATTGGATTCTTCAAGCTGTCGAGAAAGTGAAAACATAGCCAACGTGGCTGTTACCACTCAGTGTAACATTACTGTCGACGAGGAAACGGGCTGTGAGCAACCTCCAAAGGGAGAGTTAATGAAAAGACTGTCTGGGTGGATGGTACATAATACATCGATGCCCGCTAGTGAAGGTTCAAAAGAATTGGACAATAAGGAAAACTGCACTGGCTCTGAAATATCGGATACATCACGGGTGATTGTGTCAACTAGGCACAGTGGTGAGTAAATTAAACAGCATCTGAATTTTGCTAGCAAAATCGACATAGCAACATAGTTAGCATAGCTGGCTAGCTTTAGATCAGTTGGGGTAGGCAGGAAAACAATATGTGTAGAAATGTGGATGCTATTTAAAATGCTGTCGTCTTCTATGGCCATCACTTGTAACATTGCATGATTTATCTTGTTGTCTTTATTGTGGTAAGCAGATTTGCTAAACGGTGAGACCGCTAACATTCCAGACCACATAAACGAAGACGGCCTGTCACCTCAAAGAGAAAGTCCGAATTATGATTCTGAGGTCTTACGGAAAGCCAAGGATGAAGGTGTGGTTGACGTCCTCTTCTCTGGATATGTCACGAAAGAAACTTGCTGCAAGTTTGTTTGTGAAATCCTCAAATGTGTACTCTACCAACGACAACAGCTGCCAATGACTTATGATCAGCTGAGGTACCACCAGAAGCAGCAACAGACATCTACACAGGTAAAAGGAAATGTAAACCATGTATTGTTGGTGCAAAAAAAATGCAGAACACCGTGCCTCACTATTATATTTTCCCCAACGAATATATCATATATCATATTTTTGCAACTACTGGTAAGTTTGCACACCAATTTTTATTTTCACATTTTCTTTGACTGTTCAGTGTTCACACAGAAAACAAAACACTTTTAGCCTGGCTGACACCAGACATTCTCAAAGGAGAATTGGTCTGGGAGCCTTTCATTCCCTTCCGATTTCCAAGGGGCATAACCAGCAGTGAAATGAAACTTGGTATTTGGTACATTAAACTCTTAATGAAATCTTAAATGATGACGCCATTAGCACAGACATTGGTTTTGTTCAAGTGTGCTGTTTTCCATACTCGTTTTCGTTTAAAGCTTGCCCCATGCATAATAAGCTGTTGTGATTTGTTCCTGAGTTTTCTGTGACTTTGGAAATCACTGAGAGTTTCAGGATGGGCAGACGGATCCGCAGAGCAAGTTCAAATGCTTTACAGATTTGTCATCTTGGTTCTCCCAGGCTGCTTAATCGGGGGTGGGACAGGGTTCCACCCCAACTATACTTTATGAAATATTTATGTCTATTCTGACAGATATTTTCTGGAGGTGTGTGTTACACATTTGAATAATGAAAAGAAAAGAAGTGGGGCGGGGTTGTGAGTTATTAACAACAGGGGAAGCTGCTGTGTTGTCAAAGCCTCCCTCAGCCCATATGTTGTTTTTGCAGGAAAGAGACATTGTGGGCTGGAGGCCACCGAGAGGCCCTGGGGGTCTGGACTGGAGGAAATGCCAGCGCACACTGCAGGACCTGGACGAGTTGGTGGGGCACATGGAGGCGCTTTTCTCCCTGACGCTGGTTCCCCGTGTGCTGCTAGTTTTGGGGGGCTCTCTGGTTCTACCCAAAGAGCTGTACGAGATCAACATGGAGGAGGTGGCTCTAAGCACTGGGGATGCCTGCCTGCACGCATCTGTGTGCCTGCGGAAGATCTTCCGCACTCTCTTCGTGGCTGACCTCTTGACGGACGCACGACCCGTTCACCTTCTGACCACAACACTCATGGCGCTGGGGCACAGGGACTGTGGTGTGTCTGGGTTTAGACCCAAGTTGGATTTCAAGATGCCCACACGAGTGAAAAGACAAGTCATTAATATAGCTTGTAATGAAGACGGAGTAGCACAATCAAACTCTCTAGACTGGGGGGACTATGTGTGGTTTCAAGCACCCATAACCATCAAGGGATTCTGCAAATGATAATTCATCAAGAAATGCCTCAAATTGTAGTTATAAGTTCTAACTTAAAATGTCTGGATTTTCCATGGTGCTGGTCAGCTCTTGGAACAAAATTAAGGGAACAACATTAAGAGATACTCAGGACCTTGCGTTTGTTCAGCTCCGTGGTTTTTTTTTCATTATTATTATTAAATGAAATGCAAAATGTTTTTTTTTTAATCTATGAACGTTATTCTCATAGACATTTTTGAAAAGTCAGTGTTTTAGAATAGTACTGTCATCTGATATGAGGATAAGATACTGAGCACAAAGCGTATTCACTGTTTTAGTCCTGTATATTTAGTCATTTTACACAGGCTAAGGTTAAGATGTATGTATGTTTGCACCTTAAAACACATTTATACAGCTTAACCCTTTCATGTCAACAAGGACTTTCTACGTTCAACTGTGAAGTTGTTGATGGCTACGAATGGAGACTCTTTTATATGCCTCAAGAAATTGACACATTGTATGATAAGATCAAATGGAATTATAGGTGGTGGTTTGCATCTACCATGTAACATGGTGGTAAAAACAGGTGCAAAAACTAAACTGTGGTTTGTCATGGCTGATTTTCCACATCTCTCTTCTTGAAGCTGCACCCAAGATTGACACTTCTTTAAAGGGATATTCCGCCATTTTTGGAAATACGCTCATTTTCCACCTCCCCTCGAGCAAAACAATCGATATTTACCTTGTTCCTGTTCATCCAGCCATTCTGTGAGTCCGGCGATACAACTTTTAGCTTCAGCCTAGCATAGATCATTGAATCGGATTAGACCATTAGCTTCTCGCCTGCTAGCTTCATGTTTAAAAGTGACTAAGATTTCTGGTAATTTTCCCATTTAAAACGTGTCTCCTCTCAAGTTAGAAAGTGCAATAAGACCAACTGAAAATGAAACCTGGCGTTTTTCTAGGCTGATTTGACATGGAACTACACTCTCATCTGGCGTAATAATCAAGGCAACTTGCAAACTACTGGCACTACTACTGCTTGTTGTCTATGGGGACTATTTTCAGATGCTGCGTACGATATCACTGCGCCTATGGTACGTTTGCAAGTTGCCTTGATTATTACGCCAGATGAGAGTGTAGTTCCATGTCAAATCAGCCTAGAAAAACGCCAGGTTTCATTTTCAGTTGGTCTTATTGCACTTTCTAACTTGAGAGGAGACACGTTTTAAATGGGAAAATTACCAGTAATCTTAGTCACTTTTAAACATGAAGCTAGCAGGCGAGAAGCTAATGGTCTAATCCGATTCAATGATCTATGCTAGGCTGAAGCTAAAAGTTGTATCGCCAGACTCACAGAA
The DNA here is from genome assembly GCF_963854185.1 of Sardina pilchardus. Classification (NCBI taxonomy): domain Eukaryota; kingdom Metazoa; phylum Chordata; class Actinopteri; order Clupeiformes; family Clupeidae; genus Sardina; species Sardina pilchardus. The sequence goes on along the minus strand of NC_085011.1, from coordinate 27,934,611 downwards.
TGGCTGGATGAACGGGAACAAGGTAAATATTGATTGTTTTGCTCGAGGGGAGGTGGAAAATGAGCGTATTTCCAAAAATGGCGGAATATCTCTTTAAGGTCCCAGTGGTGATCTTTAAACTTTAGATTTGCCCTGAGTTATGTAACCTTGTTGTGACTCCATAGGGTGTGTGTGTGTGAGTGTGTGTGTGTGTGTGTGTGTGTGTGTGTGTGTGTGTCGGTTATTAATTGTGTTATTTTGAAAGTGGTGACAGTCTTGCATTATTAAAAGCATCAGAGGACAATTTCACACCTTTATTCAACTTTTGACTTCGTTGCAGTTAAAAAACAAATACATACATTTATACTAATGACACTAAGAATTTGACCCTTATACGGGGGGAGGGGGTCTGAATGGTTGCCATGCAACAACGAGACTTGACTTGTACATTTTTGTACTGTAAGGCAAAAATGGCACTGATTCAGTTATCTCATTATCTCACAATACTTTTTGTGTAGGCTATATTGTGTGGACCATAGACGTATATATATCTATGGTATGGACCCTCTGATACAAACTTCTATTTTGTCATCATCAATTTGTCATTTCCCAGTATTGGAATGCCTACCATTGCCTATATGTGTGGATCAAAGTGGCCTGTATAAGTTTAATACCTTCAAGATTATAACATGGGTCATGTCTCAATTGTTTGTTTTTTTTCAATCCTTGTCTACATCATGAAATGGTCCCAAATCAAGGCCTGCAATATTTTTCTGTTAAAATGTAATGTGTCCATGTTTTTTTAAATATTATTTATTACAGTTTCACAGCTTCTAAACACATAATCTGAGAAGCTATGATTGGGCGCGTTGTTATTTTGAAATATACTATTTACAGCCGACCCAAACTTTGTAGGAGACAAACATGTTTAGCCGAGTCGGCACACAGACTTTCTGGGTCTGGAATAGGTTCATTGACTTATTAGTGGGAATAATTCTAATAATAATTCTAATAATTCTACATTTAAGAGCTATTAAAAAATGGTAGCTAGGCCACCTCCACAACCATAGCCCTATAGAGGAATTTCAGAAGTTGCAGTGAGGGCAAAGTTCACCAAGTGGAATGAGGTTGCCATTGTTAAGCCAAGTCTCTGTAATAAACAAATAGTTCAGCTGAGGACACATAAAGTTGTCATTTAAAATGAAGGGCTCGTTTGAGAGATGTATAAGTTGCTCATTGTGTGGGTATAAAGCGTGGGAAGACGGTATTATACAATATTGTCAACATGCATTTAATTAATTAAAGAGTTCTAGGTTGTTTATTACAGGATTGTTTTGTCATTATGTTATTTATTAAATTGATATTATTGTTGCTATTCTCCTTCATATAGTATTGCGAAAATTTAAATTGTTTCACAGTTAAATGTTTAACTATTATATTGTTTTGATCTGTATTTCACTTTGGACAAAAGCGTCTGCCAAATCCCATAACCATAACCATTACAGTGTAATAGACAAGCACCCCAAAGCTGTTGCACTGCCAGTGTAGGCCTTGCAGTAGCAGAGGGGCGAATCAATTACAATATTTTGATAACTTCCCAACAGCCATATTCCTCCCAGGTCAAAACACACCAGACTAAGCCAAAAGAACACATGACATGATAAAATGAAAGGCCTTTAGAAAAAAACTTTTTTTGTCATTTGAGCATGTGGTAAGGTGGTCTTTTAACAGATTTGTATGAGGAGTGTGGGCAGGGACAAATGTCTCCTTTCCACAGCAAGGTCAGTGGTTTGTGTTTTTACTGTATCATTTCCAAAGTATCTCACTAGTCAGGGAAACATGAACAAAATCACGCACATTGTTATAGATAAGACCAAAGCAAATAATACATAGGGGATTTTTACTAAAAGTATCACACCAGCGGCAAGCAAACATCTAAAAAGAATCAAGCACACTGTGAAAGATTGTTATCTTCCATTAAACATTAAATGCTCTTGTGTAGTGGTTTGATATTCAAACAACTTCAGATTCAAGGTTATTACAAGTTGTTACAACGAGCATTTTGCAGTTAATTGTCCACTTAAAGGAAAGCTGGTGATTTTACACATAAATAGGCCTATCTGTCTTTCGAGGTCATTGAGTACTATCAGTACGGGAAAAAAATATTTCAAAGATGCCCCCAAGGTGTAGCACTGTTGACTGCAGCAACTCAAGCTAGTACCACCATCACAGAGATCTGTGTGAAAAATAGCCCGAGTTCTCCTACATTCTAACACATTGTAAGAATTCATATTTATCCCTTGTAAATTGTAGCCTATACCCATTTAATGGAACCCATTTAGCATGTTTTCTGAAAGGGCAGGATGTATCTTTGTTAAAGCCATCTTTAAAAATCACACTGAAGGGGTCCCTGAATATTTTTCAACATATGTTTTTTTTTTAATGTAATTTATGAAATCATGGTCAATAGAATTTTTGACAACGATTTACAAAGAAAACTTTTTAATGTCAAAGTGAAACAGATCTCTATAAAGTAATGGCAATACTAGGGGTTATGCAGAAGGCTACACCGGAAAACAGTTCAAATCTAATAATTCATTGAAACGATTAAAAACAATAACAAACAGACGATAAAACTGGATTTAAAGAACAGGTCAACAGCATTTAGTTGACGATAGCTTAACTGCTGTCAGAATCAATGGTGTCCCTCGATAAGCGGATGCATAGACTTGTTTTCCAACGTAGCTTTCTACGCATAGCCCCTATTAATAACAAATACATGATATGAATTTGTGAAATGAGTGGTTGCATAAATATTCTCCCCAAGTGGCCAAATTCAACAGCGGTCCAGCCAATTGGTGCTAATAGTCTGATCATTAATTACATGGAGATGACCAGAGTGTTGTGAATAGCGTAAACCTGACTGGAGGGTGCAATATAACTGGTTAATCAGTATGCATGGCAACAACTGCATCATGAAGACAACAGAACACTCCTAGGAACTCTAAGAAAAGATTTTTGAAAATTCAGGGGTTGATAACAAAAATGTTCAAGTCACTGAACATCCCTTGCAGTTCAATCAATCAAGCAAATCAATCTAAAAGGAGTGGAGGGAATGTTTCACATATAAATCTGATTAGAGCAGGCCGTCCTCACAAACTGAGTGACCATGCAAGAAGATTGGTGAGGGAGACCACCAAGACACCAATGGCAACTCTGAAGGAGTTAAAAGATTCAGCAGTGGAGATGGGAGAAACTCTGCAGACAACAACTGTTTCAGTCGAAGATTTATGAGAGAGTGGTAAAGCTCATATTAAATTGCAACTGGAGTTCACCCTAAGGCGTGAGACTCCAAGGTCCACACCATCCTGACTGTGGAGCATGGTGGTGGTAGCATCATGTTGGGATGCTTCTTGCAGCAACTCCTGGAAGTCTTGTAAAGGTAAAGGGTAAATGAATTCAGCAAAAGATAGGGAAATCCAGGAGGACAATCTGATTCAGCCCTAAGAGAACCACAACTTTTGGAGAAGATTTAGCCTACTTCCACGAAGACGATGACCTGAAGTGTAGAGCGAAAGTTACACAGAAACGGATTAAAGTCAACAAGGTGTACCCAAGACCAATCTCAATCCATTAGAGAATTTGTGACTGTACTTGAAAAGGGTTGTTTACAGTATATTCAATCCCTGTGCAACCTGACAGAACCTGGCAGCAAAAGGTGCATCTAAACACAGAATCGAAAGGGGAGATTTTATGCTATCACTTTGCATTATATAATTAAAGGCGCCCTAAGAAATGTTGTGCAACGTCACTTCCTTGTAAAAATCAGTTTTCACTCTGAAATTAAAGTGTTTGTAAATTCTTGTCAAAAAAGCCAAATTATGTTGATAAAAGGGAAAATATCCAAGTGATTACTTTTTATAGACACTAAATGTTTCATGGGTGAAGCAACATTCATGCACTGATGTGGTATACAATACAAACTCATTTTCTTCTAAATAAAAGTTGCCTTTGCCCTTTTCCAGACATATTTTTCAGCTACATATATTGGAGCTAGATGGCTTGGCCTAAATGGCCTGAACCTTCCTGGGTATGGTAAAGTTTCCACTGTAAGCTGGTAAATTTTCCATCTGAGAAACATCCCTAAAGTTCAGAACGGGGGAGACGACCTCACAGTTAAGACTCCTTTGTGTCCAGGTGATCTATTTGCATTTGAACTGTTCCCATTGTGTGTGTGGCCGGCCATTTGGTGAAAGGCCCTCGGACACACCTCTTCTCCCCCTCTCCATGCCTATGATGAACTAATGTTGGAAACTGAAATGTATCTGTTTCATGACAAATGATAATACATCCATGTTTGGTCTTGAATTAATACTTGTAATGTGGGCAACAGCCTACACTGTAAATTCTAACATTCAAATTAATAAGAAATATTAAGTAGGGTTGACTTAGTTTTGACCAATCTGTCGAGAATACTCACTTTATTTGAGTTAGTAGTACTTTGGGAGCGATAAGTCAAACCAACTAAATCATTTTAAGTTCACTCACAAAACACTAGTGCAACACTTGGGCATGCGCAGAAGCCTCTAGTAGAAACCAACCGACACGACACACACGACTAAACACGCATGGACATCGCTGGAGTTCTTTACAGGCTCATTTGGTGAGTAAACGTTTGAAATCGATTTGCTTTCTTTATGTATTATTCATTCAACGCTAGTTAAGTTTTGTTCACCATATGTCAATGTCTATGTGACTTGTGCCTGCCGTGATGTTAAGTATCATAGCCTAGCGTCTAGCTATCGCTAGCCCAACATTTGTTGCTAACGTTATCTGTTAGAAACACTAAACTGTAGATCTACCAAAGACTCTTTTCGGACGTGGCTCATGTGTTTTCATCACTGAAAACGATTATTTATAAAAACTCCAAAGCCAATAACTCCAGTTTCACGTTTGCATGTGTAACAGCTAAATGGTATGAAGCATGATTAGTATGTTCGACCTCCATATTAGTTAGCATTTTTCAACTGGAATTATTGCAGCTTGGTCATTAGCACTAGCTAGTTCTTTTCCTCATGGTAGCAGCTACAGGAATTGCTTTCAAATTCTTTGATTTTATGTTATTTCATATCAATACAAAGTAGGCCTATTTTGTTTGAGCAAAAACATTAGTTTACTATTTACTATTTATATAATTGAGTTAATTTCATTGAGCTTGGTGCTAACATGATCTTTTCTCTTATAGAGATGTTGTCAAGCAGACCAAATCCCTGAATGAACTTGTAAGTACTGCACTTTTCGTGCTGATAAGGCTATTTGCTAAAGTAGCAGTTTGTGTCTTGTGAATGTCTTAATCTTTATTGTCTCTATCATTAGACATCGACTGTGATAGCCCAACGCACTCTTGTCCTGAAGGGAATTCCTGTTTTACATGGATCAAGTCCAGCAAATTCTACAGCACAGCATTTGTAAGTATACTTGGAAATAATAATAAGAAGAAATAAAGCAAGTTATCATATCTAGTTATGGTTATTTATGTATGTACAGTATGTATGTTATGCAATACACATTGGAAATTGCCACTTATTCCGCATGTTTATATTGTCAATGTCTTTGGGTGAGGAGGGGGCCCATTGGACATTTTCCAAAATAGTTTAAAGTGTTATTCTGGCGGTGAGGAAACACTTCCAAAAAAGCATTTTAACCAATAATATTAAAAACAGCACCAAACCTCATCAGTAGCTTGCTCAGGGTCCCTACACTTAAAAGGAAGCACCAACAACGTAGTTAGCGAACCCGGAGTTTATTACAGAAAACACTTACCAACTTGTCCTCTACCAGCTCCTCCAACCCAGTATCATAAGGTTTCGTTGAACTGTCACATTTGGTTAATCTGTTATTCGTGCTGGGGTTGGAGGAGTTGGTAGGAGGACAGTTGGTAAGTGTTGACACTTGGAAAGTAGATTGTGTTCAGGTGGACTCATTTTGTGGTCACAGCTTTGTTCATTAGTAGCAACACATGATAACAAGACTTTCTTTTGCATTTGTGTCTTCACAGGACGCTGTGACTGATGGGACTATCTCATGTGTTGATGTGCTCACTGTTCTTGGGGAGATTGACGGCTAACATCATTTCCAGGGTCCAAGCTGCTGTCAGGTGTTATGGTGGCACCTTATTTCTGCTTGATATAATATAATATTAATTTTCTGCTTGATATTACTATGTAATAATTATTACTATTATTATTTTACTGCGGAGTCCAAGCACTCTTATTTTACTTTAAATATGTTGAATGGCAGGGTAGTTTGCTATGTGAATGCTGGATAATTAAAAATAAAAAAAAATGTGATTAACCTAAACCAACCTTCTCATTTCATTTTTTTTGTTAGATGTTTTTACATACATTTCTTGTATAGACATTGTAAACTGAACCAGAGAACAAGTCAGTAGTACACACTTAAAAATGTGAGCTAATTAAGTATTATTTACTCAGAAAAAACAAGCTTCCATGAGAACTATGGGTTCTAGGTATATGAGTACTAAGAACCATGAGCTAATTAAGTACAGTTTAATTAAAATAAATAAGTTGTATTCACTTAAAAAGTGTAAGTTATTAAGTGTTACTTACTCAGAATAAACAAGCAGTGTTCACTTAAAAAATGTAAGTTAATTGAACTTACTTTTTTCAAGGCAATGAGTTTGCGTACATTTTTTAAGTAAAGTCAACTTATCAAAATGTACAGTGTAATCACAGTTTCATTGCAATCTAATATATTTGTACATGGTTATAGACTAAGAAATACACTATAGAGTTTTAGACGCCACACCCACTTTCAGGTAAAGAGGTCCTGCTGAGTGGGGGGTGGCTGGATGAATGAAAAAGAGAAGTTCTTGCAGTGACTCTTCTCTTCTCTCTATCTCGGCTCTGGGCAAGGAGGTCACTCTGATCTCTGGTCCCTCTCTTCTCTTCCTGCTCTGTTCTGGTCTAGGCAAGAGGTCACACTGACCTCTCTGCCCCTCTCTCTCTCTCTCTTCTCTTCCTGCTCTGTTCTGGTCTAGGCAAGAGGTCACACTGACCTCTCTGCCCCTCTCTCTCTCTCTCTCTCTCCCTGCCTTTTCTCTCTCTCTCTCTCTCTCTCTCTCTATCTATCTATCTATCTATCTTTTGATTTCTTTATGGGGTTTGTTATTTTCATTATTTGATATATTGTTTATCTGGTGTATGTAGCATTGTAACTTGGTAACTTGTTAAGGTTTAAGTCCAAGTTTATTGTTTGTTTTGAGGTTAAGTTCATTTTCTCCTTTGTTCCTTTGTTCAAGGACAATTACTGATACTTTTACTCTTACCTAAGGCTTAAGGCCTAATAAATGGTTAATTCTCCTCGCTCAGTTTGCATATCTCTAAAAGTTTAGTGTGCCATTCCATTCTCTGCCATAATTAAACAAACTAGTTATTTGGTAATGTATTAGAGGTACAATATAATCTTAATGGAGTCAGATTTACGTGGTGAATTTCCTAATAACATTACCATTTAACTCCACATGGCTACTGATCCATTGTTCTTCACGCATGTAAAGGGAGAACGTCCGACGTGTTCGTGTAGCGCGTTTGGGACTGTTTTTTCAACCTTTACACCGTCCTGTGCCAAAGCATCCGAGTTTCGCAGCACAAGATCAAGATGAACTCAGTCAGGTTACATTGTTTTGTTTCTTTCTTAAAGGTGACATAGAATGGAAATCATTTTTTTCTTGGTTTTCATGAATTATGAGAGGTTGTGCACAAACAAAGAGCTATCATGAAACTCAATTCATCCATTCTATGTCCTCTTTAAAAAAAAAAAAAAAAAAACATTGTACACCACATAATCTATATGAACATTGATTCACACTCATTCATAGCAAGCAACAGCAGCGCGTACTACAGTATATGACCTTCATAGTTTGTCCTCCTTGTTGAGGAAACAGTTGGTGATGTATTACATTGAGAGTAGGAAATACCCTTCAGTTAAGATACAATATGTTGTGTGTTATCATAAGCTGAACTTAAATACCCCGTCTCCACCTGAAACGTGCCTGTTAGCTCTACTTTTTATCTGTCTTTTTGAGAGGCTGACACGCCCTTGGAAAACTGAACAAATAATGACTATTGCAATTGTTAGAACACTATCCTCCCCCTTAATCATCAACGTCACCATACAGTTTATATAGACCATCCACCCACTCTCCACACTCTCCACTACCACTCCCTTGAACAGAAGCAGAGGCCATGTTCTGGAAAACTGCAGTCCTGTTGGTGGTCATCCTGGCTTTTGCCAGGGGCAGCTTTATACCAGGGGGAATAAACCCTACAGATGTTAACAATCCTGAGATGAAAGCCGCTTTGAATTTCGCTGTCAGTGAAGTCAACAAGCAGAATGTTGTATACAACAGCAAAGTGGTGAAAGTGATCTCGGCCACAAGTCAGGTTTGTCTGCAGTCATTGTCTCTCTTTCCTTTCGCTCCACATTGACATGTGGCATTTTCTACACAGGCCTGTCTATGCTTTTAAGGAGCCTGCCGTTTAATGTGCATTACTTGTTCCTACAGGTTGTTTCAGGGTACATGTACAGGTTTGAAGTGGAAATGGCTATATCTGGCTGCAAACCGTGTGCACAGCAGAAGTGTGATGATGCTAACTCAGAGCTCACAAAGGTATGCTGACCATTTCAATGTATATGTTTGACCCATAGACTGTAGTCTATGGTTTGACCTGTGTGATGATCAGAGGTGTGGACTCGAGTCATGTGACTTGGACTCGAGTCAGACTCGAGTCATGAATTTGATGACTTTAGACTCGACTTGACAAAATATAAAAAGACTTGCAACTCGACTTGGACTTTAACATCAATGACTCGGACTTTCACTTGGACTTGCGCCTAATGACTTGTAAAGACTTGCTACTTCCCATAAAAAAACGAAAGACAAAAAGATCAAATGTAGACACGGACTGATCTATATTTATGTGTGTGCGCCTGTGCGTGAGACAATGCGCGTATTCGGCACACAATCCAATCAAATCACTTACTGTAGCCAAGATTGTTTTGATTCGACAGCGGCCAGCCACGCGGAACAAGCTAGACAACACGCAGGGCCAGACAACGGACGTGAATGCGCCAGCAAAATGATACCTAAGATTATTTCGTTAATTCGTTTGCCTACAAAAATTACGTGGAGACCAACAAGAAACGAATGACTGTGTAGAACTTGTTAAATTCCTCCCAGCTTCATCCTAGCCTGCTTTTGACATATGCCTGGTAGGCTACTATGAAACTAAACTGGTAGCCTACCCTACTGATTCTGTTGTCTAATTGATGGATTTAACCACGATTAGGGTTAGGCTTTTAAAAGGTGGAACATTTTCACCTCAAACGTGCGCTGTATCATATAGCCACTGCGTCTTTTTGTGTACATTCACATTAAATCCATTCCACTAACATTATCAGGAGGAGAATAGGCTACCATAACGTTTTATTTTGAGCACTGGTTGTTACTCATTGGATATCAAACTCCATGTCATGGTAGAGTAAATTAAGCACCCACCCAATTAAACATGACCAAGGAAAAAGTGAACGGGACAACAATGCCATGCCACGGTAACCTAGCTAAATCATAGAAGTTAACATTGCAAGATATTTTCTATGACATCAGAAATATTTTCTTTACCTTGTCAGTTTTTTGAACATTCATTTTATTTAATGAAAACATATATCCTTGAACTATGTGTGACTATTTTTCTAACCGAATGAAATCTAATTACGTTCACGTACTTCTTAAAGTGACAAGCACTCAATTAGACCTACACACCACCCTGTAATATTATTAAAGACAAGTGTAATCAATATGAGGTATTCAAATTACTGAATATTTTTAGCTATAAGTAATTATGCAGATCCTAAAATACTATAAATCGTTAACAAAATATATCAAGTTTATGAATTCAAAATATGAAATAGACACAAGACACACCATTTTCTGTGTGTGTGGACTGGAGGTTTGAGCAGAGGATTGCCACTGCTGTGAGTTATCTGTATCCCCCTTATGGCAATACGGTTTTGCCTACATTTTTGTAATGTAATAAACATGGTCACACGTTATAAAACTATTTCAGCTTGTGTAGGCCTATCAGTGGTTTCTTAACAAATTGAACACATATTTTAACACATAGGGCCTATATTTCATTGAGAATGTGCTAGAGATACCATTTGACATTTCTGCTAGACAGATTTGCATCTCAATCTCTCCAGCACACACAAATTCAATTGCCAAAATACCTGTTTCACTCGATTTTTTAAAAAGACTAGAAAGGACTCGAAAGTCAGACCGTAGGACTTGGGACTTGACTTGAGACTTGTTGGCCTTTGACTTGGACTTGACTGTCTTGACTCGGGACTTGACTCGGGACTTGAGGGCAATGAATTGAGACTAACTTGTGACTTGCCAAACAATGACTTTGTCCCACCTCTGGTGATGATGTACTGGTAAGTGGTAATGCACTGTTCTGTACCATTCATGTGCTTTGGGTGATCCCTACTCCAATGTTGTGAAGCAGTTAATCCGACTTTTAAATCACAATTTTGGAAAAACATGGACACCACATAGAATGGTGCTTGTCATTGCTCGTTGTCATTGCTGTTATTATTCAGTATTTCAACAACACACTGGTAACCGTGTGACAATAAAGAGTGAAAGACAAAGATCAAGTGTGAATGTTTCCATAAAAACACATTTAAGCTCAAACATTTGGTCCTGTGCACTTGTGAGAGATGGACTTGCAGCTTTCAAGTGACAAAGCTAACATTGCTTATCAAGTTCACATGAAGGTCACTTAGTCACAGAAGTTCATATAGATAATCATTAATGGACCACAAAGTGACATAGTCATCCCAACTCAGATATCAAAATTATGAATGAATTTCCCACTCGAGATTACCACTTAATAGCATAAGAAGGCTAGCCTGGATGCCAGCCAAACTTAGCCACGCCCTCAGCATATGAGGTCGGGAAGTTCAGTCTGGCATTGCTCTGTTGTGGCGCAACTATGCTCAAACCAGCACTGTTTGGTCCAATCAAATTGGGCGGGCTTTACACGATGATGGACATATTATTTCCAAGCAGTTTGGCCTTTCATTTACACACATTTATCACTGATTATCACAGAATTATTTCTGAAAACTTAAGCCAAAGTGGATATGTGGGAAAACTCCAGTTTCACTTTCATCAAGGGAAAACAATGTGTTTGCATGATATGGTGTCCCCTTGTTTGTTTGAAATCTCCAATTGGCCTGTTTGCTCATTGGGTTTGCTACACCCTTCCCCAGCTGTCTATATGTTTGTAGCATCGGAGTTCATTGCTGTGATTGGTTAGGCTAGGCTAGAGTATGACAACAAAATAATCAATAATAAAAATACATGTTCTCTTATGTTTGTCTTTCAGCCCTACACATGCTATTTTGATGTATGGAGTCAACCATGGCTGGGCCCACCTAAGCTTACGAGGGATGACTGCAATGTTAAATTTCCTTGAAGTCAGTCAGGTTTTAGACTAGCCTACATCTAGTCAAAACAATCATATAGCATCTTAAAGAAAATGCTCTTCTTCTAATGAACAAAATGTACTTTAAATACATTTTTTTCTATGAATTACCACTGTTTATCTGAAACAAACTGTAGACTAATCTAGCCTACCTTTTTTTCCGCAAAATAAAGTCTTCTCACACATTTCTGTGACTGAGTAGTGTTTTTTCAAGATACTCAGGGAGCTATTAGGCAATGGGGGACTGGGGGCCCGCCCCGACACATCACTGCACCCCAAGGAGTTACTGTTGCTGTAGTAGACCAATGTAATCAACTGTCAGTGGAGGAAGTTGGCTATCCATCTCGGGGCACCAAGCAACTGCCTTCACCTTTGCAACAGCCCTGATTATGAGTCAGACTGCAAACTGTAAATCTAGTTTGAGTGTGTACTACTGTTCCCACTTCTAAACTAGCGTTCACTTTGTTGAGTGACGTCAAAACATTCTCCTGAGAGTTCACCCAAAGCAATTTTTAGACTGGTAGGCCTAGATGGTTACTGAGAAGATGGACAGCTCTAGTTTGAGAAGCTGATATTCTGAAGTTTTTGCTCTGTGCTTGAAGCCAGCTGGGGTCTGGTTACTGGTGCATCTCTAGGCATTGCTGATTTACTGTATGTATGTACACATCGCATGTAGACTGCAGGATGAATAGATACAGACGGTTAGAAGGTTGCCGCCCATATATCTATGGTTGCCGCCCCCTCTGTGGGGGAAAACATGCTAACATCGCACAGTGAAAGTGAATGGGCGAACTCGCTAACAGTTACACTTTATATATTCGTTTTACTTTCAAATGCAGCTCTGCTTGTTTCTGAACACAATGATGTGAAGGAATTGTGTTTACCTAACTGTCCAGTGTATGCTAACAACTTAACTCACTCTCAGTTTCCCAATTTTGATGACGAGCTTCGCTGGAAGCTAATATTCGATGGTAGCTTCATTAGGTTGCTAACTAGCTAACTTTAATATCATCAGTTTAACATAACCAACGTACACATTACGTATTAAAACTATTCCCACGGACATTGTAGGAAATGTACATTAATGTGAGAATACATTTAGATGCAACTTACAGTGGGTACGGGTTGAGAATGCACCTTCTCCCGCGGGACTCCCGAAGAGATCCCGCAGTGCGTCAAGCCGATTTTTTTCGAGGCTAAGGCAATGTACCCAAACAACCACCAGGTGGCAGAAAGTTTCAACTGCATTTAATGATGAAGACCGCATATCCGTCAATAGTCGACTCCTTAATCTCACTGAATCATTAAAATGAAGGTGATGACTGGCGAAATTATTCAAACGACACTTCAATGAACCATTGTTGAAATGAATGAAAATGGTTATAGAAATCGCCTACAGCCAGCGTTATAAGAAATATATAAGTAATAGTTAAAGTCTTCTTCCGTATTAAACAGATAGCCTACGGGACGCTCTTTGTTCCGTAGGCTATTTTAAGGAACTACTCAATGCACACACACTGGGTAAACTGGCGCGCTACAAACATTAAAATGTCAAATCATATTTATTTCTCTTTGTCGCCATGATATTGGGGGAAACGCGGAGAGGCGAGATGGTCAGTCCTCGTATTTGTTCTTCGCGTTTCGTTATAAGAAATATAGCCTATAAGTAATAGTTAAAGTCTTCTTCTGTATTAAACAGATAGCCTACGGGACGCTCTTTGTTCCGTATTTTAAGGAACTGCTCAATTCACACACACTGGGTAAACTGGCGCGCTACAAACATTAAAATGTCAAATCATATTTATTTCTCTTTGTCGCCATGATATTGGGGGAAACGCGGAGAGGCGAGATGGTCAGTCCTCGTATTTTTTCTTCGCATTTCGTTATAAGAAATATATAAGTAATAGTTAAAGTCTTCTTCTGTATTAAACAGATAGCCTACGGGACGCTCTTTGTTCCGTATTTTAAGGAACTACTCAATGCACACACACTGGGTAAACTGGCGCGCTACAAACATTAAAATGTCAAATCATGTATTTCTCTTTGTCGCCATGATATTGGGGGAAACGCGGAGAGGCGAGATGGTCAGTCCTCGTATTTTTTCTTCGCGTTTCGTTATAAGAAATATATAAGTAATAGTTAAAGTCTTCTTCTGTATTGAACAGATAGCCTACGGGACGCTCTTTGTTCCGTATTTTAAGGAACTACTCAATGCACACACACTGGGTAAACTGGCGCGCTACAAACATTAAAATGTCAAATCATATTTATTTCTTTGTCGCCATGGTAGGCCTATTGGGGGAAACGCGGAGAGGCGAGATGGTCAGTCCTCGTATTTATTCTTCGCGTTCTGAGCTATGCAAAATTGGTATCTCATATGCATGTAAAACAATAATATAGCCTATATTGCCTAATTATATATAGCCTATAATTGCTCAGAATTTGGGAAACATGCATTTAGTCTACCTTTTTTTTGTTCCGTGTCAGCATTCATCCAAAAATGTGGCTGTTTGACTCAACATTGAACATAATTAGCCTAGGATTTTCCTATACAAATTCTGTTTCAGCCGTTCCTCACATGAATGCCTTGAAGCTCTCCCAAGCATGAAATGCAGGCATAGAATATTATTAAGAAACTCTTTATTAACGTCTTCATCAATGGACCAAAAGTCCATTGCTCCGCGATTATAAATTGCAGCGAGATGAAACCTTTATTGCACGACGTGGGGAAGAGCAGACGTGGGGCTTTCCAACGAGCCACTAGGCCTATAAGTTGCGCAAGGACGCACATATTGCATGCTCATACCAATTGTAGGCTATATGCCTTGATGACATTAAATTAAGAAATATTTCCTGATTTGGGAAACTTTTAGTTTATTTTTCTTTCCATAATACCATTCGATCTTGCTGGAAATGATCAGACTTGAGAAACACGCATTGCATCGGCAACTTCGCTGCTCAGTAGACGATTCTGCCACTTTCTGTAGAGGCCAGCAGTTCGAGATAAAAGCTGCAGATCAATGCTCTGAGAACAGAACACAACTGCATGTCAAGTGTAGCCGAGGGTCTGTCTACGCAGAAACAACAAGTGCATTTCTACATGCTCGTGACAAAATGTGGGGGATAGAATCGCGTTTCAGTGGGAATGCTGCAACTTATGTCTTTTTCTTCTAAAGACAATTATGTACGATATAAATGACAATTTATTTTTTTTACCGACCCGACCAAACATGACCCGCATATCATTAAAAATATTTTTTCTTGACCCATAACCGCGGGTGACCGCGGGTGACCGCGGTCGCCCGCTCGATTTGGATCAGCCCGCGCATCACTGGTAGATACGGATGCCTGCTCTTCAGAGCCATCACCACAAAGGAGCACTAGAGCCTGGTGCAAAACCACCAACTGGGATGGATCGAAGGGCAAGCAAGCACTGCCACACAACGTCAAGACCTTTGTCAACACTAAGCAGAAAGTTTCCTACGATGGGGAGAAGTGGCCGCAAGGACTGCATCGATAAGATCAACGAATGCCTTCGCAAGCCCCGAAACCCTGGCGATACATTTTCTTTCCTTTAATTCAATAAAACATTGTTTATCTGAAGAACTTTTCCGAGGTTGTCTTGTCTACCAAATCCTAAACTTAAGGCGAGACACCCCAGGTGAATAGGGGAACATTTTAAACTTAAAGATATCTTCATGAAACTTTACCAGTTGAATACTCACATAAATAGGAGAATAAAATGTATTGCAAGTTTTCTTTAATTTAATGTTTAAATATGCTAATTAGGCTATATCTCATTAAATATGCGCTAATTTGCATATATTTTGATGCGAAGGATCTGACCATTGGAAAAAGCCAGGTTGAAAATTATTTTTTTGTTGTGTTAATATATCAGATAAAAAAACATTTACAGAGGGGATTATGAATATCTTCTTTTGTTTTCCAGTAAATCAGAAAATACTGCCAATTGGCTTAAAAAGTGGATTTTCGCCCTATTTTTAGGCATAAAAAGTCATGTAAATCATGCCAAGAATGCTATATCAACAAATCCCTCTGTAAATATCTTCCTAATATAGTTAGGAGTAAGACTGGAAAGTTTGGTGTATGTAGGTGCTGCAGAAGTGGAGATCCTTTGCATGGCGTGTGGGGGAAAACTCGTTTTGAGAAAACAGCCTTGAAACACAGCCAATGAAATGCGTTCTCAGCTTAGACTCGTCTTTGAACTTTCGCGATTGGTTGCTAATACAAAAGAAAATGCCCATATTTGGATAGCATAGCGTCTTTTAGGAGAAGCAGGGCTTTCAAATGGTATCAAACACGATATGATTTGGATCACGATCACGGTAGTACATGACACTTTAGAATGGGAACTTTTGGTAAAATTAGGACAAATATACAGGCGCGAGTAGACAAAAGTTCGTGAAATAAACACTTAAATGTGCAAATCGGACTTTGTTGTTGTAGTAGGGGAGAGCCGGGTCGATTGAAACGTGGGACGAAAGTAACACAGCGATTTCCTCGAAAACCATGCACATCTGAAATGTCATATGTCGTCAGTTTGTTCAACACACAAGACTTGCCAACCACGGGAAATCTCGTGCCATGACGTCATCGAATTCCAACGTTATCCCCGCAAACCTGTTTTTGACACCGGCAAGTAAAATCTTATGTGCGGTAATTTTTTTGTGATCACAACTCGTGTTTATCGTTTCATGCAATGATCACATGACCATACGAGAGATGAATCATTACTTAAACATGTCTGAAAGTGTTAAATGTCAGCATTTTGAGGTTTAGAAGCAAAATATGTTTAAGTGTTAGTTAGCACTGTCGGGACGATTGAAACAGTTGTTTCAATCGTCCCGAACTATCAATGCAAAAAAAAATTAAATGTTTCAAAATAAAAGAGGAAGATCAATTGTGAATCCCTCAACAAGGCTTACAACGGGAAATAAGTAAATTAGATGGAAATGTAGTCATCAGCATGGTATAAAATGAAGAAATGTGAGTTTAATCGAAACGCGTATCTCGACATTGACGCACACGGAAAAATACATTTTTTGACCTACTTATATTTTGAAGAATCAGGTGAAATTTTAGCCATGACAAGTACAGAAGTATGTTGCTAGGTATGTTTCATAAAAACTAGAGTAAAGTCAATGGTTTCTGTTTACAATATGCTGTTTCATTCGTCCCGCACATGTGTTTCAATTGACCCGACTGGGTGGGTCAATTGAAACAAATGACAACTTACGTTCAAAGTTAAAAAACAACGCGATCACTCAAGGTGTATATGAAATGACACTGGTAACTAAGAGAGGACACATGTGAGTTGTTGATCATATGACAACATTATTTGTATCCCTTTCACCTGTTTTGAAAAAGACGTTAA
This sequence comes from Sardina pilchardus, assembly GCF_963854185.1. Lineage (NCBI taxonomy): Eukaryota > Metazoa > Chordata > Actinopteri > Clupeiformes > Clupeidae > Sardina > Sardina pilchardus. The sequence goes on along the minus strand of NC_085011.1, from coordinate 27,917,664 downwards.
ACTGAAAAGTGTTTCAATTGACCCTGCTCTCCCCTAGGGTGGTAGAATACATGCTAAAGTAGCAAACTAGCTCAAAATCTCGAAATTGACCGGAGGTCACAAAAACAGTATTTTCACCTGCCGTGTCTCGCCTTAAATAGAGTAAACATTTTATCTTATGAAAAAACTCTTAGGGGGAACAGTTAGGCAGCCCTTCCTCCATTATCGTAGGACTATATAGGCAATTTATTAGAGGGGTCAAAAAAAACTAATAAAGTAGGCTAGACTAAATGTGTCACTTTAGTGATTGGCTCTTTCAAATGCAAATTAGGTGGATGGGCTTTTGAATGGGCCTGCTGCAGGTGAGAGGACAAATCCTACGAATTTATTGTTTTTAGAAAGTGCCATTATCATTGCCATATTCTCTTAAAACATAGGCTATATATTTGAAAACGAGTTGATTAAAGGCTTCTAATGGTGTCTCTATAATATGATAAAAGCAGAGATTGAGATGTGTGTTTGGAACAGTTTTTCAAATCCCCCGGGGGTATTTAGACTCCAGGGTGTTAAGCACTCATTCACAACTGTCCCATCGCTAAATGCTCTCTTGTGTTGCGTGATCACACAAGTATACCTGTCGTAGTGTGCTTTTAATTTGATATGCCTAATTATTATCTCCGCCAAGGATATAGGATGAACAAAGTCTATGGATTTGCTATCCAGTAGCCTAATAATTAGGCTATGTGCCACGTCCGATTTCGCAAGTGGTGTAGTAGGCTACATTTAAAAACAGACAGCCGCCTGTGAGATCCATTTCATGAAGAGCATTATTGTCTTGTGCGATCATTCCCCCTCCCCACACTCGTCTAACCAGTTCACTACATTATAGCCTATAGCCTATGCGGCACTGAGGACGACACTTGAGCCCGACACTATGTCAATGTAAAAATGTGTTTGAGTGCGCGCTGAACCACGAATTAACATATTAACTTTTCTTTTCAGCAGACATCGCAAACATAAAAAGAATCTCAAAACAGGAAATCTTTCATTTCTTTTAATACATCGATTCATTTTGTTTCGAAGGGTTCCGGAGAGGTTCTTCGACTGGGTTTCGAACACCGGTCGCTGGCGTACGATACCTATGCTTCAACCACATGCGCCACAACTGGACGTGAATTTCGAAAGGCTTTATTCGGCATATGTAGCCTAGCCTACTTGAACGTCGCCGTAGCCTACTTGAACGTCGCCGGTTAAAATGAACAAGCCTCCGTTTTAAAATAGCTTAGGCCTACACATTTTAAGTAGGCTATTCCTAGCATGTAAATGTTGCCAAAATGTCCATCTTGTCCATCTCTTTCGTCTTCGCCTTGACGTTGACAATAGCCTAGGCTATTCACGGAAATGCGGTCTTGTAACCGTAGCCTAATGAATTCATGAATTAATCTAAGGTTGCCTTTCGAGTAGCCTATTTCAGGTTGAATTGAAGGCTATTTCCTTCTGATAGGCCTATAGGTTTCTAAAACCATTTTCATTCATTTCAACAATGGTTTATTGAAACGTCGTTTGATTAATTTCGCCAGTCATCACTTTCATTTTAAGGATATAGGATGAACAAAGTCTATGGATTTGCTATCCAGTAGCCTAATAATTAGGCTATGTGCCACGTCCGATTTCGCAAGTGGTGTAGTAGGCTACATTTAACCCTTATGTTGTCCTTGGGGTCAATTTGACCCCAAGCAGTGTTTAACATCATAAAATATATGGTTCCCTTTTTTTGTTTTGCTTCAAGTTTCATGACTTTTCCTCATTTGAAGGGTACAACAGAGTAAACATGAAATTTGCACAAAAATATGTTTCCAATGTCCTGTAAAAAAAATAGTTACGTTGGTGGTATTGGGGTCAATTTGACCCCATTTTTATGAAACATGATGAAAATGAATATTTGACAAATTATGGATATTATTATTGTAATAGTATGAGAACATGTAGCTATTATCATTATTTCATATACAAGTACATATTACATATAAGTTATTTTGGCAGGTCTGAAAAAGTCCAAAAAGTCAGCCTTTGGGCTGTTGACACTGGATTGGCCATATTGCCAGTCAGGGTTCCAGGGTTCATAAAGGGGTGTGGGGGGGTGGGATTGTTTTGTAGGGCTTTTGATAGTGGTTATTACACTCTTGTTAAGTACCTACCACAAAAAAAATTGTGTAAAAAAAATAATTTTAATCATTTTTGAGAGTTTTTTGTAGCTGGGGTCAAATTGACCCCAAGGACAACGAACGTCGTAAGATTTTAGGACAACATGAGGGTTAAAAACAGACAGCCGCCTGTGAGATCCATTTCATGAAGAGCATTATTGTCTTGTGCGATCATTCCCCCTCCCCCACACTCGTCTAACCAGGGGGGTATTTCACAAAACCAAGATAGGGGATTTAGACAGGCTTACTGGGTTATCCTGGATGAACATAGCCTTGACTTGGTTTCACAGAAGAGATCACATATAAGTTACCATGGGAATTTATACTTGGAAGCTAGCCTGCTCCCGACCAGGCTAACAGCCAAGCTAAGTTAATTCTAATGGTAATTACATTATCTGATTGGTTCTGCTAGCTGTCAGTCAAATCAGACCTCCATGCGATTTTTTCAAAGAGCTGTATTCCATTTATACATATATTATTTGCTACTTGTATTTACTCGCAAAACGCAGCAGAATGGCTGCCTATACCATATGGGTGTCATTTAAATTATGGTGGCCTTATAATTAATAACATACTTGTTGTTTGCTTCTTTTTTGACGGACGTTTGATGAATAGCCTACTGTAGTAGTTGGTTGGAAGTGGAGGGGACATTTTTCGAAGGTGTTTTCAACTAATTCGGCTTTTAAGACAAATTAAGATAATATAGGACATAGCCTACTTTGTGCATCTTTGCGGTGGCAAAGAGCTTTCTTAATGACGTTGCGTGCTGAGACAAGGAAGCTCTCACACGTGGGTGCATACGTAAATTTGCATTCAGTTGATCTGCCACACCTACTCCCGCTATGTAACAGAAATACTCATGATTCCCATCCAAAAAAGTACAACTTTACCTCGTTGTTAGTCTATATCAAAAGCGGTTGTTCACTTTGTGTGCAAGATGCTATTTTTCGCGTCTTTTGTATTCCCACCGTGAGTTATTTGGGGGAGAAACGAGAACGCGCACACATACCGAATAACTTACACCTGTCTTGACCTAGCCCCCTCAACTCATCTGCGCTCAGCATTAGTGAAACGTATTTAGCATGTTTACTTTGACCAGGCTTGGTCAACCGCGTGTGTCGTCACTTATCTTGGATCTACTTACTCTGGTTTTGTGAAATAGGCCCCAGGTCACTACATTATAGCCTATATGCGGCACTGAGGACGACACGACACTTGAGCCCGACACTATTTCAATGTAAAAATGTGTGTGAGTGCGCGCTGAACCACGAATTAACATATTAACTTTTCTTTTCAGCAGACATCGCAAACATAAAAAGAATCTCAAAACAGGAAGTCTTTCATTTCTTTTAATAAATCGATGCATTTTCTTTTGATGGGTTCCGGAGAGGTTCTTCGACTAGGTTTCGAACCCCGGTCGCTGGCATACGATACCTATGCATCAACCACTTGTGCCACAACTGGATGTGAACTTCCATTGGCTTTATTCGGCAGATGTACTTGAAACGTCGCCGGTTAAAATGAACAAGCCTCCGTTTTAAAATAGCTTACACATTTCTAAGTATTCCTAGCATGTAAATGTTGCCAAAATGTCCATCTTGTCCATCTCTTTCGTCTTCGCCTTGACGTTGACAATAATAGCCTATTCACGGAAATGCGGTCTTGTAACCGTAATGAATTCATGAATTAATCTAAGGTTGCCTTTCGAGTAGCCTATTTCAGGTTGAATTGAAGGAAATAGTCCTTCTGATAGGCCTATAGGTTTCTAAAACCATTTTCATTCATTTCAACAATGGTTTATTGAAACGTCGTTTGATTAATTTCGCCAATCACTTTCATTTTAATGATTAAATGAGACGGATATGCGGAGCATTTCTCTCCCTCTCCGTTGACCAAAACGTTGCTCTGGCATCTCTGCTGGACTGACTGAGTTATAGGCTACGTCGAGTGAGAGAGCTGTGAGGTAGGCTGTAAACATTCGAAAACTCGGGCGGTCTATGTTGCCCCCTTGCGGTTGCAGTTTTCCCGATGCTTCGGGAGTCCCGATGTGCGGGAATGAAAGGAGCATTCTCAACCCGTACCATCTGTATGTGTACGTGGTGTTATGCCATAAGACTTAGCTTGCTAAACCGTGCTACTCAGTCCGGCCATTGACACTAGTTCTACAATGGGTGTACTCGAGACAGTTCTGGCTATTTAACTGGAATTAGCAAAATGAGGGAACTTAATGTTACTCTTAACCTCGGTGATACAGAGATAACTATCAATCCAAACGTGGTTTAGCCGTTTATTGATCTTTGTTAAAATATTTAATCTTTTTAAAGGTGTTTTCTGTACTCACACCGTCCACCTCCATTAGATTGCATGCAATGGAAACGAATGTTTTCCCCCACGGGGATGTTTCAGCAATGGTAACCACGGTAACTGGGGGCGGGAACCATGAGTATGACGAGATGCCGTCTGCATAACTTCCTTAACCTTGAATCTCCACAGACACCTTCTGGCAGTTGTCTTTAAAAAGAACAATGGACAATGATGCAACAAATCAACAGTTTGAGCCAAACACACACACACACACACACACACACACACTGCAAAGTGTAAATAAGCTAAAAAGAGTTCATAGTACAACCTGGCCTGAGGCTGCTCTTCCTCAGCTACAGGAATGAGGTGCATTCAAATTCGCAAACATAGGTGAACGTTTGCGAGTTTGTCCGCAAGCTCCTCAGGGCCTGTGACTCAGTCACTTCCTAGATAGCATTGTGAAGAGCTGTATAATAAAAATAGATAGATATACTCTTAATCCCGTGAGAGAAATTTGGTCTCTGCATTTATCCCAATGCATGAATTAGTGAAACATACACATGGAAAGGCTGGAAAGGCTAGTCCATCAGTATTCATGGCGACAACTGCATCATGAAGAAAAAAGTTTAAGTCGGGATTGATACAAAAATGTTCAAGTCACTGAACATCCCCTGGAGTTCAGAACAATGTATCTTTAGGGCATGGAAAGGGTGCAAATCTGCCTGAGCAGGCCGTCCCCACAAACATGCAAGAAGAAGAATGGTGAGAGAGACCACCAAGCCACGTTTAGTATGATACCTCTGAAGAAGTTCAAAGTCTCTACAGATGGGAGAGACTGCATACAACAACTGTTGGTTGGTCAATGGTTTATGGCAGAGTGGTACACCTAAATATCCACTAGAATTTGCGGGAGACTCCAGGGTAAAACGTGTTACGGCCAGCTCGTTCGGAGACCGCAACATAAAGAGGGACGCAACAACAGTTTTAAATCAAACAATAATTTATTTAAGTAAAGCAAAATGTCTAGGGGAAAAGGTATGGGAGTGATGACCTGCGTGTCTGGATGTAAAGATTGTGTCAGTAGCTATGTGAGAAGCTAAAGGCAAATAGACAAAGAATGAGAAGTAAGAATAAGAAACAAGAGGAGAGAGAGCAAAAGAGTGCAAGAAGCAAAAGTAGCCTGCAAGAAGAAAGGAAAAGTGCCTAACGGGAGAAGAGAGAATGACCCTTTATATGACCACACCCTTGATGGCATAGCAGGTGTATGGAGTTAAACAATCAACCTATAATGGGCTCCACCTGCCCGTGCACTGACAGTAAGAGACCAGAGGGGGCACAAGGGGGTCGTAACACCTCCCTCCCTAAAAGAGGTTTGCTGTAAGGAAACCTCCATATACATTAACAAGAAAATAGACCTCCTGTGATCCCAAAACATCTCCCTACATCCTGGTACCTAGGAATGAAGGAAAGACAGAACAAGAGAAAACACTGAGGTTCACAAAACACTAAATAAGAAAAACAAACAAACCAAAATTCTAGAAAAGGAACACCATCTCACATAGTGACCTATCCAAGACGTTTAAATTAACTCAACCTGGAAGCATTACACCAATAACTATGACCATGACCATTGAGAACAGCCAGGTAACACTAACCATAGAAATCGGGCCAGTAACTTCTAGATAACCTCGTCTGAATCAGACGTGGAGCAAAACCAGAACTCCCACCCATAGGTGGCAGTGAGCAGCAGTCCATCTGCACCATAGCATTGCCGATACCCACCGGACACACGTGTTGAACGGGTGGCGCCAACCCAAACCAAACACCATGCGCTACGGAGATGTAAAGAAGAGCACTTACACAGAAAAGCATTAGTGAGGATAAATACAAGATAAGACCACCCCTGGTCAGAGCAGGACCCTCAATCTTCCCCCAAGAATTCCCAACGGAGAGCTTACTCTCCACATAAGCGTCACCAAGCGTCTCAGTGACAGCCGACATGTTCTTCACCTGCCCTACAGGTGGAGCTGACGAGCTCTTTTCCTCAGTTTTAGAGGTAGCAGAGGAGTCAGTTAAGCTAACATCCACATCTGGGGACGTTCTTGCCTTACTGGGAACCAGTGTCACTGCCGAATGCCCAGTGCGTTGAATCAATGGCACTGCAGGCACACACACAGGCGGCAGCACCTTGTCAGTGTTTTCCCAAACCATACCACCTGCTAGATCATTACCAAGAATGAGCGCAACCCCTGGTACAGGAAGTGAAGGCCGCACACCAACCACAGCCTTACCAGTAACCAACTTAGATGTTAAGTGTACCTGATGGAGTGGCACGGGAACAGAGGCATCAAAACCTTGAACCCAGACGTGCGCTCCAGTGGCTGTATGGTCAGACAAGGGTAGTACACTGTCCAGCAGAAGAGACTGGGTAGCCCCTGTGTCTCGAAGGATACGGACAGTAACACCATGCTTCTGATTAGGCAAAGACACAACCCCTCACTGGGTGAAAAGGGTCTGAATCAGGGGATATTCATCGTGATATATTTCCTGATATGTGAAATATCAGGGAATATATTGGTTGATATGCTCCTGATATTTATGTCCCATTTCGCATATCCGGAGCATATCAAAACTCCTGAATGGCACTGCGACGATATGCCAGATATCCTGACTTCATATACTCACCAGATATGATCCATGTTTCAAGTATTAGCTACTTATATGACCCAAGATATCTCTGGTATTTGTTGCCATATATCCCCTGATATGTCAAACATGACACCACGCATATACTGCCAGGCAGAGCTAATTTCACAGGCATTTATGTGCATGCCTTTATTAGTTATATATTTAATAGTTTTAATTATTTAAATGAGTTATGCCCTATATGAAATAGTTTTAAATGTGGGATAGGCCTACATCACCCACACTGAGCTTATTGTTACACCCACAGCCATTCAACATTTCAATATTTCATTGATTGTATAAATTATTATTACATTATTATATTAATTTTACATAAAGTTAATTACATTATTTACTTTGCACCTGCACCTGCATTATTACACCTACTAAATCCCAGTGACTTAATCTAAACATTTAAATTCATATATAACAGGCAATAACATTTGTTACATGGTCTTTATTGTATTTATCAAGAAATACTCATCAATATTAGAGATGTCCGATATTGGCTTTTTTGCCGATATCCGATATGCCGATATTGCCCAACTCTCAATTTCCGATTCCGATATCAGCCGATACCGATATATGTTTTTTCCCCCCCCCCCAAAACTCATTTAGGTACCTAACATCACATCTCCTATTGTAGAATTAACACAACATCCTTAATGTTATTGTGATGCCCCACTGGATGTATTCTTGAATGCAACAAGGCTGTCCAAATTTTGTCTATGCAAAATAAGAAAAATACTTCAACTTAATGTAGGGAAAAAGTGCCATGTTTATTTTTTTAATTGTTTGAAACAACAGTTTGAATTACACTCTCCCTGTCATTCACAGATGATAAAACATTGTAAGTAACTGAAAACTATGTGCAACATAGCAGCATGTAACCAACTAAAATAACAGGCATGGTGACACCATGCATGGTGTATGATGGTGTATATGACAGGCTACTATTTTAAAATAGTTAAATACCTGCGGTTGGGCATGGTAAAGCGTGGCTCGAGGAACTCCACAAGTTTGGTGAACCCTGCGTCTTGTACGATCGAAAAGGGCTGGTTATCCAGTGCAATACACTCGATGATTTTCCGATTTATGGCTTTTGCCCTGGGATGGTCCTTGGCGTATTTCTGTTTTTTCTCGGTGCAATCTTTGAGCGTCAACTGAGTCTTTTTCACTGCCACCGCTGCCTGGCCCTGTTGCTTCTTCTCATTGCTTTGGTTGACAAATGCCGCGTAAATCTCTGGATGATTCAGCTTGAGGTGGTTGATTAAATTGGAAGTATTGAATGAAGACGGTTTGGTTCCGCCTCTCGGAACTGCCGCTTTGCAGTCATTGCAAATTGCGAATTTAACATCCGAAGTACACACTTTAAAATAATTCCAAACCGCAGACATAGCGTTGAAACAGAGCGAGCAACTTTGTTAGGGCAGCCATCCACGCGTGTTTGTTTGTGAGTTTCAAGACGCAGCTTGATGAGGTCATCAAGACTCATCACCTGTGCGCCGGTAAACGCTTCAGGAGCGCATAGGGGTGTAACGGCAGGGTTATTTTATCGGTTCTTCTAAGGGCAAAAAAATCCGATACCGATATTAACAGATATTACATTTTATGCTAATATCGGGCCGATACTATCGGCCTTCCGATATTATCGGTCATCCCTAATCAATATGGCTTTCTCGTCTGCAGTGGGGGTACTTGGGTAGTGACACTCGCCGCCTGTCAATGACCTGTCTCGAGTGAGAACAAGACTTCTGCTTGACCTCAGTGGTTTCAACAGTCCATGGTCTGGGCGTGAAATGTCCTTTAAAACATGTTGAGTCCTTGTCCGTACTCTTCTGGTATAGTTGTCCTGCAGGGAAGGCAGAGGTGCTCTGATGGGGATCCCTTTGGCAGTAAAGGTCAGGTGTCTACAAAAAGAGAAACAAAGCATATATTGTACATGAATATAATTAATGTAAACTACTCAGTTTGTGTGACAAATAAAAGCAAACCCACAAGAGCCTAGAAGTCAGGTGCAATAGTTAGGAATAAAGTTGGGGTACACTTAGAAATGTCTGGTGCATTTATTTTGATCAAGGGGACATTTCGAAGTGACCCTACACTTCCGAACAGTAGTATATCTGTGTGCATACCTAATTGCAACACTGTCTGCAGAAGCTCTTGCCTTCTTGCGTAGACCACCTTTCTGATGCCTAGCACAGATCATACCCCATCTGATGTGCAGTACCAGCCTCTGGCTCCAGGCTGGGGTTGCTGGAGGGCACATAAAAAAATAAAAAAAACAGCAATTGCCATAAATTATGTTATTGTTGATTAATATCAAAGCATTAAAACAAAAGGTAAGTCAATCAGGTGTACAAACACACACACACACACATATATATATATATATATATAATTACCTTATGAAGGCCTTTCCATCATCACCATCAATGTTAATTCTTGATATCAGCTTATTTGTGAGGGTTTCTGTCAATAGAGGATATGATTTAACAAAATTATACATTCTGTACAATACATTTGAAATAGTGATTATGATCAGTTTGGCATATATTCACAACACTGTTTACCTTACCACCAACATAATGGTAAACATGGCTAAATTTCAAAATTCAAGACTATTATAAATAGCCGCATATTCATGCATTACACTGCACGTATGTCAAACAAATTAGTATGGACAGTAACATACCCCATAGCCCTCATTCAAAACACAAAGACACTTACAGCATGTTGAGGGCAGCATCCATGGCTTCCAGACAAAGTCAAGTAGCATGTAGTAGTAGAAGGACAGACCGACTTTGTCCTGGACTATTGAGCCCACTACACAGTCATAACAACAAACAGACACATGAAAAAAGGGGATAAACTAACCACAGTAACAGACACAAATACATGCACACATATTATAATGCTACATGTGATACTACGTGTGTGCGTGTGTGTGTCTGTTTCTACCTGGTGAGTGTACTCTTGATTGGAACTTTTTTCTTATGGAACTGGCACACATTTGGAATATTCCAGACTGCACTCAATGGTCTCAGGACAGCAGTCGTCACAACTCACCGCCTGCAAACAGGGAACAGAGGGAGACTAGGATTAATAACCTGAAAATACCATCACTGAAACACTACTGCCCTCACATGCATCTTAAATAAACACATACTTTTGCACAAGGTCAGGTATAAGCAAATAGGGGCTATGAAATGAAGAACATGTTGCCTAATGCTACTCATACATCAAAATAGCCTACTTTGACAAGATTTGAGTCATTAAACTAATGCCCCCCATTCAAGCTTCAGTGAAAAGACTACAAGCTGTCAACAATCTTACCCAAATCTTGTCAAAGTCTTCTGGTGTAAGGATGGCTTAACACTACGTTACCTTTCACAAACTAAAGATCCCTGGCATTTACTTCGGTATTGACGTGGGTCAGCAGCCTGCCTCTGTAACGTTAAAGTTCACGTCAGCAGCAGCCACTTGAAATGTAGCTGCTAAGGTATAGCTTCTAGCTAGGTTAGCTAACATTCAAGACTGATAGCCTAGCCCTAGACCATTTCATTCTAACTAAAACTTTACATTCATAACGACATCTCAGACAGACTTATGATATTACTACCATTCCATAATGGTAGTTATTGGAAAAGTTAGCAGCTAACATTAATTTGTAACAGCTAACGTTAGCGATGTTAGCTCGCTAGCTAATTCATAACGTTAGCTAGCAGTAATTCTAACATGACAGTTGACGGTTAACATTAGTGCTACATTATAAATAAAAAAAAAAACCCTGTATTTTTCGAATTAATTCCAGTTTTCAATTAGCATACAAAAGTACTGTAGTTCTTACCTTGGATATGAAGACGGCAGAGTTTGTACAGCTTCAGATACATGACAGAAAAATGACGGTTGAACTGAAGTCGGACTCGGCAGCAGTGCAGTAGTGGTTGGATTTTAAAAGTCAGTTGGGTGGGGAAGTGCGTGCGCATGCTGATAAGCATCCGTTATATTTTAAGAAATCGTGGAAATTAGACATAGCCTACTGTTGGCATATTTTAAACTGTTACAGTTACATTAAAATGACTACCAAACTCATAAAATTGGATATCTAACATAATAGCCTGTCTAGGATGATAGACCTATTAATCCAGAAATGGTGTGCGTGACTTGTGCTTTGAGTATCGCACCCCTGATTTCTGATTAGCAAATCAGGAGTCGAAATAAGTCATATTTCCACTGATTCTTAAAAACTCAAGATATGATCAAAATCGTTCCTGATATGCTGCATGTCATAAAAAATATCCGGACGGCATATCCCCTGATTCAGAGCCTTTTCACCCAGTGCCTTCTGTAATGAAAGCAGAATATCCAGTGTGAATCAACTCGAAATTACTCTGGGCCTTCCCAGGTATGAAAGAAGTCACCAACCCTATAGACTTACTTTCCTTTCCCTTCCTACCAAGGGCAAGACACTCGGTCACTTTATGACCAGGCTTGTTACAGTAAAAGCATATGACCCTCCTGGTGACGGGAAAGCTCTCAGCTACAGGGGAACGGCTAGGACTACCAGGGGGAGAAGAAGACTGTGGGGAGTTAGGAGCGGAAGACTCCTGCTCCAATCTATTCCTCCTACCCTGGTCTTTCCTACTGTGGCCGCTAACCTGAAGGAACCCAGGAAAACGCTTGTGTGTTAGGACGTACTTATCAGCCAAGACAGCAGCCTCATCTAGAGTTTTCACTTCCTGTTCGTTCAGGTATACAGCTACTAGCTCAGGGAGACAGTTCTTAAAGTCCTCTAACAGAATGAGTTGTCTCAACTCTTCTCTGGAGTTAACGGCTTGAGCCATACACCACCTATCGAACAGGATTGTTTTCTCTCTAGCAAACTCCACATAAGTCAGCTGTTCAGACTTCCTGGAGTTTCTGAACCGCTGTCTATAGGCTTCAGGAACTAACTGATATGCGTGTAAAATGGCTGTTTTAACCACATCATATTGGCTAGCTTGATCAAGACTAAGAGCCGTGAATACCTCTTGGGCCTTCCCTTTGAGCACACATGTAACAACAAGGGCCACACCTCTCTTGGCCATTTTAGTGTGGTTGCAACTCTCTCAAAGTGAGCGAAATACCGATCCACATCCTTCTCAGAGAAGGGGGGAACAAGACGGATATTCCTAGTGACATCAAAGTTAGGTGGATAAAGCGGAGGAGGAGCAGGCTGAGGAGACTCAAGCTGATTCTCAAGCTTTTTAAGCTCAACTTCTCTCTCTATCTCCATAGCCTTTGTTTCCTTTTCAGCTTTTAATTTTTCCAGCTGCAGTTGTTGGTCTGGTGGCAGTGGTATCACCACTGCTCCTACAACCGCTGCCTCTTTCACTGGAATCACCTTTTTCCCAAACACACCTGTACTTGTAAGCTGATTTTTTATGGCAATAAATAAAGTCTCCTTAACTTTCTTTTCTTGAGCAGTTATGATCAACGCATAGTGCTCAGAAACCTTCCAGAGTTCATCTTTAGTAAGCCGTGCAAGTAGCTCTTCAGAAGGCTTGGCATAAAACTCTTCAAGAGATGAAGACATAATTTAAAATATCAGAGCCAACTTAACCAGCACAGGCAATCACCAAATCACAAACCAGTAGATAAGTGCAACAAACTTCCACAAGTTTTAAACGCCAGCAAAGCTACCTAGCTGAACCACCAATGAGGCACAACATAAACGAAAAACACAAATACAGGCACAACACACTAAAACCCTCTCCTCACACATGAGCGCAAGTTAAGAGGAGCAACGTAGCCTGACCACTACCAAGAACACAGAACGTTGCTCAGCTGACTTGTGTCACCTACGTCATTCACGTCGTGGTCAGCACAGCTGACTGAATGTGTAAACAATTAAGCGCTAGATCTAGCTTAGCGTACAATGAGGACATGCAACTTTAACTACACGTTCAAAACAACCTAGCCTACGTAGCACACGACGCTATACAAACAATATCTCCAATCAATTGTCTACCATTTATAAAACACCACGCAAACAATAAACTACTTACCAAACATCCGTACGCACCCAAAATACTCAGCAATAAATCCAGGTCAAATCACCAGACGGTCACTGTCGATATCAGTCAGTAAACAATACTCCGGTAGCCTAGCCTATTCCCTCCCACAACTAACTTTGCCTTGCTAGTCTTCAGGGGCCTGCCGGCCTCGGGGCGACTGGTTAACGCGTGAACTCGTTGCAGTAAACTGCACGAAGCGTGCCCCCGACAGGAATATTAAACTCCGGACCAGGATTACCCCTCGAACAAAAAGTTTACAGAAAACGGCAAAACAAAAACAGCACCCCGATGGAAGGGCAGAGCCCAGCTGGACCACTCTTCCTAACCGGAGACTGAGCGAGTTAATTAGCTAATTGACTGAATCAAACCAAAAGACAATCTCACCTGGATCTCTGCGAGCTACATTCCGGACGAGAACCCCCAATTTATGTTACGGCCAGCTCGTTCGGAGACCGCAACATAAAGAGGGACGCAACAACAGTTTTAAATCAAACAATAATTTATTTAAGTAAAGCAAAATGTCTAGGGGAAAAGGTATGGGAGTGATGACGTGCGTGTCTGGATGTAAAGATTGTGTCAGTAGCTATGTGAGAAGCTAAAGGCAAATAGACAAAGAATGAGAAGTAAGAATAAGAAACAAGAGGAGAGAGAGCAAAAGAGTGCAAGAAGCAAAAGTAGCCTGCAAGAAGAAAGGAAAAGTGCCTAACGGAAGAAGAGAGAATGACCCTTTATATGACCACACCCTTGATGGCATAGCAGGTGTATGGAGTTAAACAATCAACCTATAATGGGCTCCACCTGCGCGTGCACTGACAGGAAGAGACCAGAGGGGGCACAAGGGGGTCGTAACAAACGGAAGAAGGTTTTTTGGTTTGATGAGACCAAGATGGAGCTTTTTGGCCATCAGACTATGACACAATGTTTGGCAGACACTGATAACTACTCATCACCACTAACACACCATCCCTACTGTGGAGCATGGTGGTGGCAGCATCATGCTGTGGGGATGCTCCTCGCAGCAAGTCCTGGAAATCTTGTAAATGTAAAGGCCCTAAAGGGTAATATTAATTCAGTAAGAAATACCCCATCCCCATCAATAAAGGCATAAAAAGCCCCAAAACTATACTTATATACATATAATATATATATAAAAAAGATGTGAAAATTACTGGAGGAAAATCTGATTTGGTCTTCAAGAGAACCACAACCACAACAAGGATTCACTTTCAAGCAAGACTCGACCTTAAGTGTACAGCAAAAGTTACACAAAAATGTTTCAAGCCAACAAGGTGAATGTTCTCTAATCCAATAGAGAATTTGTGGCTGCATGGATTTGAAAAGGGTTGTCCACACCCAATCCTTGTGAAACCTGACAGAGCTTGAGCTATTTTATGAAAAATTGAGTACATTTACAGTGTCCAGTTGTGAAAGTCTTTCCACACACTCAGTGTAATGATTGTGGCCAAAGGTGCACCTAAATACAGAATTGAAAGGGGTGAATATTTATGCTATCACTTATGTGCTTGATATATTTTTAAATGATTAAAGAGTTTGTAAATTCTTGTCAAAAAAGTCCAATTATATTAAAGCAACAATAAAGCACGTTTCCTCTGCCACGCTGTTTGTTTATCCAGCAAATAACGATGTACACAGACAATGTAGAGTATGTTGCATGATTTTGCGACTGTGTGATGTATTACGACATCAAAGCAAATCAAATTTGTAATTTCTTATGTCTCATTTAATCAAACTTCAGGTAGGCCTACCCAATCTGTTAAAGTTACATACTGCGGTTATAGCTGACAGAGGGCCGCGAAGTGAATGCAGAAGTGCCGTTCACCCTGTTACGAGTTGATGAACCACTGAAATGATTTTGGGAACATTATTTTAAGGTACGAAAAACTCCTCAGTGTTGCTGGGAAATATCCAAGTGAACACTTTTTATAGGCACTTCATGTTTCATAATATATTCAGGGATGGGTGAAGCAAAATTCATGTACTGATACGGTATTCAATGCAAATTAATTTTCTTCTAATTAAAGTTCCCTTTTGCACATTTTCCAGTCAGCTACAAATAGGCTATTGGTACTTAATGGCCTGCCTGACCCTTCCTGTGTAATGTAAAGTTGCTGTCCTGCGCCAAAGCAATGGGGTTGGAACACAGTCAAGATCAAGATTAACTCAAGAGTCAATAGGTTACTTTATTTTGGAGTGTTGTTCCCTTATTCATAAAAAATGTAGGCTATACATTGTAGGCTACACCAATCTAATAGCGCATGAACGTTGTACCGTCCGTGTACCGTGGCCATTCTGCAAACTTCCTGTTCATAGTAAACAACAGCACCAGCACATACTGTAGGCCTAGCCTACCGATGACCTTCATACACTGTAAAAAAGGAAAAGTCAGGGCTATCCAATTTATCAAACCATATTACAATTACATGAAACAGTCTAGTTCTGAATGACACACATCCTTATTTTGTTCAAATAGTCATTCCATTTGAGTAATCAACTTTTTCTAATTGAATCAAGTAAGGTAAAAGAAAAGATTGTTTGTCACATTACTAAACCACAAAACATTCAATTACGTAAACAAACTCATGCAAACACAATGTTATTATGTTGAACTGACATATTTTGCCACAACAATGAATTCATCCCACAAAATCATGTTTGTTATGTGAAGCACCTATAGTAAGTACTGAACCAGTAAGGCAAATGAACACATGGGATGCCTTGGTGTCACCTTTACATTGTGTTCCCATGTGCCTTTGCAAGAACACTGAGATAATCATATAGCTAACCGTGTTGCCAAAAGTTTTCACATGAGTTTCTTAACACTTGGAGGTCCGGGGCCTTTTCAGGCACTTTGAGGCAGTCTTCATCTAACTAAAAACACCTATGCAAAAGTGGCACATATGGTTAGATTAGAGGTCCTCCACAATAATTATATGAGACTAAAGTGGATGTAAGGAAATTCTTTTTTTATTATTATTATTATAATTCAGTGTAAACACAACTAGCCTATTTCAAAAACGATTTTCAAAGGACAAAGGTCAAAAACACACTATGACTATCTAGCCAATAGGCCTACTTTTGAAGTTTGTACCTTGAAAACAATGGTGTTGGTTCCAAAAAGAACATTAAAACATGTTTTGTAGTTTGACAACAAATTGGAAAAAAGTCAGACTAAATGTGCCACTGAGTGAGTGGATTTTTCAAATGCAAATTAAGTTGAATCCATGCCGCCTGTATTACAAAATGGCGTTGAAATTATAGCTTCACTTCACTTAAGCCTAATCAATTCCATTATAAATTACTTTATCAGATTGAGTTGCCACAACATGAATCAATTTCGTAAACCTAGACATTTCATTCATGTGCAACCGCTGTAGGCTACATGATAAAATCAAACTCCAGCTATTCTTTTTTTTTTTTTTCAATGTCAGCATGTCCTCCTTGTTGTGGAAACAGTTGGTGATGTAGAGGCAGGCTAGATGTATCGCATTGAGAGAAGGAAATACCCTAGTCGAGATGCATCTTAAGTGTTATTCAACAAGAGCTGCGAATCTCCACCTGAGAAACCTGCCAGTTAGCTCTACATTTTGATCTATCTTTTTATGAGACTGACGTGCCCTGGTAAACAAAAAAGATGATGGCTATGCAACGTTTAGCCTACATTACGGTCCTCCCCCTATCATCAACGTCAGTTAGAACTGAACTGCCCCTCTCACTTAGTATCTATCCACTCTCTCCACTATCACTCACTTGAACAGAAGCAAAGGCCATGTTCTGGACAACTGCAGCCCTATTGGTGGTCTCCCTGGCTTTTGCCAGGGTCAGCACTTATCCACTTCTGGGAGGAATAACCGACAAAGATCCAGAAACTCCAAATGCGGGGCCGGGACTATTCAGCCCTCCGGTGAAAGACGCAATCAACGTTGAAGTCTCACTCTCCGCCGCTTATTCACCTCCGCTAAGAATGCCCGACCCAGATCCACCTAAAATTGCGGGGGGAATAATCCCTATAGATGTTAACAATCCTGGGGCGCAAGACGCTTTGAACTTCGCCGTCGGTGAAGTCAACAAGCATGTTGTGTACAACAGCAAAGTGGTGAAAGTGATATCGGCCACGGGTCAGGTTTGTCTGCAGCAGTCTTTCCCGCTTTCCTTTCGCTCTACATTGACATGTAATTTACACATGGCATGTCTTTTAAGGAGCCTGGAGTTTAATATATAGTTGTACGTACTTCCTACAGGTTGTTTCAGGGATGCTGTACAGGTTTGAAGTGGAAATGGCTATATCTGGCTGCAAACCGTACGCACAGCACAAGTGTGATGATGCCAACTCCGAGCTCACAAAGGTATGCTGACCATTTTAGTCTAGGCCTACTGCAAGGCGAAACTAGTACACTGTAAAAAATGATCTCACCAATAAGTTATGATAACTTGCATATTTCATTAACTCAGACATAAAATAATATTTTATGAAATTTCAACTCAATTGTTTGAGTTTTCAGTCTTCCAACTTACAGCTGTAAGTTACTTCAATGAATCTCAAATACCTGGTGGTTGAATGAACTTGCAATTTTAAATTGAGTGGTACAACTTGAAGGAGGACAGGTATTTGCGCATGTGCGAGTCGCGAGAGGACCTCGGTGAAGTTTACGCGCCAGCCTCGCCATAACCAAACTTAAAATTTCAGTTAAAGCTTCGGGAGGAGTCGGGTTGGCTTAAAGAAGGTCGAATTTGGTAAGTGTTTCTGTTTTCTTTTTAAGCCTACAATGTGTGTTGATGATGAAGCCAATATGTGATTAACGTCAGTTGTCGTTACTGTTTGATATAACGTTATGCACTGTGAAGTCCGGTCATTTCATTTTAGCGAGGCAGCTAGCTGCTACTTTTCTTAGCATTTCTCAGCCTGGTAGCCCTGCAGATTAGTGGTGGAAATTGCTCTCCAAACAGTAGGTGCTGCTGGGTTTTGCTGTTATTCATACATGAGCATGATTAATCCATACAGATAAACTTTTATGGACAACGTACATTCTGCACAATTGGTATTTGGTTCAGTGGTGGTTGCTAGCTAGTTAGCAAGGTCTTAGCAATCTAAGTTAACTAGCACCCAATCATTTCGTTGGTCGTTCGGGCTGGGGTTTAGCCAAGGGGGCAGCGAACGTTCTGAGAGTGTAGACAGTATGGCGGCTGCCATGCTAACGAGAAGACCGTGGCTAGCTGGCCATTCCATTGAATCCTATGGGGCGTAAGCGCCACTTTGACATCAAATTACGTTAGAGCTGAAGCGTTTTAAGCCTTTATATGAACATGTTCTATTGTCGGGGTACATACTACATTGTGAAATTGACATAATAATCTCGTAACTGTCTTATCGGCTGAGTAATTAACGTTTTTCCGAAGTCAATGCTAAAGTGTTAAAGGCGCATGCGTCCAGCGAGAGTAAAGCGTCGCCATAGGTCAGACTCGGTCAGACTACGTGCCTACGTCACATTTACGACAACTGAGCCTGCGCAGAGACAAGAAGACCTAAAAAAAAACCGTTGAGATTTGCTTCCTCGGTCTCTGCTGCCGTCTACGTGATAGCTCTGTCCATATCTTTTACTATCTTTTACTGTCTATGGGTTTAGCTGCTAGCTACTTGTAGGTGCCAGCTGAGTAATAAAAGCCGTTAGCTGCTAGGCATGGTGGCAATATGCACGAACTAGCAGCTCGTTTACTGAATTAATTGCGTTAGCTAGTGCTATGTCTGCCGTGTTGTGTGTGTGATAAGTTTGAAATAAAACAGAGCAATCTTTTAATGTAGATTGTCTAACCAAGGAAAACTAATATAGACATTCCTATTGAAAATTACTTTTCTGAAACCACTAATAACCTAGGACTGGTGAACAGAACACACGGTAATGAGTTTGCTATATTTTTAAATTTTGAGACACATTAAAAAGGACACGTCAACGGTTATTTATACTCAAAATAATGAGTTGAAACAGTTAAGAAATCCAATTTGTTAGACTTAACTAGAAATGTGCTTCTTACTTTGCAGTACTGCACACCACATTGGCTAAAACTTTTTTTTTCTGTTTTGTGTGTTTCAGGTGATTTGACTTGCCTGGCTCAGCTACAGTACTCATTTGATGAAGTGGACTTGTAAGTTTTGCAATTTTGCCTCATATATTCAAAAGACTATAGTGAATCATTACAAGGACAAGCATGGACGTGGAAGAACAGGCTTTAGTTGTATTTACCCCAATTGTTTCACCATCTTTCAATCCCATGTTGAACTTGGAAAACATTTGAAGGACCACAAACAAGGAGCCGGTCCTGTTGCTAAACTTTGTTGTGACCTTTGTAATTTTTCAGCGCCAAGTAACCTCAAACATTATTTTCTTCATTTGAAGAGACATCTGATAAAACGAGAGACTGTGAATTGCCCATTTGTGGGGTGCTCTTTTCAATCAAGAGTAATCTCGACTTTTACTGCTCACAGAAGCAGATATCATCAGTCTTCTACATTCAATCATTTCAAACCTGAACTTATTCTTCATTGTCAAAGTCAAGCTTCTGTCTATGATGAACAGGATAATTTTGAGTTGGAGTCGTCAGATGTTTCAGTAACTGAACCTGACTCTCAGCCTACGCAGAAGTCAGTTGAGCACAGGGTTGCCGTCCTTTTCCTTAGACTGCAAGCCGTCCTTCATGTGTCAAAGTCTGCAATTCAAGAAATTGTGGATGATTTGTTTGATATTGGAGAATGTGCTGGGCAAATATCTAGGGAGTCAATTAAGAATGTTTTGAACCAGCATAATTGCATATCTGATGAATGTTTGACATCATTGACTGATCTATTTCAACAAGCTAACCCACTTAATTTGCTTTCAAGACAAGGTTCTCTAGGCACTGACTACAAAAGACACTTGTATTACAAAAAGACCTTTAGTGTCATTGAACCTGTCGAATATCTTTTGAATAGACAACAGAAGTTTCATACAGTTGTTTATATCCCTATTCTAAAGTTTACTTTCAGTTCTTCTTAAAAAAGAAGAGGTACTGCAAGCATTAGGGAAAAGCAAACCTGTTGAACAGTCTGGTAACTACAAGTCTTTTCTGGATGGTGACTTCTATAAATCAAATGAAATTCTCTCAGGTCAAGAACTAAGTATAGCTATTACTTTGTATATCGATGACTTTGAAATCTGCAATCCTTTGGGGACATCAAGAAAAAAACATAAAGTCTGCGGTGTCTATTGGGTTATTGGCAATTTACCCTCTAGATACAAGTCAGCATTGTCATCAATATACCTTGCGTTACTGTGTAAGGCTGAGCATGTTAGGATTTATGGTTATGATAGTGTTTTGAAGCCCCTGATTGAAGATATTAAAAGTCTGGAAACAGTTGGTGTTTTTGTAGAGAAACTAGGGTATAATGTTAAAGGCACGATTTTGTTCATTGCTGCTGATAACTTAGCAGCACATTCCTTAGGTGGATTTCAAGAGTCTTTTAATGTCGAGAAGTTTTGTAGGTTTTGTCTAGCTAGTCGTAAAGACATACAGACGCATGATGTTAGAACTGGGAACTTTGTTTTAAGGTCACCAGAATCATTTGATGAAGCTGTTAATGTTTTAAAGCAGAGTGAACTTGTGTCTGTTGATGGTGTGAAACGAGACTGCCCTCTCAATAGTCTAACCGGTTTTCACACCTGCACAGGCTTTCCACCTGATTTTTTACACGATGTGCTGGAAGGGATTGTACCTGTAGAACTTAGTCTGTGCCTTGCGGATTTGATTTCAAAGAAGTGTTTCACATTAGAAGAGCTTAATAGCAAAATACAGAGCTTCCCTTTTGAATTCTCTGATAAAACAAACTGTCCCCAGAAAATTCCCTCAACTTTTAGAAAGAATGGAACTGTAGGTGGTAACGGCCACGAAAATTGGAGTCTTGTGCGTTTCCTTCCCCTAATTATCGGCCACCGTGTTCCGGAAGGGGATCAAACATGGGAAATACTCCTTGAGCTGAAAGACTTGGTTGAGCTCTTGGCAACTCCATCTTACACTGAAGACTCAATTTGTTATTTGCAGTCCAAAATATCAGATCATAGACAGTTACTGCTGACAGTTTTCCCGGATTACAAGTTGCGCCCCAAACATCACTTTATTGAACATTATCCGTACCTGATTCAAAGGTTTGGACCCTTAATAGATTTGTGGACAATCAGATTTGAGGCTAAGCATTCTTTTTTTAAAAAGGTTGTGCGTGATGCTAATAACTTTAAAAACATTCTGCTTACCCTTGCCTCCAGACACCAACTTATGCTGGCCTATCATCTTGAAATGCCCAGTATTTTCAAGCCTGAGATTGAGACAGCAAAAGTGACTGATGTGGCCCTGGGAGTCTTAGATGGTGGTCTTAGACTAGCAATCTTGAATAGGTTCAGTGATGTTGGCACCGTTGGACTCACCCCTCATGTCTACTTAAATGGAACGCAGTATTCAAAGGGAATGATACTTTCTGTGGGAAGCACAAGTGGACTACCCAACTTCGGAAGGATTTTGGAAATATGCATTGTGCCGGCTGGTCATGTTTGTTTCTTTATTGAACCTTTTTTGACTTACTACATGGAGCATTTGAGGAGTTATCATCTTGTGAAGAAAAGCCCTGCCGAGTGTCTCTTGGTGAAACCAGAGGATCTCAATGACTACATGCCACTTGCATCATACCTTGTCCAGGGGCACCTGTTAACCACTCCTAAAACATTCTTGCTGAATTAACGCTGCTGTAAGTTTTATAGTGTTACTACTTTCATCACAAATTGTGTCCTGAGACAACTCGTCACTGTAATCCTGCATAATTAACCCTTTTGCAATGTTTCCAGATCTTTTCTGGAGTAACCCAGATGTTGGTGTTACAAGACACTTGTTACCCTGATCTAGAGGAATTAACCTTATTGCCCCCCCCCCCCCCCCCTTGCATTGTTTACCAAATCTTTCCTGCAGTGATCCAGATGTTTGTTTACACTTGCCACACTGACTCTTAAGAATCCTTGCTGTTTTCCACATTTTCTTTAAAAAAATACCTTCTAATGTGTTTGTATGTATAAAATGATTTCTCCTCCAATTTCAGGCCGAAGTGCTCCACAATGCTGTTGCGAGTTGTCCTTTCTGAGACCGAGATCAGGCGTCTTTCCATCGAAATCACTCCCCCTAATGTTGAGGAACTATGCCAGGTGTTACGTACAAAACTTGGCCTGAGAGGTGGATTTATTTTGCAATTTGAAGACCCTGCGTTCAATAATCAGCTGACCAACCTGACCGACATCCAAGACCTTCCTGAGGAGCGAGCAACATTGAAAGTGCTCTTCACAACTGATGAAGTTCTTTCGGATTCCACATTGGATACAGCCAGCATTCCATCTGTCAGTGGTGGGGAATCTGACTCACAGCAATGGCCTGAGCCCTTCCCGATTCCAGAGTTCTCCCATGATGTTGAACTCACACTGCAAGAAGCAAATGGAAGATATGCAAAGGATGGATCTGTGATGGTGGTTCCTAAAGGTATGAAAACTGATATCCTGGACACACTTGCTGACAGCATGTCAAAGATTAGTCCCTATCCGGAGAGGCAGCACTATGAGAACGTTGCCAAAGCGCTTGTGGAGAAGCATCCCAGTCTCAAAGAGCCAGGATCTGGAAAGGGTTGGTACGGCTGGTTCCACAGCCTGAAGTTTAAGCTTGGAAACTATCGGCAGAAGTTAAGTGCAGCTGGATGTCCAGAGGTGAGAGTCAACAAAAGAAAAGGAGAAGATGCCAAGGGACCAAATTTGAAGAAGTCAAAGAAGGGCGAGCTACACTACTGTCCAGATCCCCCTGAAGGACTGAGTGCTGCAGACATGGAAGAAAAGCGGAGGATGATTGAGGTACATCGTACATGCACATCAAACATGCAAATCATTCCTGTCTAATATTGCTGCATACATACAGTACCTGCTTATAGTATACTGACTACCTACACTTTGCTCTTGTGTCTGTGAAGCCTGCTATTTTGTCTTAGTATGTGTCCTTTGTGCTTGTGCAACTCATTTCAGGTGGAAGTACTGAAAAAAGACCCAGATCACAAGCAGATAGATGAGTTGATGTCTGCCACGTTTTCCAAGCGCAGAAAGGAGATTGTAGGGGATCAACCTCTCATCGGGGATGTAATGGCAAAATGGCCTGCCATGTTCTGTGAGAGACAGGTAAAACAATAGACAACACTGAGCCTGAGATTAATAACTTAATCCAATTTTGTTTGAATGGATATCAGTGTGCGAGCTGGTTACATTTGAGTCTTTTGTGCATTATTTCCATGTCTGATACTGTACTGTTTTTAGGTGGCATGAATGTGCATATGGAATAGAATGTGCCAATTGTCTAGTATAACCGAGTGGATGAAAGCCTTTCACAACAGTATTTGTTCTGTAAGCTCTTAAATGTTGTCTCTCTTTGTCTCCTCAGGTTCGGGCAGAGTTTAAAAGAATTGTAGGCATAGACCTTCTTGAGTCGTTCCTCGACGGACTTGATGACCTGGTGCCAAGACTGCTGGAAGTGTATAAAGCTGCGACCAAGACTGGGAAGAAGCCTGCACTGAAAGCCATTTTGGACTGTCTGAAGAAAGATGTAAGTGGATGAGCTGAGAATTGTGAATTTGGGCACCAGTTATTACTGTATGTTTACAATAAAATCTCAACACTGCTTATTTCTGTAGGACACAAATGAAAGGAGAAGGACTGCTGCTCTGCTGGGTTTGCCACACTACCTATCCGAAGAGCCCTCGGACATCATCAGGATGTGTGACGTAAGATGTTTTTGTCATGCATAACAGCCCACTTACGCACACATTCACCTACATGTACAACACTTGCACGTGCACACACTCCACTCACCTCACCACAACACACATAGACATACACACAACCTTAAACACAGATATTTAATTAAATCCACTCATGAGGGTTGATAATCAAGTCTTGTGGCAGCAGAATAATGATGCAGGGAGGAGTGAGGCACAGAATAGTAGTGATGTTAAGGACGAGAGATGGATAGAATAATGGTGATGGAAGGGGGGGTCAACAATGTTGGGAGGGGTAGAATAAATGACTGAGACTTAAGTACAGTAACTTTGCAGAGCATTTATGTCTTGACCTAAACATTCACACAATTATTTTTTGCTTTTCAAGGCCCACGGTGAGACTCTAGCTGAAGCCATGAAGGGTATGCAACTTGGCCTACTGATAGGCTATGAAGGTGACAATCAAGATGCCTTTCCATGTGAGGTGTTCAGTGTAGCGGTTGTGGTTGAGGAGACTGTTGTCCTTCACAACTTTGAGGATGTGTCATCCAGCTTCGCCATGCTTTTGGGGATCATCTACTGCGTAAACCTTGAGTATCCACGAGCCATGAAGTATTCTTTTGAATTCCTTCAAAGAGTGGTGATGAAGATCAAACCAGATCAAGCCTCTGCCAGAGTCCACAGCTTCCGAAACAAGCTCCTAAGATATGAACTGTAAACCATGCTCCACTCGGAATTGGGACAGAATACATTTTTATTTTGTTTCTTTTGACATTATGCCTAAGTTGAAGGGGAACCACTTAAGCAAAAAGGAAAGGAAAAGCCCTGATATTCGTTTGACATTCGTTTGACATTTTTTGTCATTTCAGTTTGACAGTTTTTGTTGGACTTTGTTGGACTGAATACATATCATGCATGTTATATTGCAGGGTCAAAGTATGCTTCAGGTATTCCAAGTTTCAAGTATTTGAAGTTAACCAGGTGAAATCTGGAGTTTGTTTTTGAGCTGAATCAGGTTCAGCACAGCTTGTGAATCACGTCCAAATTAGTATCATGAACGTGTGTTTTTTTATTATTATTATTTATTTTTTTATATATATATAAACAGCTTTTTGATGGCAGCAAATTGTACATTTCAAAGTAAAAGTATTCTGGTTCTGTGTGATGCTGTTAACAGGTGTTTTAAATGTTTAAATTTGAGACCTCTTTAATATTTCAATGTAGTGTAGTCTGGGGGTATAATTTGTTGTGCTAGTATTTTCATCCCTCATTGAAGAGTTGTGTCACAACAAATATTGAAGCAAGGACAAACTGCTGCTGCACTGTTCATATGTGTAGCTTATTGTATCTTGACATTGGTTTTAATAAAAACAAATGTACTAGATTTGTGTTGTGAAACAAGGCATTCTTTAACATAATCCTAACTTGTTAAGATAATTCAAAGACGTTATTTAATTGAAATTACAAGGTTGAACCCACTTATTAGAATAAGTGGACATAATGCATATTGATGAATAAAACACTTTTTTAGCGCAAATTATAAAGTTAACATCACTAATGGGGATAAGTGAACAGAATGCTAATAATTGAGTTCACTTTATTTTTAACTTACAAAGCAAAGTTGAAACAACACTAACTGTACAGTCATGTTGACTTACAGAAGAAAATGCAAAGCTTAACAAAACTTAAAATAATGAGTTAAAGAAAAACAATAATCCATTTTGTTTGAACTTGAAGTTTTGAGGCAGCTGCTTAACTTATGATTTTAAGTAGAACCAAGTAGATATTTTTTACAGTGTACTAATGTACTAAATGACATTATTGCGCTCACATGATGAACGATACACTTTCCAACGATATTGAGGGTAGGCCTATTGCGAAAACTAACCAAAGTTGGCATGGTTCTCCACAGTAGCCATGGCTACCTCATACTTAATTCCCGATACAGGGCGGGGGGGATAGCTCTGCACTCATTGGATAGACCAAACCAAACAGACCAAAGTTATTGCGCTGTCAGGGGGAGAGCGGGGTTAGTTGTCACACTTTTTACTTATATGCGCAACGTCCACATGCGTGGACAGTAACTTTAACTCTGTTTTCTACTTAGCCTATTATCATGTTGATATACACCAATCCACTTCAGGGCAGTTTTAGTAGGTCCATGGCAATATATTAACAATATGTATCATCTTATATTTGGAATATTGACTGCTTGATGACATCATCAATTCAACATGAGTGACAGTAGGCCTAATGGCCATATGAATGCTCCAGGCATTTCTGTAAAAAGTTAGTACTCAAGAAGGGAAAATCACGTAAAAAACTGTACAGGAGAGTGTGTTGAACAACTCTATGTTTTCAGAAATCAAATCGTATGTAAAATAGAGTTTGTAGACCCTAAAAAGCAACTGTCCACGTATGTGGACGTTGCGCAACAGAGGAGTTAAATGGCCAAAAATTAGATTTTGTAACTAGGACTTTTTTTTTTTTTTTTTTCAAATATGATTTTAACTGCTTTAAATTACAAAGAAACAAACATTTGGTAAACATATTTATAAATAATGACCTAATTACATGTGGTAATGCCAAGGTGGTATGGTAGGATATGGGGGGTAGAGGGGTGGGTGGGTAGTAGAGGGGTGGGTATGAGAGTACTAGAGGGGTGGGTGGGTTAGTAGTAGAGGGGTGGGTAGTATGGATGTAGTAGAGGGGTTATTGGGTAATATGGGGGTAGTAGAGGGGTGGGTGAGGGTCGGTGAGTAATAATGGGGGTAGTAGAGGGGTGGGCATAGAGGGGTTTTACCCCTTTGTTGCGCACTGTCCACATACGTGGACAGTAACATAACTTCTATATAAAAGCATATTTTTAAAAAATTCCAACTGATTTTCAATATTGGGCTCATATAGAGTAATAAAATCAATACTAAAAAAATCTAGACATTTTTTTTCATAATGCGTGCATGAAAGGGTTAACATTGGTTTCCGCAAAAACTGTGTCCTGCACAAATTTCCTTTCAGGACACAAAGGAAGCCTCATGTGTCAGGTACAAATGGAGGGACCTTGATCTGCTTGAATAGTCAGTTAAAATATGTGGTCTGTCAAATGCACCTTATGCAAATGAACATGTTTGGAAGGAATCTCCCCATGACGATTATGACAGGGGTCTCATTCTGCCTCCTTACCAAAGATTCTATAGCGGAGCAAGATGGATCGGTTAACATTTTAGGATCAGCACTGTAGCCAGCGTCTGGGACGATACCTGAGCTTGTCAAAAGTGATCCATCTTGTTCTGTTGTAGAATCTTTGCCCCTTACGTTAGAATGTAGCCTACTAAAATGAACAGATATGGAAGGGATACCTTCTTATTTGTGATTTCTGGAACAGCGGTAGGCTAGCCTACTGAAAAGGTTTTGATATTTTGCTATTTTATGCTGTTGGCTACATATACACACGAAAACACTTGATATTTAATTAATGTGCTACAATGCAGGCCTGTTAACTGTATGACAACAGTGGTTTATTTAAACTACATCATATAAATGTATTTCCTCAGTCATCATGCTCATTTTAATGAATAAGAATGAAAGTTAAATAGGCTACTGTATAAGTAAATAAATAAATCCTCACGCAAATCATGTCTGTCAAATTTGCAAAATCGTGTTCGGAACCATCTGCGTCTAAAACTTCCGCCCCTCCCGGTGAGACTCAAGCTCACGTTGACGAATGCAGCGAGCCGAAGTCAGCCGTTTCCGAACTCGAATGCGCCTATTGCTATCAGGAAAAAACGTAACCTATGCAAGCACATAAATAGTTTGCTTAAGATGTCCAATATATGTAATTACAGTGCATGCAAATGCACTGTACTGTTCTTCCTAGGCTTCTTATAGTTATTATTCCGCTTACCACTTTTTCTAACCGCAATTTCTCATCAACCGTTTAACTTAGAAACTTCATTCAAACTTTGTAACTTAGGTATTCTAATGGATCGGGTTGCTATGACTTTTCAACTTTGTAACTTTTATACTTTTTGAACTATTAAATAAAAACTATTCAAAATTTCCCCATAGACTTAACATTGGCCTCTATGACATCACAATCGGGTCGTTGAGCAATTAGAATCTTATGCCAGGTTGCCAGCCCCACCTGCAGCAGCCCTCTCTCTCTCAGGCTTTAAGCATACAATCTCTCTGTGAAGACTACATATCCTGTTAACTGTTTCCTCTTTCCACAACTGTTTCAAAATAAAAGTCCTCACTGCAATAATACACTATTAAATCATTTAACCATTGAAACTACTCAACTATTTAACTGTTCAACCATTCCAACTGTCAGTTATCATCAACTATGCCTCCAGTCAACTAAATGAAACCTCCATGTACCTAGCAACCAACATAGCAACCATTAAAACTAAGCGTTTTGACAGTTTCCATAGCAACCAACATGATTATTCACCCCTTGCTGAAACGTCACAAAGTGACGTGACAGCGCCGGACGGCACCATGACGGACGGCAGAAAGATAGGAGATGTACGGCAAATGACATTATGAAGAAGTGAACACCTTCACTTTAACATCTTTTGTAGTTCAATGTATTACTTTGGTAAGCGTCTGGTAGTCAAATAAACATGCCAGATGTGTTGTAAGGTGAAATGGGTTGTGATCGCAAATTTACATAGTTATTAAACTAGTGATAACAGCACTAACATAGGGCTGCTAGATCGTAGTCTACTGCTAATATTAGCCTGCTGTATATTAACACCCATATTAAGTATTTCTGGGCTAAAATATTTCAAACCGATTTGGCCACTTTATTTGTAATGCTCTTAACAGATGAAACATAGTCAAAACATACAGTATCAGTATATGAAATAACGTTAGCGGTCATTGAACACTATTAATAGCTAACCTAGCTTACGTTTATCCTAGCACTGAACTCGTTAAACGTGCCGTCCCATTCAGAGTTTATGGTTGCTATACACTAATCCAGCGAAACACGGAAGTAAAACAGCGCCGCCATTACTGCGTGCCTTGTTACTGCGGAAGTAGCGTGTTGTCTATGGTTGGTCCCGTTGGGGCTGTTGCCTTACCAGATGTTATAGTTATTTCGTCTTTAGTAGCTACGAATACTGTCCAGATATGCCAGGAAGAGCGTGTTGTGTAGTTGGCTGTTTCAACAGCAGCACAAAAATACAGGCCTGGAATAGATCAACTTGTGAAATTCACAAACCTTTGTTCCATACTGACTGTCCATGCTTGCGGCCGTACGGATTACACCGAGTTCCTGGTCGAGCGGAGGACCAAGATTTGCGGCAAAAGTGGATGAAACACTAGCCTGATTACCATCGACTTTCAAAGGCTCTGCGAGACTTTAGTCTGACCAACAGCCTGTGCTAACACGGTTTCTTGCCAGCGCTGGTTGACCCGCCTCCTTTAAGTGCCTCGATTTGCTACTGGTAGATGTCAGAAAGCGGATTGCCGAGTTTAAACCAATAACAACACTCTTTCCTCTGCCTTGAACACGCCTCTACCCAGAGCCGTTGGTGATATAGGTTGGTGGAGACCATTTTGAGTGATTTCCTTAAATTGCAGCGTTCATCTGGTGCTAATCTGGTGCCGAGATAATGCCAGTCAACGGTAACATCCAGCCTGCCACTAAATCCACTCCACATAACACCCGAAACAAATAAATTATAATGTCAGACTATCGATGCACATGTCTGTGTTGATGGAACGATGTTAGAAATAAAACGAACCTTGCATCGCATTGCAATAGCCTATACTTTTTCCCTGTATGGCAGTAGCGGATTGATATGAGAAACTAGTCCCTCAAAATGTAATAAATCATTGAGTTGCAAGGTTAGTTTTATTTCTAAAATTATTCTATCAACACGGACATGTACATCGATAGTCTGACGTTTTAATTTACTTGTCTCGGGTGTGCTGTGGAGTGAGTAAGACTGTTTGGGATGTTACCGTTGAAATGCGTTAGCTCAGAACCAGCTTATCAAAGGGGAACGCTGCAACTTAAGGAAGGGATTAAATGCGATAAAAAAATGTCTCCACCGACCTATATCACCTCGGCAAAGTTGGAAATGAGGTCCTATGTTAAAAATTCCGAACTTTTCCTTTAATGCCTTGACGTGCGACAGTTGGGACTAGATACAACTGTTGCGTTGTGCTCATTTATATGGGAAAACCATTTCTCAGTGTAGTTCATGAGTTGCTTTTAGAAAACCTGTTTAGGAGGCAGAGGTAGGCCCAGGCTGGCTTTCAGTTTGAGCAGGCCCCTTAAGCCAGTGTTCATATACTTGCATTAGTGTTCAAGTGTTCAATGTGTTGCACAAAAGGGAAAAAAAGGGGCATGAAGCATATTTCCCTAAATGGCATAAATATTCTGACATGGTCACTTTGCTGCGCTCTAAAATTGCTTGCTTGTGCATAATAAATCTTGGCAGCTCATGTAGAGAGCTTGGGCACAATCCAATATTGCGACTAATAAACCATCGGCTGACCACCCCCGTACATTCCACCCTGAACACTATACCCCTCACCTGCCTTTCTCTGCTTTTATGATTATTTTGTCCTCCTTCTCTTCTGTCTCTTTCACCCCCCACCCTCTCTCCCCACAACGGAAACTGTGGTCAGTGGGGGGCAGATATAATAGCCCCTGGTTGGGGGTAAATGGCATTACGAGTGTGCAGCAAGAGAGGGGTAGCCCCTTTCACTGGAAGAGCCTTTGTGAGCTGTCGGAAGTGGCCTGCGCTCCTCTCTGAGGGGGGCAGGCAACAATGCCTGTTGTGTTGTGTAATGTCAGCAGTCCGCTTTTCCCTCCCTCCCTCCCTCCTTCCTTTCCTCCCAACACTCTCACCCCTCACTCCCGTTCCCATCCTTCTTTTCTTTCTCTCTCTCTCTCTCTCTCTCTCTCTCTCTCTCTCTCTCTCTCTCTCTGTCCCCTTCCTTCTCTTTTCCCCCCCTCTTTTTCATCTATCTATCTATCCTTCCACCCACCCTTGCCCTCTTCCCCCTTTGCTTGGCATGTTGCTTGCGACCCCTTGATGGAAGTAGAGAGGCAGAGCTGTTAGGGATGTATGCATCCTCCATCACACCGGGAACCGTCGTGGGTTCACCGGAAAGCCTCGTACTCCCATCACCCCCCAACCCCCTTTCTACCAGTCACGGCCAGTGTATCTCTGAGTGCCGTAAAGCTCCCATTGGATTTCTTTTCACAGTTCTACTGTGAGGAAATAGCTGTCAAATCCCTCCGGCTCTCTTGCCCTGTTACGTCAATGGGATGTCTCTGTTCAATTGGGCACATGCGCTAGTTTGTCGTCAAGGTGTGGACGCGAGGCATAATGCAGATGGACATTTTGTACAGAGAGAAGTCCATTCCCCTGTCAAGGTCTTGAAGTCCTGCAGGATATCTCAAAGCTGGCATCACTGGCTTTTACTGACCTATCAAATCTATTATCCATCAAAGTCTATGAGATTCTTATTTGTGCACTCTTATGCACCTTTGAATACTAACCTCCAATCGACAGACCTAATGCATGCGCTTGAGATTGGAGCTGTCAGCTAGTTCTGTTACAGACCAACATAGCTAATGAAAATGTCCAGTAATGCGCACCCCCCCTACCCCCCCCCCCCCCTTAAAATTTTACCATATAGCTTTGTCCCTACTATGAAAGGAAGATGAGCTGATGGATATACTTGATTTTATGTTTTTGTTCTTATAATTTTTTTCACACTATAAATATGCCGACACAAATGAATGCACACATACACACTTGCACTCGTCTTCCACCCCTCTCGTGGTCCTCTGTGCGCTGGTGGATTGTCGTGATGGAAGATAATAGGTGATGACAGGAAGGAGAATGGCTCTGTCAGCCATGGTAATTGTAGCAGAAGAAGGGACTGTCACTCTGACCACCCCCTCGAGGAGGACCCAGGGAGAGGGCACAGGCCAGAGAGATGAGCTCATACGCTTCGCTCGTGAAAAGAAAAGATTTCGTTTTAAAGAAAGTCCCGCATCATGTTGGTGGGAGTTTCCTGACATAATTTGAGGAAATTGCCTGAAGACGGATTCGGAGCAATGAGATGTGGGTGGGAGAATAAGGAAAACCTTGCAAATGCATTTAAGTGCAGCATAGTGTTTTTCCATTTTTGCAAGCAGTTGAACAATAGAAGATTTGTACTACCGTAATTTCCCGACTATTAGCCGCGGCTTATACATTGATTTTGCTAAATCTCTTCAGCTATGAGGTTAATACAGAGGGGCAGTTAATATGGTGTTAATATGGTTTTGTTTCTTTTAACTTGCAAAACACTGTCCTGCGGCTTATACACAATGCGGCTTATTTGCAGGACATTACTGTAGGACTGTGACTGTCAAATAACTAGCTAATTAGTTATACCCTGTTGATTGAATCTTTTGAAGATGACTTTTTGATAATGGATATTGAAATGTGATCATGGAATTTATGTCAATTCAACAGTGATTTCAAATACTGTTGATTAATAGTAATCTTTAATCAACTTTGAGCACAGATTCTACACCAAACAAGCCAGTAGATGTTCAATTCATATTCATGCTATCAAGATCATTGGCTGTTAGCCTGAAAGGCATACTTTCTATGCACTTAACAAACCTCAGACCAACATATTAAGGGGCTCAATAGTCGATGTAGATATATGAGAGAGAGAGATCGATTTATCAATCTGTCATTCACGTGACCATTGAAAGTAATGTGCAGATGCCAGAACTATCTGAAACTCTTTAGGAGAAGTGAAAAAGTGGTATATGGTCGCTTATTCTATAAAAGCATACATTGCTGCGCCAGTCTTACATTTTTATCTCTGTCTCCTCTACCAAATGTTCGGTTCTATTCTATTCTCTTGTGTCTCTTTAGGCCAGCTGAGCTGCATTAAATGTGTTGGCCCCTCAGAAAGCCTACCATTAATGGGTGAAAATGCCCCACTGCTTTTGCCCGGCGAGAAGAGGGTCAAATACTGAGACTGAGAGTGTGTGAGTGTGAAAGGGAGAGAGGGAGTGTGTGAGAGAGAGAGAGAAAGAGGACCCCTTATGTGTTAAGATTTCCATGGAGCCCTCTGTTAAATGGTGAACCTCGTAAAGCACTTCAGCAGTCGATGATTCCTCCTCTCCTTTGACACAGGTTTTATTTGAGTACGGGAGGGGTTTGACGTGGCTTTTACACGTGCGTGCACACACACACTCAAACTCTTGCTCTCACACAATTTGCTCCACACTTATCCAGCGTAGGCCTTAAGAATGGCAGTCTATTGTTTGACAGTGAAAGGCTCTTGTTTCAGCTGTGTAACGAACTCAAGAGCTCCCTCCACACAAAGAGAGCTGCCAAGAGCCCCCCCCCCCCCGTCCAAATTGTTCTCGTTTGAGAGACCAGGCCGATTAACTGTTCTTACTCTATTGTGAGGTGAACCCCCCACCACCCCATCCTCCAATATGCTTTCTCTCATTACCTTGACTTTCCAGATTATCATGTTGAAATATCTTAAAATTGTTACTGACTATATGTTATACCTACATGCTGCACAGATTTATGAATTTGCCATTCCAATAACCTGCCACATTTGTAAATTCATGGTAGAAATGCACTGATTGCCATTTCCTTGGCCGATTCCGTTTTTCATGGAGTTTGACCTGCCGATACAGATTTTAGTCGATTCAGATTAATTTTTTTCTATCCATTGTACAGCACACACTTTTCTTTAGAACATTTTAACGTAGAAATTGAAAGGTCAGCTTGATGGATAGATAAACGTACACACTCATTGTGTGATTATTGTGTGATTGGTAATATTAACTAATTAAACTACTTTATAAATTATAAATAGATAGATGTTCGTCCTTGCAGAAACCACACAATAGGAGACAAGTAAGATGGACAGGACAGGATACATAACAGTTTTGGCCCCTCACCCCACAAAAGAACAATCGTACCCCTTTCATGCATCATAAATAGAATGATAAAGTGCAATTGTGCATGTTTGACGTTAAGAGAAAGTGCAGAGTGCTATTTAAAGTGCTGTCATGTTCATAGTTATTTGAGAAGTACTACCACCAATGCACCGCTCATTATGTACTGTATGTATCTTCATTATCACTCTAAGGTGTGTGGGATACATTTTCCTGACGGACAACCTACAAGAGAAAACCCCTATCCTGTGTTGTCTATGGGCTATGCATTTCATGTAAGTAGATCTCTTGGACAGCCATATTATTGCATCACAACTCGTTAATTTAAATATACTTGATTGTCATGTTTAACTAATGCACATCTCTCTTCTTTTTTTTGCCTTTAGGTAACACCCGCTAGACCTCCCCCCAAAAGAAGATGTCTTCAGCCATTACACCTGAACTCAACTACTGAACCTGAACCTGAACCTGAACCTATGGAAACTGATGTGGATGTTGAGAATTTGGAGAATATACCTCTGAAGACATGTGATGTTGGAACCCAGTGGCCAGATCACATAGAGCACAACTACAGTTTCAACTGCAGTGGCAAGTCAATGAAGGACTGTGGCACTCAAACAGATCCAACACCGTCAGTATCAGCACATCATTTAAATAACAAAGACTTCATATTTTTTACTGGTTTATGTGCGGACAGTTTCTGGCAACTTTTGCGAGTCTTGTTGACGTTTTGCTCTCAACCACTTAGTACCAAATTGGCCGTCCATGAACAATTGTTGCTTGTTTTAATGAGACTCCGTTTGGGTTTATTATTTACTGACTTGGGAAAGCGATTTGGGGTGAGTCGAAGCACGGCATCTACAATATTTACATTTTGGAGGCCAATCCTTGCCAAATTCATGAGGGAAAAGGTGATTGCTTGGTTGCCCAGGGATACACTGAACAGAATCAGGCCCAAGTCATTTCACAAAAACTATCCTAAAGCCACATGCATAATTGACTGTACAGAGGTCTATGTACAAAGGCCAAAAAACTTAAGAAAAAGATCTCAAACATATAGCAATTACAAACACCATAACACATACAAACTGCTATACTGTATAGCCCCCAATGGCTATGTCATGTTTGTGTCGAAGCTTTTTGGTGGAAGGGCCAGTGATAATTTTATCACAAAGAACAGTGGTTTTGTTCATCACCTGATCCCTGGTGATGAGATTTTGGCAGATCGCGGATTCACCATCATGGATATATTGCCT
Organism: Sardina pilchardus; assembly: GCF_963854185.1. NCBI lineage: Eukaryota > Metazoa > Chordata > Actinopteri > Clupeiformes > Clupeidae > Sardina > Sardina pilchardus. The sequence goes on along the minus strand of NC_085011.1, from coordinate 27,882,391 downwards.
CCAGGAGTGAGTCTAGCCCTTCCTGCATTCACACGCGGACGTAAGGAGCTGTCTGAACATGAGGTGACATCCACACGTCGCCTAGCTAATGTCCGAATTCACATTGAGCGAGCAATTCGAAGGCTGAAGGGTTTTAAGATGTTGTGTAATGTTATGTGTGGCAGGTTGCAAAGTGTCGATGAGATTGTAATTATTTGTGCAGGGTTATGTAATTTACAACCTCAGCTAATCCGTAACAGTACTGAATGAAGAAGAGACACCTGCAATGGATGTGTATGTGGGCTCTTCTCATTCATCTTTTTTATCTATCCTCCCTACCTTCCTTCCTCGGTCCTCCTTGAATTTCCCCTTGGGCATACAGTATATCTATTGTTGCCGCTCCATCATTCTTTATATAGATCAGTGAAGGACAGAGGAAGGAAGGGAGGATAGATAGATAAAAAGACGAGTGAGAAGAGCCTTGTGTGTCTGAGTGTGTCATGGGATACTTTGTTATTGGAAAGTGTGAGTGTGATATGGTTAATTTTGTATGACTTTTGTCCTTAGGCTAAAGAAGGTCACAGTATACCAAATGGTTATTTGTATTTCAGAAAAATCTAACAAATCAATCAACAGTTTCAGACAGAATTGCAAATAGTTGAAATGCACAGGTTTCAACTGTAAACAACAACACATGTCACAACTCTCATATCAAATTGCCATAACGATGCAATGCAGTTGTAAACAGTGTACAGTTTTAAAAAATAAACATGTTGAACTCTTGATATGTCTAATACCACTATGTTGTCATGGGAAAGCACATTTAAATGTATCATTTACTTGAGCCCACAAATGGTCATGTTCCCGTGTGCAATTCGTGTTGCTACTGCTGGTAGGAGATGCTGAAAGTACACGCTTTTCAGGTGGCTGATTTTGTTCATTATCCACTCTTCATTGTAGGGTACATCTACGATCACATGCTCATTTGGGGTCCACACCATGAACTTACAATTCCTTTTTTTTTAACAGTGCATTGCCACCTGGACCTGATAATAGTACCCTAACCCAGATGCTGTTTCCCTCAGAATGTACTTTCCATCACTCAGTCTAACATCATATTTGTTTGAATCTATCATTTTAAGAAGACTGCCACCATGTGCTTCAAGCTTTTTTGATGTGGGACATTTTATCTCAAGAATAGTATCTGTGTCAATAATTCCATCGAGACTTGCACCAAGCCAATTTTCTTGATCATGCACAACCAGGCCTGTAGTCTCCACTGTAAACCCTGTTGTCTGCTCAAAACATTGTCTAGCCAAAGGCTCAGCTTGCTGACCGTACCTAGTAGCCTCATTTCCAGAAAACCTAGTGTTAAGCTTCCTTTCTACCCAGTTTGTTGGGTCTGTCTTTTTTGGGACCTCAGATGCCTCACTGCTGGTAATTCTTATCTTTCTCTGGTCCAGCCAGAGCTGACTATCCTGGGCCTTGGTCTCTGATTGTAATCTATGCCTGTCCTGTTCCCCACATTGTACATAATTTTTAAATGTTGTGTTGCAAAGTGTGCAATTTCGTTCTGCACACATTGTGTGCTCTTGGGGTGGACCTGTGTGTGCAGTCTGTGGTTTAGCAGTTAAAACATGGTACAAAATAGTTCCAGGAACCATAGACAAGCCAACCATGTCTGGTGCTGAAAAATGTGCAATTACATTTGCATCAGTTTCAAATGCAGTAGAAATGCTGCTTGTACATTTTCTGGGACCAGTGCGTTGTTGCATGTTCTCCACTGTCTCTGGCACTACATTGGCACATGTGGACCGGTTCCAGGCACATGCTGTGTCTGTGCAGGCCAAGCCTGTGAACCCTCTGTCTGTGGCATCTTTAATTTTGTACAGTAACCCCGCTGTATGGCTACAACACTTCCCCCGGCCGGCCATGCAATCACAGACTACATCGAGAACTTTACCGTCTTCTCTCTCTACAGTTACAGACACATTATGGTATGAGTTCACTGCCTGTGAAAACCTCACAACCCCTTTTATTGTGATGACCTCATCAGCGATGGCATGCAGTAGCTGGCCAATCCATCCGGATCGCATGTAATTCTGCCCCTCAATCAGTGCCCTGTAGTTATGGTTCTGAAGTTCATCGCATGCCAGACGATTAAGAAAATAATCCTGAATACCTGTAAGTACATGTATTTTACTGCCACAACCGGTCGTGGCTAATAGTTATTTGCAACTTGTGAAGCGTGTGAACATATTAGCAAAGCGTGTGAACATATTAGCAACACAGCTCGTAATGACAGTGTTTGGTTTTATTGTTGTAATCAATAAATACACGTCTTAATACATTATGTTGTCAATAAATTACCTTCATCTGTGACTTTTGGCCACTGCCGAACATCATCTATCCAATTTTCCCTTTGATCGGACATAATCTTAGCAAGATCCGCTTTCATTCATTGAAATGCAAATAGAGGGTACCGGCAAGTGTCACACGGTCGCACTAAACATGCACTCTGCAGGCACGCAGTAATGGCGACAAGGCAAGATGGCGGCGCCCATAAAATCCCCGCTGGATTAGTGTATAACAACCCTTGCTGAGCTAAGTAGACGGACCAGATGACAGTGCAATCGTGGTTGAAATACTCCCGAAACACTCAAGAAAACAAAGCAAAATATATCTGTTTCAAGTAATCGGATGTTGATTCATTACAGACAATATGCTAACAGTGGTGGAAGGACATTATGAAGGTACAATTTCAATATAATCTTTGAGCTAGCGCTATACGTCCCATCAGAACCCATTGATTCGACTCGTCTTCTTGCCGTCCAGTTAGCTATTTCGCTGTGGCGCGAACTTTTATGACATCATTGGCAAGGGGTGAATACTACAGTAACCTCTTTATTCCTGATAGTGGGCACCATGGATACCCTAGCAACTACTGTTTCAAAATAAAAGTCCTCACTAGCAAGTTAGCATTGTTAGCATAGTTAGCATTGTTAGCATAGTTAGCATTTTTAGCATAACTGCTAAAAATGATTAGCTACGTTAGCTAATCAACCTGGTTAGCATTGTTAGCATAGTTAGCATTGTTAGCATTTTTAACAACTGCTAAAATGATTAGCTAAGTTAGCTAATCAACATGGTTAGCATTGTTAACATAGTTAGCAATGTTAGCATAGTTAGCATTTTTAACATTACTGCTAGAAATCATCAGCTAAGTTAACTTATTAACCTGGTTAGCATTGTTAGCATAGTCAACATTTTAGAATACCTGTTAGAAATCATTAGTTAAGTTAGAACAGGAATGTTTAAGCTTTAAAATGTCTACCTTAACACCATCAACTCTCTTTAAACTATGCAACCACCATGTTTACCCTAGCTACACCTTAGTAGCCATATCTACATTTTTTTGCATTTTCATGCACTGGTAATTCCTTGGAATTGCATTTCTAGTTATTTGTGTGAAATATCTGAAAAAATTCTGTAAAAAGTATATATATGGCCTAGACTAATTACAAATTATCACAATAACTAATCTGTGTCTAGTGGTTCAGCTGTTGTGCGTCAGTACATTGCGCGCACGGCCAAAGTTCGCATCTTACCTCTCCATGTCACTTTTGAGTATACCACACACAACAATAGGTTACAATATATTCTGAATATATTTAATTGCTTTACATCGAGTGGCCAGGAACATGACATCAGTTTATTTAATAGTTCCACGGCATTACTAGGGTTATTTCCACGTTTCACTGGTCAGACACAAAAGCATGTATGACTCACATGGGATTAGAACCTGCAACGTTTCGTTAACAATTCACCTGCCTTAACCGCTGTATAGCCTACCAATGATCGATTTGTTTACAATGATGGTTTATAAACACCATATTAGTAGCCTACCAAAATGCAAACCAACACGCAAATTAACACAAAGTAACACAAGTAGCAAGAATGAGCCCAACAGGGGAGTCAGTCTTTTAATTTATATTCGCCTACAGCATAGCGCAATCTTTGAGCCACGAGAAAAACAACAACTTTGCGAATTTTGGTTGGGCGTTTGTGATTTTTGGTTAGGCGCTCCTGACACTGACGACTTCACCAACTGGAACTCCCAAGGTACGCCACAGGTGCGACTGCCCAGGGGCAGTTGTTCAAACGACCAAACTTTACGCCCTTGTTTGTGATTGAGAGTTTGAACTACCTTTTCTAGAAACACCAAATCCAAGAACGACGGAGCGAACTCCCAAGATTGCGACGCAAGTTAGCATACGACGCTTTCTAGAAAAGCACCCCTGATTGGTTAGGCTAGACTAGATATGACAACGTCAGGCTATATGAAGGCAGCAATAGTTCCAAATATTTTTTTTAACATTTTTTTGTGTTTTTGTTGTTTGTCTTTCAGCCCTACACATGCCATTTTAGGGTCTGGAGTCAACCATGGCTGGGCCCACCTAAGCTTACGAGGGATGACTGCAATGTTTCATTTCCTTGAAGTCAGTCAGGTTTTAGACTAGCCTACAGTACATCTAGTCATAACAATCATATACCATTTTAAAGAAAATCCTCTTCTTCTAATGAACAAAATGTATTTTAAATGCCTTTTTTTCTATGAATTACCATTGTTATATCTTAAACAAACTGTAGACTAATCTAGCCTATAGGCCTACCTTTTTTCTCAAAATAAAGACTTTTTCTGTGACTGAGTAGTGTTTTTTCAAGGGACTCAGGGAGCTAGGCAATTGAGGACTGAGGGCTCGCCCCAACACTTCACTGGCCCCCAAGGAGTTACTGTTGCTGCAGACCAATGTAATCAACTGTCACTGGGGGGGAAGTTGGCTAGCCATCTCGGGGCACCAAGCACAAAATGCCTTTGCAACAGCCCTGATTATGAGTCAGATTGCAAACTACAAATCTAGTTTGATAGTGTGTATATGTGGCTGGGAAGTGGGAATGTTCCCACTTCTAAACTAGACTAACAAGACTTCTCCCACTTAGTTGACTTATTTTAGTCATTGCACTGAAAGTCTTGCCATTTTTCTCAGGTGGGACAGCCACTTATACTGTATAAACTGCCTTAAGATGTGCTTGATTCATTTTGTTATGTTGTGACTCTGTAACTCTCATTAGTTTCACCCACTAAAGTAGCTCTAAGCTACACTATTGGTAGTGGAATATTGTCAGACACTTTTTCCCTCTTTTACATTTTCCTACGCTCATGCCACTCATCAGATGAAGAGATTTCACAATGTCATTTGATAAATTGATGACAAATAGCTCATAATCCGTTACAACACCGTACTAGAATAAAAGTTGTGATTGACACATTGCTGATCGGAACGTTTGTATTGAAACACGCAGATTTTTTTAACACTCATCTCAGCTTGAGCTCCTTTTTCCCATTGTTTTACATTTCAAACTTAAAGGCATTTACTTTTTTGAGAGGGGATATAGATAGATAGGGATAGATAGATAGTATAAGTATGGGTATAGTCTTTTGATCCCGTGAGGGAAATTTGGTCTCTGCATTTATCCCAATCTGTGAATTAGTGAAACACACACAGCACAAAGTGAGTTGAAGCACACATTAACCTGGAGCACTGCCACAGCAGCGCACGGGGAGCAGTGAGGGAATAGGTGCCTTGCTCAAGAGTACTTCAGCTGTGGGCATGGGAGACCACTCCCCCCACTCACATTTTTCCTACTGGCCGGGGACCCTTCCGACCCTAACTCTTCAGTTACCAGCCCGTAGCCCTAACCAGTAGACCATGGCTACCCCGGATGGATGGATGGATGGATGAAGGTTTTTCATGTGATGTATTAGATTCTGATGATTTGTTTACCCGCCACCTGTTATATTCCTTGTTGAAACTGGCCTGCTCCCAAGTCAACAGTGAGTTGCTAGACTACCTAGGCTAGTACAGTAGACAGTAGGCTACAGCATAAAAAAACACTTCCCTGCTAACCATCACCATCTTCCACAACTATGAGGATCTAATGAAGCCAGAAATACAGAAAATGTATACATATTGAAGTGAAAGTGTCAAAAATATATTTGGGGGCCCATTTTGAAATTTACCTAATTATAATTTAAAATATATATTGTGAAAATATATTTTAAATATATTTTTGTTGTGTATGAGCCTGTATGGGCATACAGAACAGAAGTATATTTAAATATATTTTAAGTGTCGAAAATATGTTTTTTCAAATATATTTTGTGTTTGGGAAAAATATTATTTCACCTTTTTGCTTCCTATTGTAAAAACCAACTGTTACACAAGTGGCTGACATCTTTCAGTTAATATTCGATCTTAAAATTTAAATTTTGAAGCCTGGTAACTACAGTTTTTTTCAATCGCTAACAATCGTTTGTCCATTCATTTGACACATTTTCAAAACTCTAAACACAGACTCTCACCTACAAAACACAATTGGCCAAATGGATCATTTTCCTCTCAAAAGCGCATCCCATGTTCTTACACCACATTTTGTTACATATACACTAACTCGTCATTTCTCTGCACACACTAACTTTACCAAAACACTGGAAACCTGACTCAAAATGAAGTTATTTTGTCAAGGAATGAAGCTTGTTTTCACTTCACAAGATACATGCAGTCAATCAGAGTACACTAGGTTTCAAAATACTGGCTACTGTTCACATTACAAAAACTGCATAGACTTTTATGTTTCAGTTTTACAGGTATTTGCATGCAAAACATGCAATCCAGCATTTTTACACTAACTTTCTTGGTTGGGAACTGTATGTCCTGTAATGTTCACATTCAAATGCATTCCAGTAAAAATCAAATCTTTTTTTTTTACTGTTCACTAAGCCTACAGGAGGTGCAGTATACAGTAAATACTGTTTACAGTAGACTATGATAGAACAGAAAAAGTTTTACAGCATTGCAGTGAACAAAATATCCATGATACACAAGAGCATTCTGAACAAAAAACAACAGCAAAAAGCCCAGATAAAAAGGGGGTGAACAAAAAAAGCACAATATTACCGTCTTATCTCTGCACCTACTCAGTGCTCCTGCACCTCTCACTGCATCTTTCACTGGGCCTGCTCTTCTCCCTGGGCCCCTTACTCTACTCATAGCCTGTGCAACCCGACTGTTGTAGGCTAGCCTACCACTCCAGCTGTAAACAAACAGTGACGTTGTCAAATTAACAAATTAACAAAGTTAACAAATCAAGTTAACAAATTAACCATACAAACTATACTTACAAGTCCTTTGACACAACAAACAGAACGAGACAAACCAACAAAGGACAGAGGAACAGGGGGTAGAAGTGTACAGACTAACTAACAGAAAGACAGAGGACTGGACAAGACCAACAACATGTTACAAGCCTGGCTCAGAGCAGGTAACAGAGTATAGAAGGCCACACGTAGACTAGCAATATATTAGATTTATTAAATGAATAGAACTTAAAGGGATAGTTCGGGTTTTTAAAAATCGGCTGGATCTCGGCTCACAGGACGCTGTCGGGGGGTAAGTCAGTGCTGATGCACAACGTTGCTGACAGGGAACCCATATAACTTCGTGTCTTAAAACCCGAACTATCCCTTTAACAGAATAGGTTAAATAAAGTCAATAAGGGAGTTGAACTTGGAAAATAAAAGTGTATGCAACCAGTATAATGCAGTGCAGTGGATAAGCAAAACAGAAACCTAAATCGGCGCGGGAGAGACAGAGCAGCGGCGGTTGAACCTCAGCAGGCCTACTCTTTAAAGGCCCAAACCAGGCAGGAAGTGATTACCGCGACTCCAAACACCTGCACCCAACTCACCTGTAGGAGACATTCGTAGCACACAGACAGGAGGAGGAGCCAGCCAAAGCCGTGACACAGCGAGCAGGTGCGAGCGGAAACAGAGGGAAACTAACGAGACAGGAAGAGTGCAGACCATATAAGGAGCTGGGCAGAGGCAAAGATGCATGCCAGACAGGTAAACACAAAGCACATGGGGAACAGGAAAAGCAAACAAACACAGGACAACACACAAAATGGTCATCAGGGTGGAGCAATTAGTCCAGGCAGGATTCTGACAGACGTGACATTATGACGTAGGTGGAAACCCTATTTACGCATGTGGCTTCAAATTTGATATTGAACCAGGTAAACACTTCCTGAGATTAAAATCTCTTTTTCATGACCAGGCCAAGAATGCAGCAACTGTTAGTCAAACCAGGACAATGCTAACATATACACCCACCATGAGGTAACAACACAATCATTAGTCACCAAGTCTGGTATTTTTACAAGAGCGGTGACAGCAAAGCCTACCTGTTGTATGGCCTTAATGCGTAGATACCCCGACTCTTTCAGTAGGCTATCTCACACACAGTCTTGGGACATCTTGGACATCTCCACGTGTTAAGCCAACCACGAAAAGCAAGAGATAAAAACACATTTGGAAAAACTTGACACATAGGCCTAGCACATTGATGAAACTATACATACATGCCAATGAAAAGTATTTACAACCTGGATATTTTCCCCTTATATTTCTAGACTTCACTTGAAGGTATCTACATAAGAGTGACATTACACTGTCATGAACGTGTTATTATAAACAAGTCATAAATGTCTATGACATACTGTAACACTTCTGTCATGAAGTGTCATTCTGTTTTTGTCATGACAAGCTAGAGTTAGGGTTCATGTGTCATGACCCTTTCATGTAGATACCTTCAAGTGTTACCTAGAATTCTTTTTACAAGAATTTACAAAAACGTTTTAATATCAAAAACATATTTATACAAAACAAATTATAATATATATATATATATATATATATATATATATATATATAGTCTACTACTGTATATTTATGTATGTATGTATGTATATATATATATACATACTATATACTGTATATATCAAAATGAGTGGTTGCATAAATATGCACCCCACTTAAAATTATTCAAAAGTGGTCCAAACTATTGGTGCTATAGTCTCACAGTCAATCAAATCCAATGGAGATGAGCAGAGTGCAGTGAATGTGTCTGAGGTGATTGTGATTGTTGGTCTAATTACTGGTTAATCAGTAATTATGGCGTCAACTGCATCATGAAGACAACAGAACACTCCTAGCAACTCTGAGACACCCCCTTAATCATCAACGTCACCACAGTTTATATAGATCAGAAATGAACTGCCCCTCTCACTCTCCACACTCTCTTCACTATCACTCTCCGTTTCCTTGAGCAGAAGCACAGGCCATGTTCTGGACAACTGCAGCCCTACTGGTCACCCTGGCTTTTGCCAGGGTAAGCGCTTATCCGGGGGGAATAAGCCCTGCAGATGTTAACAGTCCTGAGGTGAAAGCTGCTTTGAATTTCGCTGTCAGTGAAGTCAACAAGCAGAATGTTGTGTACAACAGCAAAGTGGTGAAAGTGATCTCGGCTACGAGTCAGGTTTGTCTGCAGTCATTGTCTCTCTTTCCTTTCGCTCCACATTGACATGTGGCATTTTCTACACTAACATGTCTATGCTTTTAAGGAGCCTGGAGTTTAATGTATATAGTTTTACTTACTTGTTCCTACAGGTTGTTTCAGGGTACATGTACAGGTTTGAAGTGGAAATGGCTATATCTGGCTGCAAACCGTGCGCACAGCAGAAGTGTGGTGATGTCAACTCAGAGCTCACAAAGGTATGCTGACCATTTCAGTGTATATTGTTTGACCTGTGTGATGATGGGCTAGTCTTCTGCAGAATTCACATGTGCCTCAGGTGATCCCGTTTCCAAAGTTGTGAAGTAGTTACTCCAACTTTTAAATGAGAATGTTGGAAAAACATGAGACACAACATGCTCCTTGTTATTGCTGTTATTATTGAGTATTTCAACAACACACTGGTAACCGTTTCCAGTGTGACAGTGAAGGGTGAAAGATAAGGATCAAGTGTGAATGTTTTCATCATAAAAATGCATTTAAGCTCAAACATTTGGTCCTGTGCACTTGTAAGAGATGGACCTGCAGCTTCCATGTGGCAAAAGTAACATTGTTTATCAAGTTCACATGAACGTCACTTAGCCACAGAAGCTCAGATAATAATTAATGGACCACAAATGGTGCTTTTCCATCGCATTGGTATCAACTCAACTCAACTCGACTCTACTTGATTTTAGTACCGGGTGTTCGTTTTCCACTCCAACTGTTGGAGTGGAAAATGTACTGAAATCGAGTAGAGTCCAATCGAGTTGAGTAGCTAGCTTGATAAGCTAGCCGATTGCCATATCAACGCTGAAGAAAACAACTGTAATGTCATTAATGTCACCTTTCGCTATCGCCTCAGCTCGCTTGGAACCTCAACGGAGGTTCTACCAAATAGTACCAGGTACCAAGTAGTTTTTGCTAGAGGAAAACCAAAAAAGGCAAGTAGAGTCGAGTGGAGTTGAGCTGATACCATCCAGTGGAAAAGCCCCGAAAGTGACCTATCATCCCAACTCAGATATCAACATCATGTCTGAATTTCCCACTGGAGAGACGAAAAACATGTTCTGTTATGTTTGTCTTTCAGCCCTACACATGCTATTTTGAGGTCTGGAGTCACCCATGGTTGGACCCACCCAAGCTTATGAGGAATGACTGCAATATTAAATTTCCACCAGTCAGGTTTTAGACTAGCCTAGCCCACATCTAGTCATAATCATGTAGCATTTTAAAGAAAACCCTCTTCCTCCAATGAACAAAATGTATTTTAAATTCCTTTTTTGTAGGCTATTACCACCGTTTATCTTAAACAAACTGTAAACTATTCTAGCCTACCTTTTTTCTCAAAATAAAGACTTCTCACACCATTCTGTGACTGAGTAGTGTTTTTTCAAGGCACTCAGGGAGCCCTAGGCAATTGGAGACTGGGGGCCCGCCCCAACACATCACTGGCCCCCAAGGAGTAGCTGTTGAGCAATGTAATCAACTGTCACTGGGTGGGCCACCCAGTTGGCCACCCATCTCGGGGCACCAAGCAAAAAATTCTTATGAAGAATGTGACTTCATCCTACAGAGCTGGTAGAATACATAGTTTATCTCATAAGTTATCCAAATGAAGCATCTTAAAGCTAGGTACAGAGGCTACCAGCTAGTAACTCAGATCATTAATTCAAAGCTCGAGCTGACTGTTTTTTCACAAACCTGACCTGATGGACGTATTATCAGGAGTTGGGGGAAATTATATCTCACTCTCAGTGCTGCAATGGTAGGCTATTAACCTGTAGACAGGCTCTGATAATAGCCTATCTGTTCGACAGACAGGGAAAGAATAGAACACTGATGTTGAGTTTGCAACAAATTATTAGGACTCCATTCAGAAACGCCTGACAAACAAAAAGTAATACAGCGTCACAACTCACAATCATGTTCATCATGAAAAGGCAGACTGACCGATTGAGAATTGTTGTAAAATATACACGCTAAAGCTGTATAGGGGAAGCTCTGCAGAGGTTGATCAGGAGTCAGGTGGGGCTGGGAAATTCCCCATCTCCAAAGAGAGGAATAACTGAAAAACTTTGAGAACCACTGATTTGTATCTGAATTGATATTTCATTATGGTTCACTAATCATTCTACAAGATGATTATGATTTATGATATTTCACATTACTCATGCACCACACATTCTATTAGTGATACTTTAAGATCTGCTTTGATATTTCATATGTCCCACATGTTTTAATTATCCAGTGTCTACACGTGAACACAAAGATTTATTTTCTTTCAATTGCTAGAGTTGCATGACCTGAACTCATATTGTGAATACTGATAGTGAACACATACATACACATATTTGTTTTTGATATCCTTTTCCTGATACATTCCAATTTAATGTGTTGACAAATTTAATGTGTTGACACTTGTTAATACAGTCTTTTGATGATTTGATTGGACCGCTGTTGTTATTGTGGGTTTGGGTGTAATGTAGCCTAATAAAGCGCTACTGCAGTCCTCTTGAACCTTAAGACACGATATCCCTGAGTGAATCCAATGAGAGACATTACAGTTAGCATAATAGTGCTAACCCAGAGCCTGTTTGGTAAACAGAGTAACAAATCCATGCATTGTTTCTATGCGTGTTTCAGTTTTGAACTGTGTTAATAAAACATACTCACCTATGATTGGCTTCAGGAGTTTTGTTATTCATTTCAGGTACAGTCTCCAAAAAGACATAGATCCTTCATAACATTAAAACGGAGAATTGAAGATTTATTAATGAAAAGGTTTCAATTTTCTACTAAATTTCAGTAAATACAAAAAGCCAGAAGTCTAATGATAGCAATGATTATTGTATGTAAGCAAATAATTTTACTGTCACTGTAGTATACATTTCACAATTTAACAAACAAATCTAATACATACTTTTTCATGTCAGCCCCAAAGCATCTCAAGGATGAAAGGACAAAAGGACGACTGATGGTAGCTTGTCCACACTAATAAAATGGCTAAACAAGTTATTTTTGAATTTTCATTTTTTTTTTAAATCCTTTTCTCTGTGAATTTTCTTTTGGTGAAATCATAGTAAATCATAAATAAATCATAAGTAAATCATTTCATTATCACTGCAGCATTTCATTTTACAATTTTACAAACAACTCTTATGTATAAGACTCTCATTTTTGCATTCCACTTTTTTTTACAAACTACACAAAGTTGTCCTCAGAGACAGTGAAGTGCCCCCACTGGACAGGTCACTGGCAATTCATCTCTGGCCATTCCCTTTTGGATGACAGTAGATAATTGTATGATATGCATGTATTTCGCCTATGTTTCTGCAGACAGTTGGCTACACCACAGGCTTTCTTGAGAATAAAACACATGACAGCTAGCAACCATCACCATCCTCCACAACCACAAGCATCTAATGGAAATTATATTTAGCCTTTTTGTTACATTGTAAGTGCCTGGCATTTCTTGGTCAACATTTGATATTAAAGAATCAATTTTGAAGCTATGTGTAACTATTGTAACTATGAGTAGCCGCAAGCCAACTGTTGTAGGCCTACCACTCTGCCTTGCCTACAGCTCTTCCCACCACTCCAGTTGTAAACAAACAGTGCACATGACATGATGACGTAGGTGAAAACCCTTAATAGGCTATATATGCGTGTGGTGAAAATTTGATATTGGACCAGGCAAACACTCATTGAGATTAAAATCTCATTTTCATGACTTGGTCGAGAACTCAGCAACTGTTGTCATAATAGCAAATCAGGATACATAGTATACACCCACCATGAGGTATTCATTACTCATTAAGTCTAGTATTTTTACAACAAGAGTGGCACAAGTGTGAGCAGGCTATACCTGCGGTGTCTGGTTTGGTGGCCTGAATGTGTAGATACCCCAACTCCTTCAGTATCTCATATTCTTTTCAAATTATGAGAAGAGCCAAAATACATTGATGTGAAGCCAACCAGGAAGAACTATACAGTATATGACACGAAATAACTATACATGACACAAATTTACAAAAATAAATTATATAAACCTTTTAAACAGTGGTCCAGACTAGTGGTGCTAGTCTCACAGTCAATCACATCCAATGGAGATGACCAGAGTGCAGTGATTGTGTCTCAGGTGATCGTAGTGTAAACCACATGTCTGGAAGGTCCAATTACTGGTTAATCAGTATAGTCATGGCGACAACTGCATCATGAAGACAACAGAATACTCTGAGCAACTCTGAGAAAGGATTACCAGAGCCTGTCCCTTATATTAGACATTCTCTGGGATTACTGAAAATTACAAGTCAGGGGATGGATACAAAAAAATTTTCAAGTCCCTGAACATCCCCTGGAGTTCAGAACAATCTATCTTTAGGGAATGAAAAGAAGAAGGTGAAGGAGACTACCAACACACGTACAGTATGATAACTCTGAAGGAGTTAAACGATTCAGCAGTTGAGTTGAGAGAAACGCATGCAGTCAACAACTGATTCTGATGAGAGTGGCAAAGTTCATATTAAATTGCAACTGGAGTTTGCCCAAAGGCATGTGAGAGACTGCAAGGTCAAATGGTTCTTTGATCAGACTGAGTTACCTGCAAGAAGATGAATGGTGAGGGAGACCACCAAGACACCTATGGCAACTCTGAAGGAGATAAAAGCCTCTGCAGATGGGAGAGACAGCATACAACAACTGGTGGCCAGGTTCTTCACCTGTCAACAGTTTATGGCAGAGTGGCAAAGCATAAATCTCGACTAGATTTGTGGGAGACTCCAGGGTCAAATGGAAGAAGGTTGTTTGGTCTGATGAGACCAAAATTGAGCTTTTTGGTCATCAGAGACATGTTTGGCAGAGACTAATAACTACTCATCACCACCAACACACCATCCCTACTGTGGAACATGATGGTGGCAGTATCATACTGTTGGGATGCTTCTCACAGCAAGTCCTGGAAGGTGTGTAATAAAGGGTAATAATACAAAAAAATATGGAAATTACCATAGGATAATCTGATTCAGTCTTCAAGAGACCTTCAACTTGGGAGATTTACTTTCCAGCATACAGTGAAAGTTACACAAATGGTTTAAAGACAATAACGTGACTGTTTGTGTGCCCAGACCTCAATCAGTAAATTTCTGGCTGGACTTGAAAAGGGTTGTCCATGCCCAATTCCTGTGCAACCTGACAGAGCTTGAGCAATTTTGCAAAGAAAAATGGAGTGAAATTGCAGTATTCAGATGTAAAAGTGTAGCCTACTTGAGACTTATCCACGCAGACTTGGTGCTGTGATTGTGGCCAAAGGTGGCTTAATGCTAGAAGTATACTCGACGCACCCGACCTGTCGCGCGACAATGTGACGTCAAAATGACGTAATTTCCTGTGTCGCAAGCCACATTTCAGCCGCGCGCCGACCTGTCGGACACCGAACATTTTTTATCAGCCGCGCGCGCCAACCTCGCACGACAACTAGGAAGAGATTGAAGCCAAGCTCACGGAGCCAGTGTCCTTATACAGTCATCAACCACATAAACCACATTCAGGCATTATCATATAGCCTATCCAACATCTTAAATAAGCCCATTCATTTTAAAAACGACTGTAGTCATGAAGTTTGAATAATAGTAAGTTTAAAAAGTGGGAAGTTAACTTGGCTAGGCTGCAGCGAGAGTTGCCGTTTGGATGACTGATTTGTTTACAGTCGTGAACTACGTTGGATAAGTTAACGAAGTTACCAGTGAGAGTTGCAACAGGAGGATATTAGGGGGAAATGACTAGGACCGAGGCACATAAGTATTCCAGCAAAAGGTAAGGAAGAGATTTATTTTCAACCAAAGGATATCTGCTAGACCTAAAAATATATATATATCTTTCCATTTAGGGAGATTAGGCTACACAAGCTCATCTCATAAACGAGATGGTAGGCTAATCCTTCAGTTGTGCAAGCTAAGTCTGAAATATCAGCAAAGAAGCTAGTTGCTATTGCCATTAACGTCAATGGATACCGTGCCTCCGTTCAGGAGAATACTGCAAATTGTGTCGCGACTACCACGCGCAAGTATACATGGTTACAACGTTCCCCGTGACGTCAACATGTCGCACGACAAGTCGGGTGCGTGAACTGTACCGGGGCCTTTAGAAAACCCATAACTCATTCATAAAGCGATTAGAGTCTGTGACTCACGATTGGGATTCCTTTCCAACACTTGTATTGTGACGTGTGATAACTTTGAAATCATTGGTCCAGCCTAACCAACTACATTCATAATTCATAATTCTTTATTTAAGGATAACCCCTTGAGATGTAACATCTCATTTTCGAGAGGGTCCTTACAGTGATGACAAACAAAAAGACAAAAAAAGAGCAAGTACCATACATGATTCCAGACACACAAGGACAAGGACACTCACACACTCATACACCAACGCACTGTCCAACAGTGCTCCCCAAAGTTAGCCCCCCATTATCCCACCCCCCACCAGCCAGCATCACACAAACAGGATACCGTCAAAAAGATCACTCTAAAAAATAATAATAATAATAATAATGGTTATGGTTATGGTTATGGTTATATAGCAGACGCCTTTGCCCAAAGCGACATACAAATAAATAACAATACAAATTAAATTAACAGTGAACAATTACAAAATAGGGAGAATAGCAATATTATCAATAAAACAATAATTTTAAGCACTAACCTAATGAGAAATAAAACAGTGAAATGAGAATAGCAATCAAATAAGTCACTCAGTTAATTATATATAATAATAATAATAACTAAAGCATGGTATGGCTAAATTTAAGGACAATAGCAAAATAAATGTCAAATTCTATCAATGGACAAATTATAACAAAACAATACTATTATACAAACCATAACACATCACAAACTCAAAGGACTAAGTGCATATTAAACAAATATGCCTTAAGACCCCTCTTAAAAGATCCAAAACTGTTGCTGGAACGGAGAGCACTGGGCAACTCATTCCACCAACACGGAACCACTGAAGAATAGGATCTACAATTTGACCTCGCATGTATGGTTGGTCGACATAACAGACGCTCCTCAGAAGATCGCAATGGGCGGTTGGGAATGTACATCGTGATTAAAGAAAATAAAAATAAAATAAAAATAGTAATGATAAAGTAAATAAGGATGACATATATACACATAAACATACCACATTGATCAGAGAAGGCAGAAGCCTCATAGTTTCAGGCACTGTATCTGCCTCATAGCCTCATAATATATTCAATAAAGCATCATTTATGCATAAATTCATTTATGCAGACCATTTTCTTCTAGATAAAAGTCCCCTTTTGCAGTTGTATTTTCCTGTCACCTATAGTTGACTTGGCCTCGCCCTTTGTAATGTAAAGAAGCTCTCTGTGGTCTTTAAGTTATCACCTATTCCTGCACCACAGTAACTGAGTTTCACAACACAGTCAAGATCAAGATGAACTCAGTAGGTTACTTTAACTCGCAGTGTTTCTTATTGTTGGCTGTTCTGTAAATGTCCACTTCATAGTTATCAACAGCAACAGCACCAGCATCAGCACATAGCCTATAGCCTACAGAAACCTTTATTCACCTTATTCAGGCAGTGGCCATTGTGCAAACCAAAAGGGGTGTAAACTGACTATATTAATGCATTTTCTACACCTATTAGTGAATGGGTGAACACAACAATGGTTTGTGTACTCTCAAAACGAATGTGTTGAAAACAGCCCATCCCACAACACACTGCCACCGCTTGAATAAGGTAAATAGTTGGTACTCCTTGTTGTGGAAGCAGTTGGTGATTGATTGCATTAAAGTAAGGAAATACCCTTCAGTTCAGATACAGTTTGTTGCATGTGTTGCATGGTGATACGAGGCCCTAAACAACTAATCGATTGAATGATTGATGCGTCAGTCATCATGACTTGCACCTCCCATCGGTATGCGCTGTCTACTCCACCTGAAACATGCCTGTTAGTGTTGCTGTGTTATCTTTGTTTCTCAGAGGCTGAGGCAGCTTCTGAACGCCCTGGGCAAACTGAACACATACTAATACAATTTTCCACTCAATCATCAACGTCACCACCATACACTTTATATAGACGTGATCAGAAAGGAGTCGTCACTCTCACTCTCCACTCTCTCCACTATCACTCTCCAACTTGAACAGAAGCAGAGACCATGTTCTGGACACCTGCAGCCCTGGTGGTCATCCTGGCATTTGCCAGCGTCAGCACTTATCCACTTGTGGGAGGAATAACCGACGCAGATCCAGAAGTTCCTCAGGTGAAAGGCGCCTTGCAGTTCGCCGTCAGTGAAGTCAACAAGGAGAATGTGGTGTACAACAGCGAGGTGGTGAAAGTGATCTCGGCCACGAGTCAGGTTTGTGTGCAGTCATTGTCCCTCTTTCCTTTCCCTCTAGTGTGTTTGTCATGAGATATATCTTCTGTCATTTTCTACACAGGCATGTCTAAAGGAGCCTAAAGTCCAATATGCAGCGTAACTACGTGCTTGTTCCTACAGGTCGTTGAAGGGGCCGTGTACAGGTTTGAAGTGGAAATGGCTATATCTGGCTGCAAACCATGCGCCCAGCAGAAATGTGCTGAAGTCATCTTAGCGCTCGCAAAGGTATGCTGACCATCTTGGTGTACTCCCATTTAAGCCAGCATCCAAAGTTGATATAAATGCATTATATCTTGTATTATATTATATCATTATATGTTTTTTAAGCAACTCTGTATTTAGAGCACTGGTGGTGTAGGGGCTAAAGAACACTATTAGAACAACTGTGCTGGAAACAACACAAACTGTGTTGTCCATATCTGGACACAAGTTGTGTTAGAAAACAACAGAAGTTGTTTTGTTTTCAACACATTTGTTTTAAGAGTGAACTGCAGTAGACTGAAACATTGTGGGTTCAATTGCTAGCACTTAACCTGGAGTTGCACTGGGGACAATTCATATAATTGTAATTGACATGTAAGATGCATTGGATAAACGCATATATTAAATTTACAAATATATTGTTTGACATGATGGGCTAAACCTCTGCAGCATTCACGTGTGTCTGGGGTGATCACATTTTGAGTTGTGAACAAGATACTCCGACTTTAAAGTCAGAATGTTGGACAAACATATAGTACATAGAATATGTCCAATGTCCATACTGCTCAAAGTATTTAACAACACACTGTCTTAATCAGAAAAATATGCTAAAGATTAAACACATGGTGCTGGTCTTCCAAATGACAAAATGAACATTGGTTATCAAGTTCACATAAAATTCACTTAGCACAGAACTCAATATTAAGAACTACTAATGGACCATAAAGTGACAGTCATCCCAACTCGGATATCAAAAAATCTTAGCATGTGAAAACAGCATTAGTTCCAAATAATAATAATAATAATAAATACATTCTCTGTCTTTCAGCCCTACACATGCTATTTTGAGGTCTGGAATGCACCATGGCTGGAACAGCCTAAGCTTATGAAGAATGAATGCAACAGGTCCTTGAAGACTGAATGAAGATTTTAGACTAGCCTACCGCATGTCAAAACAATCATTCAGCATTTTAAAGAAAATGCTTTTCTTCTGAACTTTTTTATTTATCTTATCCTGACTGCCATTTCTATAAATTAACATTAATGTGTATATATATATATATATATTGTTTAGCTTAAACAAACTGTCAAACTATCTGTATCTAACTAACTGTACAAATAGCCTACCTGTCTCATAATAAAGATTTCTTGCACTATTCTGTGATTAAGTAGTGTTTTGCTTGTTGTTAATTGCCTTCCCCTTTGCAACAGCCCCGAATATGATTCCTTCAAATGTGCCACTGACTATCAAAATACCAATGCGCCATTTGAAGTTGCGCTGCTTGCTGTTGAAAGGGGACTTTCCACATCTGCAAAGTGTTCTTTACAGATGTCATTCTCAAAGGAAGTTACGCCCAGAACACACTCATGACTGATTAAGAAACATAAGAACAACCCTTTTTGTGCCAAGTAAGCGCATGATGTTTGATATCAAAACCACCCCGAATTTGGACAGGACACCCCCAAATACTGTACAACCTTTTTGCCAGTGACCATGTGTTTTAGATTGCCAAGATAGATAGATAGATAGATAGATGTGCTGGAGTTATTTTGTTAAGTTGTGTCTCCAATTAATTCTATGTGTGTTTCAGTTTTCAGTTATGATTAAATCATAAACACCTTTATTAGGCTACAGGAGTTATGTTATTCATTTCAGGTATACTCTATGAAAATACGTAAATCCTTCATTACATTAACACAGAGAATTTAATATTTATGAATGGAAAGGTTTTAGTTTTCTACTAAAAGCAAGCAGATTTAATTAAAGCACTGATGATCGTAAATAAGTAAATAATTTTATCACTGCACGGTATTTGTTTTACAATTTAATAAACAAACATAATGTTTCACATGTCAGCACTCCTGAGCTACAGTATAATACCCATTGATCATACAGGAGGACTGAATGGTAGCTGCCTTGTCCACACTAAGATTTTTTTCAATATACAATAAAATTTGGCATGTTAATATTTCTTTCTGTGAATTTTGATTATCATAAGTAAATACATTTATTTAATTTGTATTTAATTTGACAATTTTACATAATAAATCTCTTTAGCCTAGTTTTGGCTAGCTCATTAAGAACAAGTATGTAGACAATTCAAATTTTTTTGCATTCCACCTTTTTCACAAACTGCACAAAGTCGTCTGCCAACAGCTTGGGCTCCTCAAAGGCAGCGAAGTGCCCCCCACTGGACATGTAGGAGTAGGAACGGATGTCCTTGTACCTCCAGTGGGCCCAGGCCTGGGGGGTGTGTACCAGCTCTTGGGGGAAAGCAGCAAATCCCATCGGCACATAAATGCAAGTCCTACAGGCAAAAAGTCTATGTTAAGCGGGTAGATGATCATTGAAAAGGTGGACAGCTCAGGGTCTGAGAAGCTGAAGTCAGCTGGTGTCTGGTTACTGGTGTATCTCCATGTGAAATTCATTATATGCAATAATTCTTTGTATCGCACTTACCTGCTATCTATTCTATTCAGTGGATTAGATTTCAGGTTCTCTTTATAGAAGCGCATTGAGGAGACAATAGTTCCAGTGGTCCAGTAGATCATAACATTGGTGAGAAGGTCATCCACGGAATATTTCCTGGATCAGAGCAGAAATAAATATTTTGAAGATGAGTTATGTGCATATAGATCATTAGAGTGGACCGGTATGTTATATTCTGACATCCGTCAGAACATACTGTACCTAACAGCTCACCTCTCCAAGCCCCCATCCTCTAGAACTCTGTTCTGCTTGTCAGTCCAAGTGGAGAATTTCTCCAGAATGTAGGCAGCCAGCCCAACTGGGGAGTCGTTCACACCACAGCCTGAAGTGGAAGATGGAATCAAACTTTTTGCTACTGCTGCTTCAGAATGGTTGCCATGCAACATCGAGATGCAGTTACTCTAACCAAAGATCCTTGATCCTCTTTAACTCTCTCTGCTCCAACTGTTGTGCAAGTTGTGGGAACGCATTAATATAGAACAAAATGCTGTCAAGGTGTATGTTTGTGTTGGGCCTTACAATGGCATCGAATGCGATTCAGCCAATCTTAATCAAAGACTGGAACTATCCAAATGCGAAAAGAACACATCATTATACCACAATCATTAGTAATTAAATCAAGTACTTTTGCAACAACAAGCAAAGTCTACCTGCTGTGTCTGGCTTAGTGGCCTGAATGTGCATATATCCCGTCTCCTTCAACATCTCATACACATTCTTTTCAAAGTATGGGAAGAGCCGACGGACATCTTCACGTGTGAAGCCAACCAGGAAAGGCAGGTATGATCCAATGAATAGAGAGAGCACCATACCAAGACCTCCCCGTACCATGGCAAGCATGTTCAAGTGTAGGCCTCTGACACATCTAAGAGCAGTAAGAGCAGAAGGTTGGTGCCATAATTCAGAGTGAAACTGTGTTTTGTTTTATTTTGTTTTTTGAAAAGGTGTTAGAAATCACCTACGAACTACAGAATGTGATGCAACAATCATTTTGATGTAATGTGTTGCCCAGATATGATCCACTAAAGTTAGCATGCAAACCAGCTAGCAGCAGGCCAACCCTCTTGTAATACCATTCTGTAGCACAGGTGGCGCTGTATTAAATATCATGCAATTTGATGGAAGAGTGCTGTGTGGCTACATTCAGCATACTCAAATCCAAGCTCCTTTAAATCAGCAGTAAAGAGTTCTGGTCTAAAACTAGTGAGCTAACTACTAAAAAGTCGAAAGAAAGGACATCCTCACTCAGGCTTCATCTGGGACATATTGGTTGTGATGAGAGAGCCCCAGTCACCCCCCTGAAGGTAGAACTCTGTGAATCCCAGACGCTCCATCAACTTCAGAAAGACTCGAGCAGCGTCCATCGAGTTAAATCCTATAGATCCAACACATTGACACATATTCAAAAACAGCTTATAAGTGACAATCACATGATGGGCAAAATTGGAGGAATATGTCTTGTGCTTACAATATCAAATATTACAAATAATATTAAGCTAAATCCTGAGAGCTGACACGTCATGCAACCTGGACTCCAAACACATAATATAGAGGACAATGTGATGATTTTCTTTACCCTGTTTTTGTGGGGCTTCTGAGTAGCCGTATCCTGGGATAGAGGGACAGATGACTTCAAATGCCAGGCCATCCCGTGTCTCTGTGAGCAGCGGAAGGATCTTGTAGAACTCAAAGAAAGAACCTGGCCATCCATGAACTAGCATGAGAGGCAAGACCCTCTGTCCTTCACGATACTGTGGACGCACACGAATGAAGTGGATATCCAGTCCTGAGCAAAGAAAGGCCTTTACTACAAGTGTTCTTGTATCTTTTGGGACTGGTTGATATCATTAAATGGGGTATTCAGACCTGATCTTGTAGACTCACCTTCTATTTTGGTTTTGAAATGTGGATACTTGTTCAGCATCTTCACCTGTTTCTTCCAGTCAAATTGATTTCTCCAATATGACACAACCTTTCTGAGGTAAACAGAATTGAAGCCATAATGGAAGCGGCCATCTTCCAGTGGCTCAGTATACCTTGTTTGATCAATACGTCTATAAAGGTCCTAAGAACAAAAACACCATACAAGGAAGTCACCATATAAAAGGGTTAAATTCAACTGCAGTATTCATATTTTATACATGATTTACATTTTTCAATTTCTTTCTTACCTCGATTTCTTCCTCAGAAGCCTCTACTGTGAAAGGATGTATTGTCTCATCTTCACTGAGTGATCTCTCACCTCCCCCCCACCAACCCTGACCCAAGGGAATGGTCTTTGAAACCTTTTTCTTGAATATCAGGTACCATGTTACAAGTCCAATCCCTACTGCTGACAGTGACAACAGTAGTCGCTGGTCCAAACTTTGAAGGGTTTCCCTGCAGAATACAAAATCATTATGTTAGACATTAACAAATGTAACAGCTCGGAAGTTCTTTTTTAAGTCCTTGGTTAGGTAATAAGTCATAGCAAGGTTCAGTTGTTGGCCAAACTCATTATGCAACACACTATTGATCAAATTAAATGTTATGTAACTGACTGAGCGACTTTTAATTCAGAGATAACACAAAAACTTTATCATTTGATTTGCAAAAGGCTGCAAAAAGGTACCACGCCATGCTATGAACAGAATCTGTTGAGTGAGAGAAGGGAATTGGTTGACTGTGAGAAGGGAAGTTATCCTTTTCTTAATGCATGATATTCAAATTAGTTCAGATTGATTTTCATGACTAAACTTTGTATCATGCAATCGGAATAAAGGAGTTAAAAAAAGAAAGACAATACTTCTCTTCTTAGAGCAAAAAGTTGATAAAGATTGTGGCGATGAACTGTTGAGATTTCTAGTATGAATCTACGGCCAGTAGGCATATTACAGTATAGCCTTGTGTTTAATTGACTGGTCTCTTCCTGCCTCTACAAACCTGCACTGAGTGCATCTCGTAAAGGTGTCTTTAAGACATTCCAGTAGCTAACACTATAAAATTGAATGTATTTGCTGAAATTCTATCCTTTTTATTTTGTTACACATAATTGTCTGAATTCAATATTTTAGTGATAATGGGTTGCTTGCAGTCACAGTAGCCTAATTGAAAAAGCAACAGCAGTATAGGCGTAGGGAAACTATAATGTTATTGATCACACCATTTGCTGTCTTGCATTATGCATCCACACCTTATTAATACAGTGAGTGATTTGCAAAGGATTTGATATCCTTTTCACGTTGGCCTTATTTTAATGACTTAAGTGGGTCAGTGTAATTAATGCATTTGGTATTTCACAAACTGATTAGGCAACAGGTAGGCCTGGAACAATGCTGAACCATTTATATATATATATATATATATATTTATATATATATATATATCTTATGATAACTTTTCATTGTTGTATTATAGCCTATGTATAAACAAATGTGAAAAGTTATTTGTCATAGCATTAAAGCTGTGATTGTAAAACCAGTCGCACTGCACCCTCCTGCGCCAGAGCTGGGCTATCTTCGCTTGGGAACGCGGTGAAAAATAACCATATGACGTTACATTTCAATTCCCTTTACTCTCCTTCTTTTTCTTACCGAACTCGATTAGACTACCGCCCACAATCGTTCGGGAGGGAGTGTAACAGTAGCCTAATGCAAGCCAGGCGTTAGCGAGCGCAAAAACGCATCTGTACCCCACTGACGTTTGACGAGCTCGTAACAATGTCCACAATAAACAGTTAGTATAGCCTAGAAAGGCCTATTGCTCCCTTAAAACAGTTAGGCTAACTTCCTGAAATGTGCACAACAAAAAAATCGTGTGTTGTGTCAACAGCTAGGCCTACTCACAGAAAATGTTCGACTGCTTGCATGGTGAATGTCACGTCGAATTTTCTTAAAACAAGTTTTGGTCTTCGGGCATTAGCCTACACCTGAAAAACAGGCATGTTCATGGACTAGCCTACTTCTACTACTGGTAGGTAACCTACGATTGAGTAGGCTACGTTCCAAGAAGATCTAATTGACCGCGTTTGGACTAGGGCAAATGTGAGGAAACTAGAGGTAGGGCAACATCTGTCGACATTAGTAAACCCGCCCACTCCAAAGGCCATTTTCATCTGCCACTCATTATCAATGTCAGTCAGTCTAGCCTACTCTACTTTTTCACTCCAACACTGGTATGGTTTGCCCAATAATAACAATTGCAACTCACCCATACATCTTTTCACGTTGTAACGTGCTGGTGCAACAACCAATTGTTGCGGCCAGCAACCAGTGTATGGCGAGCCAAACAAATCAACACAGACATAGACAGGTCAACACAGACAAAACACAGCCTGGTCAAAATAGCCTACTCCATTCAACAATAGCCTATCTGGTCTGTTCAAGAGGCGAAGAGGTGCAGACTTTTTCCAAAGCCACAAACTGATTATCCATGCCTCTTTTGATAAAAAAGAAAGAAAGAAAATGCAGATATAAAGGTCAGTTATGACAGCTGATTCACTCAGCCTATACTGTTAACTCCCAGTAATGCAATAGGTCTATTTTGTTGTACATGACAAAGGGTTGTTAGATATGAAATAGACAGCAATATCTAAAGATAGAATCAATTCATCATCCCTTTCCATTTAAAAACAAAGTGGATGCACCTAATGTGAAATAGGCCTAATGTTCCTTATCTGAAAAATTGTTAGACCACAGGCATGATGAAACCCTTCATGTGTTCTTGACTGTTCATAACACCTGTCACTGTGATTGTGAATATCTAAGGAGAATAGCATACCCATATGCAGCAAACATATTCCAGTATAAGAACAGCTATGTCAAATAAATATATTTCCATTTATCAATAGGCTATATTTCAAAATATAAGTAAATAGTAAACAAACAAGGTTTCTAATGCAAACACGTGACATACTGTTCGGTGTGACATGTTTTTTCTGACCCTTGACCTGACATGGTTCTCAATGGCCTACCCTCATTCCTTTATGACAGTTCCTGTTGCTCACACCTCAATTGATTTCCCGACCCCAGGTATCCAAACAGCTGTGTGTGATGAGAACTGAACAATTGAACCAAGAAGAACGGGTGTGAATTTGGAACCAAGATGCCTGCCATGATCAGGTTACAATTTAAAACGCATATGCAAGCACATGTCACACATGTACTGTATGTCATATATCAAAACATAGTGGAGGGAAATATTTTAAGTAAGAAAAGTGATGGGGACATGACCTTACCATCCCCACCATAAATTACGCCCATGCTTTCAGTTGAGATACAGTATGTTGTGTGTTACTCTGTGTGTCATATACTGTATGTGTGATGAGAACTATGTGAGCAATTCAACCGGGAAGAACGGGTGTGAATTTTCTAACAAAACCCATGCCATGATCTGGTCGCTAATTATAACGCATCAAAATAGTGGCGGTTTTAAAGTAATCATGAAAGTGATGAAGTACTCCCATGCTTTCACTTGAGATACAGTATGTTATGTTGGTCATGACCATGACATAACATGACCATAAGGGTGTGACCTGCATTTCCCATGAATACTCTGTCTGCTCCACCTGAAGCATTCTTGTTAGCCCAATTGTATCTTTTTATTCATTGTTCAAACACTATACTGTCCTCCCCCTTAATCATCATCACCACCATGCAGTTTATATAGGTGCGATCAGAGTTGAAGAGCCTCAGAGACCTTTCAAGACACTCACTTTCTACTTCATTGAACAGAAGCAGAGGCCATGTTCTGGACTACTGCAGCCCTACTGGTCACCCTGGCTGTTGCCGGGGTCAGCACTTCTCATAAGTCAGGAGAAATAACTGATATAGATGTTAATAGTCCTGAGGTGAAAGATGCTTTAAATTTCGCAGTCGATGAATTCAACAGGCAGAATGATGTGTACATCTACAAAGTGGTGAAAGTGATCAAGGCCACCAGTCAGGTTTGTCTGCGGTCATTTAAGTGTCTCTCATTTTCTACGCAGGCATGTTAATGCTTTCAATGAGCCTGAAATCCAATGTGTAGTATAATGTGATTGTTCCTACAGGTTGTTTCAGGGATCATGTACAGGTTTGAAGTGGAAATGTCTATATCTGGCTGCAAACCATCCCCACAGGAGATATGTGCCAAGGACAACTCAGAGCTCAAAGTATGCTGACCATTTTAGTACTCCTAACGTTATTTGAAATGATGGTCTCATGATTACTATTTTTATTGTTTACCCTGTGTGATAATAGTCTAGTATCCAGAGTTGTGAAGTAGTTATTCCAACTTTTAATTTGGACAACCATGGGATACTAGGAAGATTGTGTGTTTTTTGGTTCAAAGTATTTCTGCTGATAACCATTTCCAGTGTTGCAATGAAGAGCAAAAGACAAGGATCAAGTGGGCCATGAAATATGAATAATGTAAAACATACAAATGTTTTAATCATGTAAACAACATTAGTGATTGAACGCCCATGAATTCAAACTTCAGACAAGCGTCCACAAACCAGGAAATAAACGTTTGCCAATGAATCTAGGCCAGACTCTGCGAAGAAGAGAGTCTGGTCTCCAGGCTATGTGAAGGCAGCATTAGCTGTAAATGTAAAATGTTACATTCTCTTTCAATTTACAAACACTTTCATGTTTTCTCTTTTTCAGCCATACACATGCAATTTTGAGGTCTGGAGTCAACCATGGCTGGGCCCACCTAAGTTTATGAGGAATGTCTGCAAACATTAGATAGAAGAAGCTTCCATGTCCAGAAAGATTTTGGATTGTCACACGTCACACTGAGGAAGGCAGAATGCCGAAACGCGTCTGTGTGAATAAATGGTGACTATGCATAGTGCGGCCTTCTTTCTTGTTTTTCAAGGATTGTCACATGTAGTAATAATCATTAAGTATTCTAATGACATCTTGTTTTTTATTCAAATGAACAACTACTTACCACATTTTAATACATCATCAAGTCCATGTTCAAGTTTTTTTGTCACATACACAAGGATAATGAGCAGTGAAATGCTCCTAATCCAACTGTTGTCAATTCTAACCAACCTTTCCATCAAAATAAAAGATTTTCTACACTATCGGCCTTGAGGTGTGTGTGGAGTTATGTGATTATGTTGCAACTCATGAATCGTTTCTATAGGCTACGTGAGGCAGATTGTGTAACTAAAATGCTGTGATCAATGGATTTACACTCGACTGTTCTTCCTCAGTGACCAGCTGTTTTTGTCTAGACTGAAATGGAATTTCATGATCTGAAACTGAATTGTGTGAACTGAATGTGAAAGTGCAAAGAGCAACATTTTCAGTGAGGATAATTTATATATCAGAGCAAATAAATTCAATGTCAAAATATTATATTCAATTTCAAATTCATTGGTACTGTATTCAGTTCAAATCTAATGAATGCAATTTCAGCATATACTATACTATTAAAATTTTGTTTCTCAATACAATCGCTCAACATTCAAATACAACAAATTCGGTTTGAGGTGACAAGTTTTACTCCATAAGAGTTTAACATTTATGAATGCAAAGGTTTTAATGTTCTATTAAAATGTTTCTATAGGTACTGGAGGCTGTACACACTGCTAGCCAAACCTTTTGCATGAATGTACACTAATAATGGGCCACCAGTTCTTCAGAGCAATGCCAGAGGAACCTTTTTCAATGCTTCAAAGAACCACTGAGGCAACGGTTTGCCTGATGTAATGGAGTTTTGACCCTCTATGGAACCATCCAGAGATCCAAAGAACCATTTAAACACCTTTGTTTTTTTAGAGTGTATCTGATATGCACTTGGTCAGATGTACAGTTCCCTAACAGCGCTGTCATTTCTAATTGATCACTTCTTGAGATCTTGGTTGAACAAAACACTTTCAATATGCATAATCTCTTTCACTTGATAGTTATTAGCAGTAGTATTTGAGAGTATTTGAATGTCTACCATTGTCTATATAAATTACCCGTCAAAAATGTCTAAAGCCAGAGTCATATCACAGGGTTTAGTACCCAGTCTTAAGGGCCGTTCACACCAGGAGATACTGTATGAGGATAACTATAATGATAAAAGCATCCACCCTGACCAATGATAAGAAAAGTCTCTCCTCGTGTTAATGAATGTCAGCTTTTTATCGCTCTCACAATCGTTCTGAAAGCAATCTCTAATATTGCTCTTCATGTTGTTACAATTATGGTTTATGCGTTTAACACAGCTCTTTTTTATATACAGTATAAAAGTGCAATCAGCATATTCATTTTTTTTGTGAATTTTGATCATCTTAAGTGAGTAAATTATTATATTATCACTGTAGTAGGCCAATTTACTTGACACATTTAATAGGCTTCAGGAGATTTGCTATCAATTTCAGGTACACTCTACAAAAATACATAAATCTTTCAAAACATTAACAGAGAATTGAACATATTGAACATAAATCAGTTTACTACAACTGTAGTATTTATTTTACAATTTAACAAACAAACTTAATACATAATCTTTCACATGTCAGCCCTAAAGCACTACTGAGCTCTACCCTACTGATCACAAAGAAGGACTGAATGGTACTGCCTTGTCCACGCTAATAAAATGGTTAAACAAACATCTTTTTTTATATTAAAGTGCAGTAAAAAAGTGCATTACTCTTTCTTATTGTGAATTTTGGTTATCTTGGTTTTGGTTTTTATTAATTTTATCATCGCAAACTAAACTAACTAAAAGTTAATACAATTCATAACTTTTTGCATTCCACCTTTTTCACAAACTGCACAAAGTCGTCTGCCAACAGCTTGGGCTCCTCAAAGGCAGCGAAGTGCCCCCCACTGGACATGTAGGAGTAGGAGCGGATGTCCTTGTACCTCCAGCAGGCCCAGGCCTGGGGGCAGTGCAGCAGCTCTTGGGGGAAAGCAGCAAATCCCATCGGCACATAAATGCCAGTCCTGCAGGCAAAGCATTAATTATGTTAAGCAGGAACATGGTCACTGGATGACAGCTCTGACTTTGAGAAGCTGGTGTTCTGATCATTGCTTTGTCTTTTTTTTTTTTTTTTTAAAGAAAATAATTCACAATGTACACAACAAATCAACACAACATGTTTTAATACTGTACAGAGTTGAATAAGGGCCTGTGTCCATCAATTGCATTTTTTTTTGCGCTGACAGTGCCCTCAACCTCATTTTCAGAGCACTTCAGTCAAGTGTTTATTGTTGCTACGTTATAATGTTTTGATTGGTCGTCGAGAGACATGGCCAATCAAGAGATTGAGATTTCAGATTTAAAAAAAAAAAAAAAAAGGGTCAGTGTTGAGAGCTTTTGCCCACCAGGGGCGCTGAGCACTGTAAACGCTGAACTTCCAAGGATTTGTACAGAAAATAGCCGCCCTTGGCACAAAAAATGCAATTGGTGGACACACACGCCCTAACATGAAAGTTAGGTTCAGTGTGCACTGAGCATTTACAAAGTTGGCTATACTACTCATTCACATTTGAAATTCATTATATGATGACATAATTCTTTGTATTGCACTGACCTGCTGTCTATTCTCTTCTCAGGATTAGATTTCAGGTTCTCTTTATAGAAGCGCATTGAGGAGACAATAGTTCCAGTGGTCCAGTAGATCATAATATTGGTGAGAAGGTCATCCAGGGAATATTTCCTGGATCAGAGCAGAAATAGATCTTTTGAAGATGAGTTATGTGCATATAGATCATTAGAGTGGACCGGTACATGTTATATTCTGACATCCGTCAGAACATACCTAACAGCTCACCTCTCCAAGCCCCCATCCTCTAGGTCTCTGTTCTGCTTGTCAGTCCAAGTGGAGAATTTCTCCAGAATGTAGGCAGCCAGCCCAACTGGGGAGTCGTTCACACCACAGCCTGAAGTGGAAGATGGAATCAAACTTTTTGCTACTGCTGCTTCAAATAATCCATTGCATTCATATTGAACATAGCGGTGGCCTACCATTATTCCTCGATTAGGCATTCTTGCATTCTCAATTATAATTCAGCCAACATCACCCCCACCCCTCACACACGTATAAACATATATACTTTATTGAACCAGGTAAAAACTTGTTGAGATTAAAATCTCTCTTTTTCAAGAAAGCAGCTACCATTGCGATACCATTATCAAACCAGGCCCTGCAAGTGGAGTGCCTCAAATCCCTTAGCTGTTCTGCAATCAGTATAAACTACTTACTCGAGTGGCTTATTGCTTTTCTAAAACGGTTACTACATCTATCTGGCAGGATTTCATGAAACAAAGGCACAGCAATGAGGAATGTAACAATGTATTCACAGAGACAGATAACCATTCTTCCGCCAAGAAATATATTTAGCATGTTATCAGAATGGTTGCCATGCAACATAGAGATGCAGTTACTCTAACCAAAGATCCTTGATCCTCTTGAATCCTCTCTGCTCCAACTGTTGTGCAAGTTGTGGGAACGCATTACTATAGAACGAAATGCTGTCAAGGTGTATGTTTGTGTTGGGCCTTACAACGGCATCGAACGCGATTCAGCCAATCTTAATCAAAGACTGGAACTATCCAAATGCGAAAAGAACACATCATTAGTAATTAAATCAAGTACTTTTGCAACAACAAACAAAGTCTACCTGCTGTGTCTGGCTTAGTGGCCTGAATATGCAAATATCCCGTCTCCTTCAACATCTCATACACATTCTTTTCAAAGTATGGGAAGAGCCGACGGACATCTTCACGTGTGAAGCCAACCAGGAAAGGCAGGTATGGTCCAATGATCAGAGACAGCAGCATACCAAGACCTCCCCTTGTGACAGCAAGCATGTTCAAGTGGAGGCCTTTGACGCATCTACAAGTAAGAGTAGAAAGTTGGTGCCATAATTCAGACTGAAATTGTGTGAGGTTTATGTTGCTATATTTCTCGAAAAGGTGTTTTGTGTATTTTTTTGTTGAAAACTGTCGGAAATCAGGTACAAGCTATGTGATGCAGCAATCGTTCGGATGCAATGCGCTCTCTGTATATCTGATTTCCACTAAAATTTGCATTCAAAACAGCTAGCACCAGGCCGGCACTGTATTAAATATCATGCAAATCGATGGAGGAGTGCTGTGTGGCTGCTTTGAACACAAATCACACCATAGCTCCTTTAAATCAGCAGTAAAGAGTTTTGGTCTAAAAGTAGTGACCTAACTACTAAAAAGTTAAACAAAAGGACATCCTCACTCAGGCTTCATCTGGGCCATATTGGTTGTGATGAGAGAGCCCCAGTCACCCCCCTGAAGGTAGAACTCTGTGAATCCCAGGCGCTCCATCAGCTTCAGAAAGACTCGAGCAGCGTCCATCGAGTTAAATCCTGTAGATCAAACACATCTACACAAAGTCATTGGCATCACCCACACTCTGTTAGACTGGTTCACATCCTACCTCTCTGGCCGCACTCAGTTCATTCAACTTAAGTCCATTAAATCCTTCCCATCCTCCATCACTTCTGGTGCCCCTACTCTTCATCATTTACCTCCTTCCCCTCAGCAATATCTTCCGCAAATTTAACATTCATTTCCACTGTTATGCAGATGACACCCAGCTCTACCTCTCCAGCCAACCTTCGTCCACTCTGCCACCCACCTTCCTTACTGATTGCATGTCTGAAATAAAAACTTGGTTCACCCAAAACTGTCTTGAACTAAACAGTAACAACACCAGGGTACCAAATCCACGCTATCCAAAATCGTTTTTCTTACTATTGATAACTCCTCTGTTTTACCCTTCCACAGGTTAAAAGTCTGGTTGTCATCCTTGACAGCACACTATCCTTTCAATCCCACATCAATAACATTACTCAATCTGCTTACTTCCACCTACCTAAGATATATTGCCGCCGCCCTTCCCTTACCCCCCATACTGCTGCCATCCTTGTCCACAGTCTCGTCACTTCCCGTCTGGATTACTGCTACTCTCTCCTTTTCGGCCTCCCTAATAAATCCCTTCATAAACTTCAACTAGTTCAGAATTCAGCTGCCCGTATCAGAACTCTTACCCCCCTCCATTCACCACCTGTTTTAAATCACTCATCACTCCTGTCCTCCAACAGCTCCACTGGCTCCCGGTTCCATTCCGCATCCAATTTAAAGTCCTCCTGTTTACTTTCAAGGCCATGACCTCGCCCTCCTACATTTGTCTAATCTCCTCCATGTTCCCACTCCCTCCCGCTCTTAAATAAAATGTATTATTATTGTGACGGGGCGAGTCGCCACCGTCACGGCAGCGAGGCGCTGCCTACTATCAGACATTTAAAATGTGCTGTCTTTTGTACATGTGTTGAATTTGTGTAATTCTGTGTTTTAATGATTTATAGATTTGTTGATAGGCATATGCCAAAGTTTAGAAGAATGATCTTCAGATGATCTGTAGATGTGTATTGGCTGTATTCTGGCTTATTGGCTTATATTAGCTGGTATCAAAGGGTATTCTGAAACACCCCTGTGTTATGTAGTGGTATGATCCAATTAGGAGTGCAATCAGGCCCTATTTAAGCCCATGCTAGTTGCTTGGGGGAGAGAGAGTTGAATGTGAACAGACGTAAGTCTGAGAAAGCTCTGCTCTAAATTTGTGACTAGTTGCGTAGTCTTTTGTGATCTAACTTTGATATTGTTTTGACTAGTCTTATGTCTGTTTTCTTTGACTATCAAGTCATTTGCTTTCCCTTTCTTTAGTCAAAAGTATTTAATTTTTCCTTTTTTTACATTCTAAACGGGTGCCTTTGCTGGCCTTATTTGGGGAACCAATAAATCCCATCTTATACCTTAATTTTTGAGTGCTGTTCCAACTACCTCACAACTGCCCGACACATCTACCTTTAACAATTATTATCATTATTATATAATACTACAGTATATATTATACAGTACCCTCCAGAATTATTGGCACCCTTGGTAAAAGTTGACTAAAAATAGGTCTAAAAAATAATCTTTAGGTGATTTATTGTACTCCCACAATGAAAACAATGAGGAAAAATACACCCTGCAAGGGAAGCAAATTTATTCTGAGAAAAAGGAAAATCTCATAAAGAAATAAATGTTTTTAATAAAAACACGTCACTCACAATTATTGGCACCCCTACTTGTAATACCTTCTTAAACCTCCCTTTGTCAATAAAACTGCATGTAATATTCGTCTCTGACACCCCATAAAGATTGAGAATACAAAGTAAGGGATTTAAGACCATTCATCTTTACAAAACCTCCCCAGATCGTCCAGATTGCTAGGTCCACACTTGTGCATTCTTCTCGTTGACTCATCCCACTGTTTTTCTATGGAGTTTAGATCAGGGGACTGCTATGGCAATGTCTGAAGCTTGATTTTGTGTTCAGTAAACCATATTTGTTTTGATCTGTGCATTTGTTTTGGTTCATTGACCTGATGAATGATCCAATCATGACCAACTTTTAGGGCCTTGGCAGAGATTGTTTGATTTCCTTTGAAAATGTTCAGGTTTTTCTTGGTGTTCATGATGCCATGCACCTTAATTAGGTTCCCAAGGCCTTTGGGAATTAAAACAGCCCCACAATAGCACAGCCCCTCCACCATAATTCTGATTAGGCATGGGGTTCTTTTTAGTATAGTCATTCTTCTATGTACACCAAAGACACCTTAAGTGTTTTTAGCAAAAGAGCATAATTTTATTTTCATCTGACAATAGACCACACTCCCAGACATGTCATGGTACCATTCAGTAACTCCTGCCATTTACATTGTTCATTAAATGACTCTACTGGCTTTAACCTGACATGCTGTCTAAATAATCTATTAGCAGTGAGGTCACTTTTGAAGATTTTTTGGGGGGACTTGGTGACCCCAAGATGATAGCTTTGTCTGTAACTCTCAACAGTGGTTCTTATGGATTTTTTTGCCTATCATACCATCCTCCATACTGTGCGTGGGAGCAAAATAGCCATGGGTCTTTGTCCAAGCATGTTTACCACATTTCCAGATGATTAGAACCTTTTAGTCATCATTTTAATTGGAAATATAGGCATTTTCAACAAAATACCTAGTTTCCATAGACATTCTCTTACTTACAAATGTCAACACAATTTCTTTTTATTTCAATTTAGTGTATTCTCTTGTCTCTCCAATGTTGAAAAATGACTAGAGGATTTAGCCTCTGAGTGACTTCATTTTCATACCATAGTGAAAAAGAACGTCATGAACTACTTCTGAAAGTTCACAGACACTCTGATTTACTTTAAAACGTTGCATTTACATAGGAAAATGCTCCTGTTAAATGTTGTACATAATATGTTTCAGGGGTGCCAATAATTGTGAGCAAGCTGTTTTTGTTAAAAATATTTTTTTCTTTATGAGATTTTCCTTTTTCTCAGAATAAATTTGCTTGCCTTGCAGGGTATATTTTTCCTCATTGTTTTCATTGTGGGAGTACAATAAATCACCTACAGATTATTTTTTATACCTATTTTTAGTCAACTTTTACCAAGGGTGCCAATAATTCTGGAGGGTACTGTATACTGTATATGTATATACACAAGTGACAGAATCACATGATGGAATATGTCTTGTGCTTATCAAATATTACAAATAATATTCAGCTTAATCCTGAACAACTAACACATCATGCAACCTGGACAACCTGGACAACACATAGATAGGACAATGTGATGATTTTCTTTACCCTGTTTTTGTGGGGCTTCTGAGTAGCCGTATCCTGGGATAGAGGGACAGATGACTTCAAATGCCAGGCCATCCCGTGTCTCTGTGAGCAGCGGAAGGATCTTGTAGAACTCAAAGAAAGAACCTGGCCATCCATGGACTAGCATGAGAGGCAAGACCCTCTGTCCTTCACGATACTGTGGACGCACACGAATGAAGTGGATATCCAGTCCTGATATCAAAGCAAAGGCAGGCTTTTATTCTAAGAGCTTTTGTATCTTTTGGGACTGGTTGATATCATTAAATAGGGTATTCAGATCTGATCTTGTAGACTCACCTTCTATTTTGGTTTTGAAATGTGGATACTTGTTCAGCATCTTCACCTGTTTCTTCCAGTCAAATTGATTTCTCCAATATGACACAACCTTTCTGAGGTAAACAGAATTGAAGCCATAATGGAAGCGCCCATCTTCCAGTGGCTCAGTATACCTTGTTTGATCAATACGTCTATAAAGGTCCTATAACAAAAACACCACATAAAAGGGTAAAATTCAACTGCAGTATTCATATTTTATATTTACATTTTTCCATTTCTTTCTTACCTCGATTTCTTCCTCAGAAGCCTCTACTGTGAAAGGATGTATTGTCTCATCTTCACTGAGTGATCTTTCACCTCTCCCCCACCAACCCTGACCCAAGGGGATGGTCTTTGAAACCTTTTTCTTGTATATCAGGTGCCATGTTACAAGTCCAACCCCTACTGCTGACAAAGATAGCTGTATTTGTTGTTGGTCCAAACCTTGAAGGGTTTCGCTGCAGAATACAAAATCATTAGGTTAGACATTAACAAATGCAACAGCTTGGAAGTCCTCGTTGAAGTTCTCAGTTACAGTAGGTAATAAGTCACAAAACATTATGCAAAATATTGATGAAATGAAATGTTATGTATCTGACATAGCGTCTTTTAATTCAGAGATAACACAAAGACTAAATCAAATTTTCCTTTATTATTTGCAAACGGCTGCTAAAGGTACCACACCATGCTAACATATGAACAGTGGCAAACACAGTGAGAAAGGAAGCTACATCCATGTACATGACATGCATCCTCTTTTATTTTATTTTTTTTTAATCGGTGTGTCATATGATTAAAAAAAAAATTATATCACATTGATTTTCATGCCTAAACGTTTTATCATGCAATCAGAGTAAAGGAGTTACAAAAAGACAGATGATTTTCTTTTTACAGCAACAAGGTGATAATGATTGCGCAAGATATTTATGAAACATCAGTTTATATCATCTATATTGAATTTCCCCTTGGGGATCAATAAAGTATCTATCTATCTATCTATCTATCTATCTACTTAGGCTATCAGTTTACATAATCTAGGCATGTTTTTCTCTGCATTTGACAAGATTCTTGTTTGATGCTACAGGGTTATTTTTAAAAGGCCTTTATGATCCATTTGGGTTTGAGAGCAAAGCATCTTCTCACAGTTTTCATTATCAAACACCTAAAATTGAAATTTTACGACACAATTAAAACGACTTAATAATATTGATTAATTACCATACATTTTGTCTTGCATATGTTATTCCGGTGACCTCTCTTTAATTAATTCACATCATTGAATATAGTCATGAACATTTGATCATTTATGAACAGAACACTGTTGACTTCTAGTAATCTAATGCCCAGTAGGCATATTATACTTGTGTTTGTGATCCGACTGGTCTCTTCATGTTTCTAGACTGATTGCATCTCGTAAACATGTCTAGTTTAAAACATTTCAGTGTCCGCAAATTGATCGTCTTTGCTAAAACACGATCCTTTAAAATTGGCTGCAAGCAATTGTCTGAATACAATTCAATGTTAGTTGTAAATGGGTTTCTTAAAACATGAGTTGCAGTCACAGTAACAACAGCAGTAGGCTATAGGCGTAGGCAACAGGCTGTAGGCCTAGTCAAAAGTTAGATTAGTTTAACATTATTGATCACACCTTTTGTTGTCTTGTATTAGCCAACCTCACCTCAGTAGCCTACAGTGAGTGATTTCTAAAATATTTGATATCCTTTTCACATATTTCAAATGACTTGAGACAGTATAATTTATGCATTTGTTATTTAACAATCTGATTATACAGTAGATAGGCCTAGAACAATACTGAGATCAACAACAATACAATGCACATTATAGGCTAGCGCGCGCGCGCGCGCGCACACAGACACACACACACACACACACACATACACACACACACGCACGCACGCACGCACACACGCACGCACACACACACGCACACATTCACACACACAAGTTATTTTTTCATAGCACTGGTGATTGAGATGAGTCGCACTGCACCCTTGAGCGCCCGAGGTGGGCAGCCACAAATATTTTCACTCTGGGGACGCTGTAGGCTCAAGTGGTGGAAAGCAAACAACAGTTAGGCAACTTGCTGAAATGCGCACTGCTAACTGTTCAGCTGTTGTGCTGTAAAGAAAGTAGGCTACTCACAGAAAACGTTCGACTGCCTGCATGACGAATATCACGTCGAATTTTCTGAAACACGTTTTAGTCTTCGGGCGTTAGCCTACACCTGAAAATCAGTGGTCAGATTCATAGGTTACTGGTAGGTAACCAATGATAGCCTAAAGTACGTTCCAACAGGAAGCTCTAGCTTGAGCCGATTTTAACTGAATGTGAGGCAACTGTAGGTCTAGCGACATCTGTCGACTGTCGGGAATTATTAAACCCGCCTACCAACTTCCACTCATTTTCAATGTCAGTCTATTAGTCTATTTTTTTAGACCTTGAGAATTGCTGTAACCGAAATGTTCTCCATTATCTGCCACATTGACTCTCCAAGGCACCTAGCCTTATGATAGGCCTCAATGTCTTGCTCTCAAAAGTCATGGAAACAGATAGCCTAGGCCTATAGTCACAAAAAACAATTTATCCATTTCCATAGGCCTGTAAAGTGATTGTAGGTGTTCAACGTGGAATGTGTAGTTCCTTTTCTGAGAAGTGTCAGACCACAGGTATGAAACCCTTTGCGTGTTCTTGACTGTCCATTACACCTGTCACTGAGATTGGGTGAGGCGGGCAATCCAAATCACTGTAACACCAAAACAATAGATTAACCTCAGACATTCAGTGAAAAAGTTTGTCTTTTTATTCAAAGTAATATCAATGAAACTGAAGTGATTTTGGTTATGGTTATGGTTATGGTTATGGTTATTTAGCAGACGCCTTTGTCCAAAGCGACATACAAATAAATAACAATACAAATTAAATAACAGTGAACAATTACAAAAGGGGAGAATAGCAATATTATCAATAAAACAATCAATTAAGCACTAACCTAATGAGAAATAAAACAATAAAATGAGAATAGCAATCAAATAAGTCACTCAGTTAATTATATAATAACAATAACTATAGCATGGTAAGGCTAAATTTAAGGACAATAGCAGAATAAATGTCAAATTCTAACAATGGACAAATTATAACAAAACAATACTATTATACAAACCATAACACATAACAAACGCTCAAAAGACTAAGTGCATATTAAACAAATATGCCTTGAGACCCCTCTTGAAAGATCCAAAACTGTTGCTGGAACGGAGAGCACTGGGCAACTCATTCCACCAACACGGAACCACTGAAGAATAGGATCTACAGTATTTTATCAAAATAAATTAAATCAATCTAATCAAAACATGTATCAAAACAACCCAACTCCAGTTTCGTTAATATTACTTGAAATTAACAATAATAATAACAAAAAAGAATGAAATGAAAATGCCATGTTTATGTTTCTGAACTCCTCAAGGGTGAAGGTGTAGGAATGAGGGGCTGGGGCAAGTAATATTAACAACAAGCATATGAAGCTGAGCACGGAACACACACACACACACACACACACACACACACACACACACACACACACACACACACACACACACACACACACACACACAAAGGTGTGAGCATGTTCAAATGCACACACCCACACATCCTATGTCAGATCATCCCTCTCACGTTTGGGAACTTATCCCTCTACATTATGCAAGCTAGTGTGTGAGTGTGTAGAGTTTTGCCAAACATAGCCAGTAAGCGCAAGATGCAAAACAAATAGCAATTGGGGGCAGCCGTGGCCTACTGGTTAGGGCTTCGGGCTTGTAACCGGAGGGTTGCCGGTTTGATCCCTGACCAGTCGACGGCTGAAGTGCCCTTGAGCGAGGCACCTAACCCCTCACTGCTCCCTGAGCACCGCTGGTTGGGCAGGCAGCTCACTGCTCTGGGTTAGTGTGTGATTCACCTCACTGCGTGTTCACTGTGTGTTCACTGTGTGCTGTGTGTGTTCACTAATTCAGTTAAATTGTTAAATGTAGAGAAACGAATTTTTGATCACGGGATCAAAAAAGTATATATTCTATTCTATTCTATTCTGCACTTGGCAATCAGAAACAAACTATAGTACATAATCGCCCTCTGCTGGTGTACTGATGATACTACAATTGTGATGAAACAGCAGCAGAGTTTTACTTTCATCCTGGGATGTGAAAGTTACAGTCTCTTGCTTTGGTACATCTCTCAGACCAGAGTTGATATGTTCAGCCTCCACATCATCACACGTCAAGCTACAAATCATAGAAGCAATCTCATCTTTGTACCACAAATGCTTTGAAACACATTATTAGCATTGTGCTGTTGTCATGATCTGTACATCAGCCATAGAATAATCACAGCCTCATGCATTTTCAATAAAAACATAGCCATGATTTAGATAACACAATTCTTAGAGTACAATCAGAGACAGTTGAAAAAGCTATTTAAGTATCTTGTACAATGTAATATTAACAACATGACAAAGTATTTTAATTCTGTTTGTAAACCATGACACAAGGACTTAGATTATGATGGTTCTGACTTGTTATTTACTTTTGAGACATGAACTATACACTCTTGCAATACATTATGTTGCTGTTAGAATATATTGTTTTGAGAAATGCACAACTCGTTTGCAAATGTGATAATGATTTGAGAAGTTTACGAAAGCTTCAGAGAATAGCTGATGATTTTTTTTTTAGATAGGTTTATAATAAGGGATGAAAAGCTAAAGTGAAGAACTTTGTATTTAACTCTGAAGGTGAAACAAATTGACACAAGCTATCCATAAACATTGTGTGAGATACAGTAAAAGGCACAGAGATTTGAGTCCTTTTGTCTTGATGGTGCTCAACACAGCAGTGCCAAAGATCCTTATACTTCAACCCTCTCTGGCAGTGTGGCCCCCACTAGATTCGAAAGGCCCATTAAAATAGTCAACTTATTGAATTTGACACTGGTTAATATTTGCGCTCAAAGTACAACACTCAACAGACAAAGCATAA
This sequence comes from Sardina pilchardus, assembly GCF_963854185.1. Taxonomy (NCBI): domain Eukaryota; kingdom Metazoa; phylum Chordata; class Actinopteri; order Clupeiformes; family Clupeidae; genus Sardina; species Sardina pilchardus. Next base: position 27,841,828 of record NC_085011.1, on the reverse strand, counting down.
GAATAAAAAACAGAACAGTATAAGAATAGAATCAGTGGGAACCCTGAGCTTGTTTACCTGCAATAAGACTGTCCCATCACGACACGATATGAGACAGTGACACTCGATATACATTCCTAATATGTAACGTTTAAATGCAAACCTAAGAAACGACATCATGTTCAATACAGTAGGTAGTCTGATTTCTGTATAATATCCTGTAGTAATATGTTTATGTTATGTGAAAGCCGACAGTAATTTCCCGCATATAAGCCGCATTGTGTATAAGCCGCAGGACAGTGTTTTATGCAAGTTAAATGAAACAAAACCATATCAACACCATATTAACTGCCCCCTGTATTAACCTCATAGCAGAAGAAATTTTATAAAATCAATGTATAAGCCGCGGCTAATAGCCGGGAAATTACGGTAATTGCTTAATTGTTGGCTACCGTTTTTTTCCATGAGGTCCTGAATTTCGCAGTTGTCCTGCAACATTCTATTATTTTTCCATGCAGTCCAGTGGCACCGGGAAGTAGCAACGTTGAGTTTCCAAACACATCTGTGTCTCCGATCTGCACACTGCAGCCAGAGGCTTCTTCGAAGCTATCACACAGTGAAAAGTGACACACAATCTATGAACATGGGGGCAACATATTATAATGCCCTAGTAGGCCACAAGATTGCTTTCCACCTCATGGGTCCAAGGTTCTGATGAGGAACTGTTTTGTGGACTGATGGTCTTGAAGCCCTCCTCTTGTTGCACATTTTCAATTGCAAACATTACAAGCATGCATAATCAAATCAAATCAACAATGCTTGATCGTAACCAAAAATAAAAAATAAAACAAATGAAGAAATATATTCAAGCTTAAACAAAATACATACGATTTGAATGCTTCACTCAGTATTGTCGAAACTCTGCATTTTTGTTCCCATTGTTGTGAGCATATATACAGAATCTAACAGCAGATTCAATGCGATGACAATTTTAACAGGAAAGTCCAGCTAAATGTGGACCTGAAACATAGTATAGTCAACATTATTCAGAGGGAACACATTCTGTGTTACAAAAGCTATTAATGTCCATGTAAAATTCTCCTTGAATGTTCATAGCCACAAGGTCTTTTGTCCAATCCTGTGAGTCAACAATTACAGAAGGAATTCCATTCACCACAGTTGCTTGAACTTCACAATATCAGTCTTTTGAGAAGTTCTAAAGGACAGACGTAAGGGATAATCACATTTTTGAAAAGTGGGATAGTTTTAGTGGGACTGTTTAGTGTAAACAACTAGACGTGGGCTTCCATCAAAGTTTCTGTGGCTTTTGTGTCTTCGTGTCTTGTATGAAAACAGAAGAATAGAGCCCTCATGATATCTTTAGCATCCCTCCTTATAAACAAATAAAGGAGACAATCAAATAGGGGGTTCAGTGCCATGAGAATTTGGGCAAACTCCACAAGGTAAATCCACAAATGGTCTACAATTGGGTGGAAAAAGTCAACCAGGACCAATGCAAAGGGTAGGAATAAGACTGTGTAAATGCAAAGAATTAGAGCCAGGGTTCCCATAATCCGTCTCTGCTCATGACGAGATAGTGATGTATTGCTGGAGAGCGCTCTCCATGTCCCGATGAAAAAGAACATCACCAAGGGATACGGGAGAAGCAAAACGAAGAGAACAAATAGTTCAATATAGCCAATGAACCACCAACTGATGATCACAGTGATAGACAATATGATCCAAACAGTGACAGACACGCAAACTGGTGTCCTGATCGTGTGGATGTTTCTATACCAAACAGGATACGCAATCATTACATATCTCTCAGCAGATATAAACACCATAAAGCAAACATTAGCAATAACACCAAAACAATAGATTAACCCCAGACATTCACTGAAGGAGTCATAGTCTGTTATCAAAGCCAATAAAACCAGAAAGTCTTTCGAAATTTGAATCAATTTGGCTAACGTTTGAATCAAATCAGAAATTAACAGATTTATAACAAACACATGAGAAAAATGACCAGTTTTAACCAGAGCGTATAATCCATAGACAGCAAAGCATAGTCCAAGGAGCATGGCTGAGAAACTCAGGCAGTCAACTGTCAAGTAAATGTCTTCCAAATGTCTAGACTGAGTGTCATTGTAAAAAGATGTAACATTGTTTTCAAAGTCAGACATGTGGGTATGTGTTGGTATAAAGGTATATTGAGGTGTAATATATGCTGATGTCTGGTTGTAAGGTTCCTCCATTTCAGATGGAACTTGTATGCTTGTGTCCCTAAAGAGATCAGGTGACAAAAATTCTGGACATTAATGACACATTTGTCCACAAAGCTTTACTCTTGAAAACGTTTGTCATTCTGTTTAATCATCAGAATATCAATATTCAAACCAGTTAGTTGCCTCTGCTCAGTTAGAATACAATGCTGCATCATGTGTAGTGGTACTAGCCCTGAGAATCTCTCCCTTAATAGGGAGTACAATGCTTTCAATTACAAATGTGTTACTTGTTTAAATTACAAAAAGAAAACACTGTGAGCTCACCTGCAGTTGTCCTGACTTTCTCCTGAATGTGTCTATGAAAAGCCCTTTTCTGGGAAAATACCAGTTTCTGAGTAACACCTCACACTTTACTGATTTGTCAGTTTGTATTCATTCATTTCGCCGATAACACGCTGACTACCGTACATGTTTTTTGTCAGTGACAATTCTAGTTGTTGTATTAACCTTCTTTTTGATGTGTGGGATGTGTTCTTCAGCTCCCTCATGTTATCAGTAAACCACCTATTTTGCATATCTCAAAATTGTTCATGATGAGCTAGTTACAAAGGCTGTGTTCATACCCATCAGCTGTGGTATACGCAAATCATTACCTGGGAAGTTTTAAAAATACTTCTTTATGTGAGGAGCTGTGAACAACAAAGTGAGACTCAAAATTGTATCCCAGTGTGATCCAGCATTATTTTTTATTATGAGAGCTATCTGTTGGTGTGGTAGTAGCATAGTGGTTAAGGAGCTGGGCTAGCCTGCAGTATCCAGAAAACTTCCACTGTTGTGCCCTTCAGAGAGGCACTTAACCCTGAGTTGTTCCAGCAACAATGGCTCTTACTATGTAAGTATGTGTGGGCAAAGCCATTGAAGTTCAATTGGGGATGCCAAAGAGGGCACCATTTAGTCAAAAGGACCATTTAAATACCCAGCCTAAATATAAGGTTTGAATGCCTTCAGATGGTTTGAATGTCATCTGAATGCCATGCCATCTGTATCACACAATGATGCTGAAATTACATAAATACTTCATACTGTATGAATGTAACCGGCAGAGTAACCGCGGTGTCCTTTTGTGCTCACCGTAGCTCCTCTTCCCTCAGTCACGCCCCCAGTTAGCTTGCCAGTGGCTATTACCAGAGCCCATTTATGGAGAACCCTGAGTTGTTCCAGCAACAATGGCTCTTACTATGTAACTGACATGTTATGCAAAACGCTTTGGATAAAAGTGTCTGCTGAATGACACTGGTGAATTGGCACTGACTGATGATGGTATGCCTTGGTATTTCACCCGTATAATAATCAAAATGCACAACGATGAATGTAAGAGAGGAAGCACAGCAATGCAACTCATGTATGCTAAGATGCACAATACATTTATGTAAGTTAAGATGGACATTAACTCATGTAAGTTCAGATGCACATTTAACTCATGTAAGTTAAACGCACATTTACATTTAATTCAAATTCTGACAGCATTCCTCTCTGGTTCATAATGCTGGCACTGGGTTAAGGGTCTTGTTTGCGTAGAGCACATTTTCAGCCAGGTGAATTTGTGTATGAAAATTATTTTCAAAGGCTGAATGAGAAGCACACGAGCCACATGAGTGCACAGGCTATACAGTAGTTGTAGGCACGTTGAATAGTTGGGGATACAGTATATATATATATTATTATTAATAATAATATTATTATCCTTTATTTAACTAAGGTAGTCGCATTGAGACAAAGGCCTCCTTTCCCAGTGTGATGATAAATAAAGTTGCAGAATCAATTGTGGACAATAAAGCTATTACTATTATCCAAACTTCATGTATTGGTGTTTATTCAAACTCAGCAAAGCAAGAACAAAGTCAAAACACAAAATAGTAATTACACTGAGACAGAAAAAAAAAGAAAAAAAAACCATCATGTCGTCTGGCCACAAAATTCCATCTACATCGCATGCAATGTCCTCCTGTCTAAGGCACCGGGGAAAATATCCTCTGGAATGCTGTGTCCTAACCTGACACGAGGAGTCGTGTGCTGCCATTGATTCTGCTATTTCAACTGTTTTGTCGAATCTATCGAATATTCATTCTTTGAAAGATGAACAGAGAACGGTTTTGAAGGCATTTATTGGTAGCAAGGATGTTTTCACTCTTCTTCCGACCGGGTTTGGCAAGAGCTTGAAGTAGCACGCCATTCAAGATAATGGACAAGTGGTTTATCCAATCACATACAAGGTTTTTTCTTACAAGGCCCCGCCTTCTGAAATACATCTCCTATTGAGAAGTCCTTGTGTGGAGCTCAGCAAACTACAAGGATCTGGCGAGAGTCAGATTAGCTGTGTCCAGGCCTGACTCGATGACTCAATATCAATATCAATATCCCCACATATTATTCATTTAAGTTATCTTTTAACATTGATTTCTATGTCTGAGCTAGAAAATAGAGTGCTTATAATTGACAAACTATTGTGTTTTACATGAAGTGTACCGGTGAAGATGGGCCTGTAGTTGTGCAGTCCTGATCCGAGTTCTTGCCATTTGAGATGAAGGATTCACTAACTGCGAGTTTTCTTTAAATTATTGAGTTCAGGCTACTTTGTAGGCTATTTTGATGACACACCACCAGCTTTACTGTAACTCCTTTTCCCTCACACTTGTGATTACTACAGAAACACAAGATTGTTTCAAGATGACTTTATTACATGTCATTGTAGCTATAACACAGTAAAATATTGGGTTTCAGCTTCTCATCATTATTTGCAGCAATACATTTACATTAATCAATTTATCAAACACCTGTTGTGAGTGAGTGAATCACAATTCTTATCACACGCTGTACAGGCCACACGGGAGCAAGTAACAGCCTTCACACTACAGGTTATATTAAGCAGTGCTTCTTCACACAAAAAAACATTACAAAATGTGTATACTGTATGTAATTTATGGTCACAAGAGGCTGTTTTCCTGAATTCAATGATCTTGTGTGAGAGTGAAACAGAACAGCTTCAACCACAGTGCCAGGCCCTCAAAACGTAACCTTTACACTGAGGTAATCCTGAGAAGTCAAGAGCATACTGTCTGTAATCGACTAATGTGTTTATTACACAGTTCTTCATACTGCTGTACCATGCTCCATTCACTTGAATGGTCCTTCCCAACATTTTGTATAACAGACCCTTACAACATCCGCTGTCAAGGAAAATAAGTTTTGTGCTTCTTATTCACATCTTTCATATCATTCTGCAAGTACAGTAGTCCGGTCACTTCTTGCAATGGAACTTCATTCAAAAGTGAAAGCAGACGGTTGATCAGCTGTGTTCTAAAGAATATAGGATTAAAGTTCAGTGTGTGATGTAATCTTTGTTTCTCAGCAAAAGCAACGATGGAACATCGGAAAATAAGTCCCTTCAGGACGAAGCAAGACCCTCCAAGGACCCTGTTTGCCCTGTCGGGACTTATTTTCCGATAATGACCGGCTGAGACATCACATCATCCGGTAAATAATCTCTTGACTCTTTCTGACTCCAAATGTATTATAAAGGGTGGCCATAAACTATAGTGGCATTTAATAATGATCCAGTATCTCAGAAACAGTGTCTCAGTGTTACAGATGAACAGTTCAAATTCAAATTCAAATTCAAATTCAAAAAACTTTATTTATCCCCAAGGGGCAATTAAGAAGCACGCTGAGCAGTCCAGATCACAATAAACAGCAAACACTCACACATACGCACAAGCACACACACACACACACCCACCCACACACACACACAAGCATGAAATAAATAAATAATAAATAATGCAACTTTAAAGTGCAGTGCATTCATGTCCTTCAGGCCAATCAAGTCCAGTCCAACCCTCCACACAGTTCATTCTTAGGAGGTGAGTGGTAGGTGGAGGGTGATGGGTGGTTGGGTGGGGCTGGGTTGAAGTGACTGGATGGGGATGGGCTGGGGGCATTGGGTGGGGCTGGGATTGGGTGCGGCTCCACACACTTCTTGGGCCAGCAATGGCTGCGAGTTGAGCAGGAGGACAGCCCTGGGCACAAAGGTTGCCCTCCTTCTCTGAGTCCTGCAGCCCGGGCATCGGAGACGACGCCCAGAGGGGAGCCACTCAAATGTGGAGAAGAGGGGGTGAGATGGGTCCTGAAGGATCCTGCTGGCTTTCCTCAAGGTGTGTTGCTCGTAGAGGGTGGAGAGAGGTCTTAGAGGAAGACCAATGATTCTGGAGCAGAGCTTGACAACACCAGACAGCCGGTTCCTATTTTGGAGTGAGATGGAATGAAGCCAGCATGTGAAGGAGAAGGTGATGATGCTCACATACCGTAACAGTAATGTCAGGAATAACCATACCCTATACAATCAATCAGTATCAAGAACACAATTAATCGATCAAATAATGTTATACATAATACAACAATCAATTCAAAGAGTATAACCTCTGTCACCTTCCTCAAATATCCTCCCAGAAAAAATACATTCTTAAGTTACAGTCCATAGAATTGACATGGAGACGTTATTTAGCCATTGGGTGTATCTACTCATCAGGGGAACATAACTGAATGTCCCCTTTTTCCAGGTTTCAGGCATTCATACATTTACATTACTGTTATGTGCGGTTGGGTTGCAACTGGTTATATAACTGAGACGCTTGGAACTACACTCTCATCTGGCATGATAATCAAGGCAACTTGCAAACGTACCATGGGCGCAGTGATATCACGCAGCATCTGAAAATAGTCCCCATAGACAACAAGCAGTAGTACCAGTTTGCAAGTTGCCTTGATTATTACGCCAGATGAGAGTATAGTTCCATGTCAAATCAGCCTAGAAAAACGGCAGGTTTAATTTTCAGTTGGTCTTATTGCACTTTCTAACTTGAGAAGAGACACGTTTTCAGTGGGAAAATTACCAGAATATATATCTATGGGCAAAGCCATTGAAGTTCAATTGGGGATGCCAAAGAGGGCACCATTTAGTCAAAAGGACCATTTAAATACCCAGCCTAAATATAAGGTTTGAATGCCTTCAGATGGTTTGAATGCCATCTGAATGCCTACCTTCCATGCCATCTGTATCACACAATGATGTTGAAATTACATAAATACTTCATATGAATGTAACCGGCAGAGTAACTGCGGTGTCCTTTTGTGCTCACCGTAGCTCCTCTTCCCTCAGTCACGCCCCCAGTTAGTTTGCCAGTGGTTATTACCAGAGCCCATTTATGGAGAGCCGGTCCACTTGCTATTAACTCCATTGTACCTGCATTGCACCTGTGCATTGCACCAGGTTCCAGTGGCAGTTCCACTAGGGGCGATCACGAGCAAATGATCAAACAATGGGGGTCTATGAAGCTAGACGGCTAAATTGGTCTGTTTCACCTGATTGTCATTAAACAATCGAAGATTGGATTTTAGTTTCTGCAAGCTTAATATGGGTTATAGGTCGAAAGTTGAATGAACAATTACTTATGGCCCTTTGCTTTCTCACAGGCTTGGTCGTTGTTGCCCATAACACACTAGCACCCTGCTAATGAATGACGTCATCGACACGTTTGAAAGGCTTTTTAGAGCAATTGAGGGACTTAACAAATCTAATACTCAGCCGTGTGTATTTTCCTTGACCCCCCTTTCACATGAAATATTCCGATTTCTACACAAAAAATGATATCCAGAGAAAAGTGGATTTTAGGAGAAACTCCATTCACCTCCATTCATTCTTCACTTGCTCGCGATCGCCCTCTAGTTGCAGTACCATGCAGAAGTATTCAGCGAGTGGTCGTTCTCCCCTTATTAGACATTCTCTGCTATTACTCATTAGCGGCAAGGGCATTTGGTTTAAAACCGACACATCAGGTGGACTAGTAAGTGTGATAACTGTGACTTTCAAATGTATGTGAGAGGAAACTATGGAAACCATTCTCAGGTATACAGATGTGTCAAAAATAAATAAGAGAGTAGGGGTAGCGTATGCAATCCCTGAGTTAAAACTGGCTATGGCCAATAGGATTAGTGATGAGCTTGCTGTGTATATAGCTGAGTTGATTGCTATATGGTTGGCATTATTATGGGTGGAGTATGGATCAAAAAGTATAGTGGTATGGTCTGATTCTAGCTATTAAGTATTAAAAATCTGCACTCTGATTCTAGACAAGATCTTGTTTATGATATAGTGCAGAATGTGAATAGACTGATGAAGTCAGGAGTCGTTGTGTTGGGTTGGGTCCCAGCCCATGTAGGATTATTCCATAGAATTCAGACCCACACTCCTATTCAGAAGGTGGCGGTAATGCACCTAAAAGCTGTTTGCCAACCGCCATAAAAAGAGAAGAAGAAGAAGAAGAAGAAGAAGAAGAAGAAGAAGAAGAAGAAGAAGAAGAAGAAGAAGAAGAAAGGATAGCTGTAACATCTGTAGAGAAGGCCAACCTTTTAGAATCTTTTAGAAGGTGCATATTCAATTCAGTTTATTTGCCAGACACATGTCCAAATTTACACAAGACAGACATTACAAATACATATTAAGACAGATTTAAGACAGTCAGGCATAGTTTTGATAATAAAGAAAGTCACCTTGTAGTTTTCTTTTCTTTAGAAGAGCTAAAGCGAGCTATAGGTACAAGTAGAAACACTGCTCTTGGAATGCATAATCTCTATTATGAAATGTTTAATCATCTTTCTGATCTTGTTTTAGAAGAACTGCTCAGCTTAATGAATGAAATTTGGAAGGTAAATTACCAATGACGTGGAAACCTGCTGTAGTTATTCCCATACCAAAGCCTGGGAAAGATCCTAGTTCCCCTTCTTCATACAGGCCCATAGCCCTTACCTCTGTAAAATAATGGAGAGAATGGTCACTGACAGACTGGTTCACTTTCTAGAAGTGGGCTAGGGCTTTAGTAGATCATCAGAGTGGATTCAGGAAGGAAAGGAGCACCATGGATAATGTGGTCGCGTTAGATTATGAAGTTAGGAAAGCCTTTGCTAATAAGGAATCTCTCATTGCTGTTTTTCTAGATATTAAAAAGGCATATGATATGTTGTGGAGGGAAGGCCCTCTTATAAAATTATTAAAATATGGTGTTAGTGGGAGAATGTTTTTGTGGATCAAGAACTTCTTGGAGAATCGCACCATTCAAGTAAGAGTGGGTGGAGCCATCTCTGATGTGGCGTTTGTGGATAATGGGACCCCCAAGGTAGTGTAATTAGTCCAGTCCTCTTTAAAATCATGATTAATGACATGTTCTCAGATCTAGACCTTGGGATAGGGAGATCATTATATGCAGGTGATGGGGTCATTTGGGTGAAAGGTAGAAATATCCCTTTACTGTACCACAAATAGAATGCAAAGTCAATTAAATATAGCAGAAGAGTGGGCAATGACATGGGGCTTTATATCTGTTGATAAGTCTAACTTTGTTGTCTTTAGCAGGAGCAGGAACAAATGGGATGGCCTCCTGACTCTTTATGGCTCCCCTAGAAAGTTGAAAGCTTCAAGTATCTGAGAGTATATGGTTTGACAGTAAACTAAACTGGAACGTCCGTATATCTAAGGTAATAGCTAAAAAAAACAGCAAAAGTGTTAAATGTCATGAGGTGTTTGACAGGCTTTTCCTGGGGGGCAGATAAGAGCACTCTTTTGACTATTTATCAAGCTATGATCAGATCGATATTTGATTATGGGTGTCAGGTTTATGGAGGAGCTGCGAAATCTGTTCTGAAAAGACTAGATGTCATTCAGTTCAAGGCTCTTAGGGTCTGTTGCGGTGCATTTACTTCCACATCAACATCTGCCCTTCTCATTGAAACAGGGGAGAAACCTCCAAAGTTAAGAAGAATTCAGCTCTCCCTGCACTACTGGAATAGAGAGAAAGCTAGTATCTGCCCTGCAAGCTCCATCTTGACAGATTGCTATGAATTTGCTAACAAACAGGTAAGACCTTTTGTCAAACAATGTCTGTCATGGGCTAATGATTTTAGACTACTTGAAATGACTCTAGTCAAAAGCTCTGGCTGGGGTTCAGTCCCTGTCTGGCTCCTGCCTTCTGTGCTGTTTGATTTTAGACTCCATGAGGATAAACATAATGAAGATGTTGCGTTTTCTAGTGACTCTGCATTCAGCTTAACTGGAACTCTTGCCTTCAAATCTACACCGATGGTTCTAAAGACCCAGACTGGCAAAGTAGTTGTGCCTTTTTTTTTTATTCCTCAACTAAATTTAATAATTGGGTAGGCTACAGACTTAGTGACAACCTTGCTGTCTTTACTGAATTTGTAGCCATTTTAAAAGCCCTTCAGTGGGTAATGGAAGCAAGGCCTAGTAATGTGGTTATCTGCTCAGACTCTTCTTCAGTCCTCCACTGCTTAAAAGTGTGCTCCTCAAATGCCAGACCAGACTTATAATGGAAATTCTTTTGAGTATGAATAATCTTTTTAATGTAGGATGTGAGGTTTCCTTTTTATGGGTTCCTGCCCATTTATGTATAGTAGGCAATGAGGTAGTAGACAAAATAGCGAAAAAACATCTAAGTAAAGATTCCATCTCTGTACAAGTTAGCCCAGGAAGAACAGAGCTAGAAGCAAACTGATGGAGGGTTTTTTTCAGGCCTGGCAGCATCAGTGGGATGGGGATTCTAAGGGTAGCTGCTAGACTTCTATATTCAATTCAGCCATCAGTTACTTCCTGTAGCATTCTATCTGGGGATAGGTCTCAGCAGGTCACTTAGGTTAGGGCACTGTGCACTGAATTCTTATTTGCATTTAGTGGGCAAACACTTGGATGGGTTATGTGAGGCATGTAGGGTTCCTGAGACAGGGACTCATGTAGTGATGGAATGTGGTCAGTAGGCCTATAATGGGTTTAGGCGCATAATGTACAATAACCCATATTGAGCTTGCAGAAACTAAAATCCAATCTTCGATTTTTTAATGACAATCAGGTGAAACAGACCAATTTAGCTGTCTAGCCCCATAGACCCCCATTGTTTGATCACTTGCTCGTGATCGCCCCTAGTGGAACTGCAACGGGAACTGCAGGTACAATGCAGGTACAATGGAGTTACAGTTTTTGCCTATTGCTTACACACTAAAATCAAATGCTTACATCAAAGCCTCAATACCTTAAGTTCTTGTATTATACTTTACACACAGTGTAACCATAGCTTAAACACATTCTCTGCTTTGCACATTGTTTGCAATTCTGCAAAACACTTTTTGCGAAACACTACACACATTTTCTTTCAGCAAAACACTTTTTGCGAAACACTACACACATTTTCTTTCTGCAAAACCCTTTTTGCAAAACACTACACACTTTTTCTTACATTAAACACTTTGTGCAAAAACAAAATCCCCTGGTATCATTGGGAAAACACTTTGTTCAAAATGCTAAACTCATCTGGCAATTGCAAGCACTTACTTATACACCTGAAAACACGTGCACAGAAAACATAACACCAATCGGTCTGAACCTTAGCACTACAAATAGGCCTCAGGTAAGCCATTTTGAGAACTATGGGTGCCTCTCAACATCTCTCCTCGATCCTCGATGCTTGATCCTTGAGGGGCGTTCCCACTGATCTATAACTAGCATTGGATAGACTATCCCATTATTGTCACCCCATCATTCTTTATCTAGATCAGTGAGGACGAGGATCGAGGAAGGAAGGGAGGGTGTATAAAAGACCAAATGAGAGGCACCCAATGAGAGTAAGAAGTATAGGAGGACAAGGAGAGAGAGCTGTCGGACGTGGAAGAGGACAAGGACAAAGACAAGGACCAGTGCAGAGATGTGTCTCAGATGACATCAGGGCTGCTCTGGTCTGAGATTGGTTCAACAACCATATCAATTTCATAAATCAAAAGCTGTATACTGTACCTGCCCCCTTACAGCCCATTTCTAAATGCAATTGAAGAATTACAGTATTTTCTGCATGGCGGTGGAAAGTTCCTGTGAAGATATTGGGGATCCATCCCCCCCCCCCCCCAGCCCCCACCACATACACACTACAGTAACTTGCACATACTGTATACACACTCACATGCACATACACACTCACAGACATACATACACACACACACACACACACACACACACACACAAAACAAATATGTATGTCGTTTTTTTTCAATCGCAAATGATCCAGTTACTGTATTGTTTTTTTCCTTTTGTTTTGTTGCTATATTTGATGTTTCTATTTCTCTTTATTCCTGTAAGAATGTTTGTTTTTTGTAAAAACTCTTGATTGATTACAACTTTTGAGTTTTACAGAAGACGAGGTCTGAGAAAATGACCAAAAAAGATTTTTTTAAAAAATACAAAGACGGCAGTGTTTCATGTAAAGCACATTAGTGTGTTACTGGTGATATGTAGGATAATTCAAATGGTGCTTGTGTGTTTAGTTTTGTTGCAAGAATTCCGTTTTTAGAAAGGAGTGTTATGTTTTGATTGCAGTGTTTCATTTTGGCATAGATGTGAGTTGTTTATCCCCAAGTGCTATGTGTTATATAGCTGTGTGTAGAGTTTTGACATAATGAGCCAAATGCTGCAAAACGTGTGTAAGCAATAGGCAAAAACTGTAATAGCGAGTGGATCGGCTCTCCATAAATGGGCTCTGCTGAAACATAAGTACACACGCTGGGCCGTGTGCATTTTCCGGAAGTTACGTCAGAATAGAAGTCAAGCGCTCTCACTAGGGTACTTCGTTTTGGCGTGATTTCCAAGCGTGCATCGATGCATCTTTTTTGGCCTCAGATATCCCATAATCCATTGCACAGCGCAGGTCAAGCTCCATACGTCATGCAAATCGTCAACACAACCCCCTCCCAGAGTCAGGTGACACCATTCTATCTAGACTAGTGTGTTCCTCCTGATCTGAAAGTGTATGCATATGATGCAAGTGTGTTTCATTTTGTCACCAGAGTTACATTTTGACAAAGGATTGTTAGGTTTTGATAGCAGAGTTTAGATAGTAGAGTATCAATTTGACATAGATGTGAAAGGTACATTTCCTAGTGTTGCGTTATGTTTACTTGTGTGTAGAGTTTTGGCACAGTGAGCGAAGTTTTGCAAAATGTGTTCAAGCAACGGGCAAAAACTGTAATCATGAGAATATAGCAATAGGCAACTAAAAAAGCATCATGTGTTGTGCTATTCCTGCACTCAGCATACCTCTGTAACAGAGAGTGCAATGCTTTCCCCTGCAAATGTGTCATTATTTGCTTAAAATGACAAAAAAACAAACATTTTGAATTCACCTGCAGGAAGTCTCCTGGTAAATTTGTCTATGAAAATCCTTTCAGACAAAAAAACAACAACACTTCCTCACATTTCACTCATTTGTCCAATCTGGCCTTTACACAGCTTAGCATCTCACACATAATATCTATTTTCATTGTGAATGATTCATATTCACGGATCCGGCGACCCATATTTACAAACAGCCTATTCATCGGTCTGCAGGTGCATATTGCTCTCTGCCCGCGTTTCAATGATGCACCTTTGCACCGCCGTCTGGAACAGATAGGCCACCCAAAGGTGCCATGCGTCTGGTAGGCTATAGTGCATCTGATATGCTTTTCAAACAGCAACACAGTTGCAAATCAACAACAAAAGCGGGTTTGCATTTGTGAAACTGAGTAAGATGAACGCCAAGTTAGGTTTCCTTCCTTCTTAGACTTTTTGACCTTTTCTCCCAATGAACTCCACTCCCCGCTCAGGCAATATTTCTTGTAGGCAAATAATAAACATGTCAGTGTTAGAGGTTAGTCAACAGAGTATTTAAGAATGAAAGTAGGAGACTTAATCCAAGGAAGGAAAAGAGGGTTTCTCAAATTTCTTAAACCACAACACATTAAATTAAATAAACTCATGTTTTTCTTTCAAACACAATATTATGACATTGAACTTACATATTTTGCCACAAAAATGAATTCATCTAACAGAATCATGTTCAGTGATGTGAAGCAGTACTGAACCAAATGAACACATGGGATGCCTTGGTGTCACCATTACATTGTGTTCCCATGAGCCTTTGCAGTTTCTTAAAGAGGATTATGCTTAGAGACCAGTAGAATTTGGAGCCAAGTTTTATCTGATGTTATGCTTTGAGATAAACCATGTTTTGTTCCCACCATGAATGCGGTATTGAGCATGCACAAAGTATCAGTGGTTCCATAGCTGATGTTTGCATCTATGATAAATGATTCTTAATACTGTGGCACAACATATTCAAAGTTATCTTTAAACGTTGATTTTGCAACACAAGTACATCTGAATCCCTACTTTCCATACCGCCTGTTTAACAATGATGTTGAAATTAAATAAATACTTCATATAAACTTAGTTTAATCAATTTAATTGAAATTATCACAGCATGAATCAGTTTCGTAAACCTATACATTTCAATAATTTGCAGTCGATGTACATAAATCATAATCATAAATTCAGCAATTATTTTTTTTTAGTGGTGGAATTCTGAAACTTCAGAGGTGGATAAACTGTGTTTAAACTGTGTGTCCCGGTGAAGATGGCCTTGTAGTTTTGCAGTCTTGGGCCGAGTTCTTGCAATTTGAGTTGAAGGTTTCACTAACTGTGAGTTTTCTTAGATTATTGAGTTTAAAAAATTGAGAAACAGAAACTGTAAATAAAGAACTGAGACATGTTGTATTGTTGCTGTACTTCGATGACACATTTTCACATTTTCCCTCACACTTGTGATTACCACAGAAACACAAGATTGTTTAAGATTTAAGATTACTTTATTACATATGTCTCTCCTATGTGTGCGTGTGTGTGCATGTGTGAGACAGAAATCTGTCTAACTAACAGTTACCACAGACGTACCACAGGCAAAACCCACACTATTCTCTCTCTTTCCCTCTCCTTTTTCTCCTCTCCTTCCTCATATCACACTCATATTTATTACTTGTCATTGTAGTTATATAGCACTGTAAATCTGGGGTTTCAGCTCCTCAGCATTGCAGCAATACATTTACATTCATTAATTTAGCAAAAACCTTTATCTAAAGTGACTTACAGCAAGAGAATACCAAGCTACAGTGCAGAGTTCATAATAATAGTACTCAATAGAAGTATAGTAAATAAATTCACTTGAATGATCCTTCCCAACGTTCAGAGGTTTGATACTGATAGCCTACTTTTGTATAACAGACTGTTATACCGCTGTCAAGGAAAATATGTTTTGTGCTTCTTATTCACATCTTTCATATCATTCTGCAAGTATCACTTCTTCTTCAAGGTCACTTCTTACAATGGAACTTGGAAAGTGAAAGCAGACGGTTGATCAGCTGTGTTCTAAAGAACATAGGATTCAAGTTCAATGTGTGTTGCAATCTATTTGTTTTCTCAGCAAAAGCTACAACGGATCATCGATAAATAAGTCCCTTCAGGATGAAGCAAGACCCTGCAAGGACCCTGTTGTTATTTTCCGCTAATGACCGGCTGAGACATCACATCATCCGTTGACTCCAATTAATACTGTAAAGGGTGGCCATAAACTGGCATTTCATTATTATCCAGTATCTCAGAAACAGTGTCTCAGTGTTACAGATTAACAGTTCACATAGCCTAACAGTTCATTGTAATGTCAGGAATAACCATAGCCTACCCTACAATCAATCAGTATCAAGAACACAATTAATCAATCAAATAATGTAATAAACTTTAATACAACAATCAATTCAAAGAGTATAACCTCTGTCACCTTCCATAAATTTGACCATTCAAAGCGAAATCAGTCGCTTTGAGCATGACGTTATTTTGAGAAAATCCATAATAAACAAACATCCAGGTTAAAATGTTGAATTTCACATTTTCGCATAATTCGACAGTATACAGTCTACAGTTTCATAATCGTGAACTAATTTCACAGAAAAACATAGGCTGCTTAAAAAGGTGATTTCTCCTCTTCTGGCATATCATGGCTGGAGATACATGTCAACTTTGGATGCGGTTAGCTTAGCGATAGTTTGTGTAATACCCTCGATATACATAGCAGGACAGGAGGCTGCGAACCCAATGACAACTGAAAACAGTGACTCCTCACTGTACACACATACAGAAACAAAAGCAGATACATTTCAAAGGTCCCCCCCTTTTGTCAGTTAATCTCTTATTTTTGCCACTGTATCAGGAATGGAAGGTTGTTGCTCTGTTTCTTTTTTCAGTTTAGTGTGTGACTAGCCAGATCAGCCAAATCAGATCAGTTGACTATCAAACAAATAAATTGAACAAGTTTAGACTTTGGCTTCTATGACATTGCTGTTTCTTGGGCTTCTACACTATGATCTACACTTTCTCTGTTGTCTTCATTTCTCTTACAAAAACAGAACAGAGCCCTCAAGATATCTTTAGCATCCCTCCTTATAAACAAGTAAAGGAGACAATCAAATAGGGGGTTCAGTGACATGAGAACAATGGCAGCTTTGAAAAAGTAATTTTGTGCAATGACATCGTCTAAATATTGGTAATAAGTATCGTCTAATAAGTATAAATAAAAATAAATTTGGCGCACCCCATAAGGTAAGAATAAGACTGTGTAAATGCAAAGAATTAGAGCCAGGGTTGCCATAATCCGTCTCTGCTCATGATGAGGTACAGATGTATTGCTGGAGAGAGCCCTCCATGTCCCCACAAAAAAGAACATCATCAAGGGATATGGAAGAAACAAAAGCAAGATTTCCAAAATTATTACAACACGGATAGTATAGTGCGGAACGATGATCCCAATGATGGGTACTATGATCCAAAGAGTGACCGACACAAAGACTGATTTCCTGATCGTGTGGATGTTTCTATACCAAACAGGATGAGCAATAATTATATATCTCTCAGCAGATATACACATCATAAAGCAAGCATTAACCACCACAGCAACCAAGTAGATTACAAACATGTAAATCGTGTAATAGCTGATGAAAGGGATTAAATCATATTTAATCAGAAAATATGTAGAAATTTCCATCAAACCGACAGAAGTTTGAATCAGATCAGAAATGAACAGGTTTATAATGAACACTTGAGAAAAATGACCCGTTTTGACAAGAGAGTATAATCCATAGGCAACAAAGCATAGTCCAGGGAGCAAAACTGAGAAACGCACACAATCAGTTATGAAGTCAATGTTCTCCCATCGTTCCCAGACTTCCCCAAAATTATGTGTAACAGGTGTAATGTTTGCTGATGAGTGGTTGGAAGATCTCTCCATTTCAGATGAAACTTGTAGGCTAGTCTTTGTCCCTAGAAAGATCAAGTGTCAAGGGAAATTAGCAACATTTCTATCCACAAACCTTTACTCTCAACAACTTTAACATCTTGTTTAATCATCAGAATATATCAACACTCAGTTAGTTTAAACTGCTGCATCATAGGTGTAGTCAAAGTCAAAGATCCTTAAATACTTTTTCAACCGTCTCTGGTGTAGTTGTACTAGAGAGTGTCTCCCTTGATAGAGAGCACAATGCAAATTACACATAAAAAAGAAAACATTGTGAGCTCACCTGTAGTTGTTCTGAATCTCTCCTGGTGAATGTGTCTAAAGCCCTTTTCTGGGAAAATAGCAAAATACACACCACCTGCAACTTCTAGCCTAATGACTCCTCACACTTTACTTTACTGATTCGTCGGATCTTCCCTTCCCATCGGCATGAGCTACAGACGCATAGCACTTACTACTCTTGTAAAATGTTCCATTTTATTAATAAGTATAGCATAATATACATGTAGCGAGACATTTGCATTGATTCATTAAGCCTATATCACACACTGTGACTTTATTATCAGTGAAAACTCTAGTCGTTGTGACCTTTTCTGATGTGTGTGATATTGTGCAGCTCACTCAATTGTAGGCCTATATATCAGAAATCATTAAACCGCAGGGGCGTTGTCTATACAATTAGGGCGGGCCCATGTCCGCCCAAAACCACAAGATTATTTTTTTATGTACAACGGTGCTTCATTTCAACGCAATGAATCGCCAAACCTAGTTTCTCTTTTAGGTGTTTCTGTTTGTGTGCATGTCCGTCTCTGTCTCTCCTATGTGTGCGTGTGTGTGCATGTGAGAGAGAAATCTGTCTAACTTACGTACCACTGGCAAAACCCACACTATTCTCTCTCTTTCCCTCTCCTTTTTTATTCTCTCCTTCTTCCTCATATCACACTCATATTTACAGCAAGGCTATGTGTACACTTACACACAATTCTGGGAGGTGGTGTGTGTGTGTTTTTGACTGACAATAACACCATGCAGATCTCTCTGGACTTATGTTTCTTAAGAACTCTTGTTTGCTTTAGCGTCGTTGATGTGGAGCCCAGAAAACAGCAAAACAATATCTTGAGGTTGACCAGCAGAGGGAGCTTGACAAGGCAACTGTTGTTACAGTAGGTCACCACTGATCATATCTCTTCTTACTGGCCACTGCAGTTGGCATGGAAGGGTTTTTTTTTTATCAACAACACATTGTAATTTACATAGTGCTTTTTTCAACACACCCACCTTCCATGTCTGTTTCCTCTGCATTTTTCTTCATGAGGATGGTTTGAAGCACTAGGTTTACTCATTTTATCATAAATGTGCTGGTTCTGTCCTCGGGCTGTATGCCTATTTTGACACCCTGTTTTAGTGCATTTCTCAAATCATCATTAACATGTGTAACTGTATGCTACTGTACATGCAGTTTGCACAACACAATTATGCATCATGCAGTGGATTACCTGCAAAAACACATAACTTGCTCAAAATGCTTAGTTTATTTCTCACAGTGAGGATGTTTTTAAGACTACACCACAATTACTTTCAAAGTAAATCTAGATCAGTGTCTCATGGTTTTGAACTTATTAGGGCAGACAGGTCCCACCTGTGAAGCAAAGACAGATAATTAAGCAATAAAGCATACTGTACACACGTGGCAAGCAGGCACAGGTGCACACACACACACACACACACACACACACACACACACACACACACACACACACACACACACACACACACACACACTCCATTATCCCCACATACACACACAAGCAAACACAAGCAGAACAGTCATGTCCTTAAAAAAAAAAACCTGTTATAAAGTTTGAATGACATTCAACAGTTTAAGTTAAATGGTTCAAATTGAATAGTGTATAGAAACAGTGGTAAACGGAGTAATAATAGATAAGAACTGTAGGAATAACAGTATAATACATGTTTCATGCACTGTATTACATTTTGGGTCGAGAGGAGCTGTGGTAGGGATCGTTGACTGGTAGTAGTTCCACACTCAGACCTGGGTTTCTGCCATGCTGATGGTGGACTGTATCTCCGATGGCTTTCTGCATCTCTGGAGCTGGCGGCAGCAGGGGAAAGCCCAGAGCATGTCCTTAGTGTCCCTCCGCATGAAGACGTACAAGATGGGGTCCAGCAGTGGGCTCAGGGACATGAGGACCTCAGAGAAAAGGTGAAAGTGCAACACACTAGCCTGATTTTTCAACTTCCGCATAAAGAAAAGATGAGATGAGACTATGTAAGGCAGGAAGAGGAGCACGTAGATGCAGAGCACGATGACCAGGGTGCCCATGACCTGGCGACGATGTTCGGGAGACACAGAGCAGGACTTTGAGAGGACCCTCCACGATCCCAGGAGAAACCAGACCAACAAGGGAAAGGGCAGCAGGAAAACCACTCCTCGGTAGTCATCAGCCCCCTCAACCACTTTAAATATTATTAGTGCAATGGTAGCCCCCACCCACACAGCGATGGACACAAGGAGGGCTTTCTTGATTGTTCTTGTGTTTCTGTAGAACACTGGATAGGCAATCATGATGTATCTCTCTGCAGCAATGCACACCATAAACCAAACACTTGCTATCACACTGAGATAATACAGTAAATACACATTTTCTTCCACAAAGCTAAGCGGGTTTGTGCATAACTGAATAATATCAGAGATGAGAAGGTTGATGACATACACAGCGGCAACATGATCAGCCTTGATGAAGAAATAGAGTCTGTAAATGGCCAGTAGTGTGATGGGTAAGGTGACCGCTAGTATCACCCAACTGACCACTGGCAGGAGCGTATTTGTTAAGGTGCCGTTTGGGACTGTTTGGTTGATTGTTTCGTTGATCGCCTCCATTTCACACCCCTTTTTTTTTCTTCTTCCTCTCTGGACAGATCATTAAACTGTATCAGTCATAAAGCCATGAAACGTATTTAGACACTTATATTTGTTTAAACTGTAGGCCTAAAATTGTTGCTGAACTGTATTTCAACAATTAAGGGACACAATTATTTTCCATAGCATATATGCATCTTTAACCTACTTTACTGTGCCTCCTGTATAGCACAATGCAAAATGCTTTCAAAATACACACATCACTTAAATTACTTCAAACAGAAAAGGAAGGACTTTCACTGAAAACGACATGCAAAGAAAAAAAAATCCAGCGTTACCATTGATGGATGCTCAGCTCCTTCTGGTCAGAAAGTAGAGTGGGCACCACCCCTCCATTTTTGGCTCAGAAAAATTCAAAATGTTTAATCCAAGAAAATAACTCCAATGTAGACGCTTCAACAGTATCCAATACTGCAAGCAGTCAGCAACTGGGTGAGCAACTGGGTGAACAGATGAAGGAGGGCTGAGTGAATAAATGGGCACTGAAAAAACAAGGAAGGGCTAACCACAACCACTCAAGCAGCCAGTAATGATTATCCTGATAAACACCAATGCTGCCTGGAAATACATACATACAAAATTATATACCAGTATGATGATGATGGTGTGTGTGTGTGTGTGTGTGTGTGTGTGTGTGTGTGTGTGTGTGTGTGTGTGTGTGTGTGTGTGTGTATTATTGCTTGAGTGGTTGTGGTTAGCCTTGTTTTTTCAATGCCCATTTATTCATCTCCAGCTCTAGAACAAGAGATTCTAGAATGCTATGTGAATGGCAGGGAGAGCCATAGCATTTTGGTAATACTTTTATAGCAGGTCTCAGGTCAGCCCTTTGCCTCTGATGAAAAATGTAGGCAAAATGGAAAAGTTTTGTAAAAGCACTCAGTATTACAATGTAACAGCTATATGTAGGTACCCACAAATACAGTACATAATACAAGTACAATGATAACCTACCTTATAGTACATGTTGTTACACAGGTTGTGTAACACGTCACACACATATGACTAGGAGTGCTGTACTCTCATTTTCTCTGATGTATTCCGTATGGGCACAAGCACCCAGTCAGCTTAATATTTCGTGAGTTGAGCGCATTCTATGAACTTTATTGTTACACAGGTTGTACCACTGTACCTAATAAAGGTAGGTACACTGTAACAGCGACACATTAAAATAAAGTGTTACCCAATCCGCTAATTATGTATTATAACTAGATGTACCGCAAAGCGATACACAATATGACCGCCGCTCAGTCCTGCACATTCTCTCCGCAAATATCAATCACGCTTTTGTTTCCATCGCCTACTCCATCCCCTACTGCAACTTTTATGTATGTAAATGAGTGTGTGCATGTGTGCGCTTGCTTTTGTGTATGAGTGCTTCTCTGTCTATGAGTGTGTGTCTGCTTGTGTGTGTTTTATGTGTCTCTGTGTATATGTTCACTGTGTTCTCTGACGTCACTGTCACTCCAATATCAGATAACACACACACACACTCACATACACACATGCGCACGCGTGCACACACACACACATACACAGGCTCACACACACGCACACAAACACACACTCGCACACGGACACACACACAGGCACACCCACAGAGAGAGAGAGAGAGAGAACACACACACAGAATACACACAGATAACACAGAACACACACAGACACAGAGAGAGAGAGAGAGAGAGAAAGAAAGAGAACACACACAGAATACACACAGAACATGCACATACACACATATACACACATGCAAACACACAGATGGGCACACAGAAACGCACCCACACACACACAGGCTATAGTACATCACACACACACACTCACTTCTCAGCTCCGGTGGTCTCACAAAACGTACTCAAAGATTTTTGAGTTTTTTCAAATCCCCAGGGGGGATTTAGACTCCAGAGGGTTAATACCACCATCTACAGGCTGATGGGTATACAGTCCTGAATGTACACATATATCCATTTATTTTACAGCCCCCCATGGATGAAATTCCACAAAACTTGGCATACTCCCAGAGGGTGTCAGGTTAATCATACACATGAAATTTGGTGCAGTTCATAACATCTCATCTGAAGATAGGGGCAATTAAAGCAATATTACATTGCATTTTAAATTTTTACCATGGGAGTGCAAATCACAAATGACTGGTTATAAGCTAAGTTGATGCGAGGTCTTGAGACCAACATACGATAAACGTTTTGCCATCCTCGGTGCCACGGTTCAGGTAGTTATGCAGGAAAAACTGCAATTTTTGGGCTTCGGGCGGGGGTCTACTGGGGCTACATGCCCACCAAGTTTCATGTGCCCCGGTGTTACGGTGTCCCGGGAATCGTTGACGGAAAATTCAGAATCTATGACGGAATAAAAAAATAAAAAAACTTTGACAACAACTATATGACCGCTTCGCTAGCTACGCTAGCAGCGGTCATAATTATTGTGTATTATTATTATGTCTGTGGGTTCACTTTATTTTTTTTTTTTTGAACTTCTTTTTATTTTGTTTTCATATCAGTCATACAATGCATCAAAACAAGATTCTAATGTGACAAAGTTGAATAACATACATTATGTCAGTCTTAGTGGGTTCATACAGGTAGTCCATGGTTTAAAGACATATCCCTCAAGGATCAAAGACTTAAAGATTGATTTACAGTCAATACAATACATTGATATACCTAAATCTGCCTTCAAGTTCCAACAGAAAAGACGCAAAAAACACAGAGAAAAACAAATAAATAAATAAAATAAAATAAAATAAAATAAAAATAAAAAATAAGTCATATTAAATGGAGATGCAACACAGTGGAGGTCCAGTTATTGAGGAATGTTTCTAACTTTAGCTGTAAGACTGCAGTGATATATTCCATGTGATACACCTCTTGAACTCTATCCCTCCATTGGACTATTGTGGGGGGCTCTGGCTTCAACCAGGAGGCCGTTATGACTTTGTTTGCAATTAAAAGAAGTATCCTTAACAGTTTTGTATGGCCATCCTCCGGGAAGTCCTCAGGTACTATGCCCAATACAAAATGTATTGGCTCCATTGGTAGGTCAATAAATAAGCATTGCTTTATTTCTCTCTGCATATTTTTCCAATATTCCAATACTTTTGGACAGTCCCAAAATATATGTGTATGGTCCCCCAGTGAGCCACAACCCCTCCAACATACAGGTGAACCATTACTCCACTTAGATGTAACAAGTGGCGTCCTAAAATATCTCACTCTTAACTTCCAGCCATATTCCCTCCAACTGGGGCTATTTGTTACCTTATGCCCTTGCTCAAATGAAGTATCCCACTGTTTGTCAGATATTATTGTATTCATCTCCAATTCCCACTTTTCTTTAATATCCAAATTGTTCTCTCCAAGATCTTCTTGTAGTGCCTTATATAAATATGATATGTACTTTTTCGTCACTGTTCCCTGTATAGCTGAAATGAAAACACGCTCTATTTTAGATGGTAGGGAACAAAGCTTATCCCATTCTTTATGTTTCTTTAAATAGTCTCTAATCTGTAAGAACCTGAAAAAGTCTTCATTTCCTAAGTCATACTTTTCTTTAATTTGTTCGAATGACTTTAATACTGTTCCTTCAAATAACTGGTCTAAGACTTCTAAACCCTTGTCTTTCCATCTTTCAAAACCCTTATCTAGTCTCGCTGGAATGAATTCTAAATGTTTAGCTATGCTTATGGCTCTGGATATGGTTGTAGGCAATTGTACTTTGTTTCTCACAGTAGACCATACTCTCAAAGTATTTTTAACCCATATGTTTGTAAGCTTTTTCATCCTAGCTTTGTCTAAGTTGAGGAATGGGATGGTGCTCAATGGAGTATCTAAACAATCAGATTGTTCCATCCCTACCCAAATAGTATCTTTGTCTTGAGTTACCCAGGAAACTATGGATCGTAATTGGGCTGCCCAGTAATATTGTTTCAAATTGGGTAAATTCAGACCACCATTGATTTTTGTGCATAGTAACCTTCTGAGTTTAAGTCTAGGGGGTTTGCTTTGCCATATGAATTTTGAAAACCATTTTCCTATAGTGGTGAAAGTAGCGGAGGGGACAGGAATAGGCAAAGATTGGAAAAGAAAAAGCAGTCTGGGAAGGATGTTCATTCGAATAGTCTCCACTCTTCCCATCAAAGAAAGTGGCAGTATTTCCCATCTTAAGAGATCTGCTTTAATAGAATTCATCAACTTCCCATAATTGGCTGTGAACATTTTTGATAGATCGGTGGTTAAAATTATTCCTAAGTATCTGAAAGTTTGTGACCAGCGAAAATGAAGTCTTCCTGTTAATTGTGTAGGCCACTGCCCCTTTAACATCATAGCTTCTGACTTGGATTCGTTAATCTGATATCCAGAGAGTTCACCATACTCTTTAAGAGTGTTCATTAGAGCAGAGAGTTGTGACTAATCTCTCCGGGGGTGTGCACTATGTGCGAAAGGCTATACGCAAGTCAAACGCCTTTGCTATGGCCCGTAGGTTGCAGGATCGCCAACTAAAAAGAAAAAAGGGGGGGAAACAAAAAACTCCTCCGTTGAGGAGAGTCTAATCTTATATATTTTGATGTAGCTTTCTATGAATATACTAGCCAAAACGTGTCTACCTTACAACGGATGCGCATAATAGCCTGAGTTAACCAAGACCTAGGCTACTTACTACACAGCTCACAGACGTCAGTCTTTTTGAAGGAATCTTTTCAGATCTGCGTTGGTCATCCCGGTATGCCTGTGTGCTGTATCCGACCAGTTGTTCTGTAAAAGTTCATTGAGAAGGGTTTCCCGTTCATCACGTTCCACATGGATACCCAGGCCCTGGAGAGTTTCGGTTGCGTCCCCGAGGGTTGTGAAGGTCTTCACGCCGGAGTCTAGATGAATTTTTAACTTTGCTGGGAATGGCGATTGCGCTTTAATGTTCTTCTCTTTCAGTTGCTTTATGACGTCCCTCACTTGTTTGCGTTTCTTCTGAATGTCAGCAGTGTAATCTTGGTCAAAGAAAATTTTCTGGTCGTTATATGTCACTCCTCCACGACGCTTCCACGCTTCCTGAATCACCGTCTCCTTAACCCTGTAGTCCAGGAATCGGACGATAATGGACCGGGGTGGGTTCTTGGGATCTTTAGGCTTCATAGTGAGAGAGCGGTGTGCTCTTACTATGTTCAGGTTCAGGCCGTCGTGCAACGCCAGTGATGTTCGGATAAGGTCACTCATGAAATCCAACATGTTGCTGTTGTTTTCTTCGTCCTCTTTCACTCCATAGATGCGTAGGTTGTTCCTTCTCGCCCTCGATTCCAGATCCTCACATTTGGCAGCCATATTAGCCTCTCGATGGAGTAGATAGCGGAGGGCTCTTTCGTTTCGTTGAGATTTTTCTTCGGAGTCAACCAATCTGTCTTCATACTCTGTTATTCGTTGTTCGAGTTGTGTCGTCCTGTCTGCCACTTCACTAAGAGCAGTTTCTACCCTCGTTAAAGATTCTTTGGTATCCTTAGATGCTTCAGCATGCTCCTTCCTCAACGTACGCAGTTCAGCTAGCACAGCCGCCATGCTTTCTTCACTTGGCTCCGAATCTGTTTGTTGGTCTTTCGTCTTAGATGGTTTGTTGGTCCTTTTCTCCGATTCTTTTCGGTTGGTCGCCATTGTGAATTCTTAATATGGTTGTTTTAAGTTGTTTTAAGGAAAATAAAATTGCGTTTTGGCTAGTTTTTTAGACTCTCCTCGGGAGCTCTGAGATCAGGCTGTTGCCTCGGTCATGACGTCACCGGAAGTCCTGTGGGTTCACTTTAGATACCATAACCTTCTTATGTTGGAGACAACTCAGACTCAGACACGTCTTCAGTTCGGTTACTCATTTTACTGAGGTACTCAGTACAATTATATTGTCACAATGACAGTGGCGACGCAGCGCCAACTAGTGGACTGGATCCACATACCCAATGGTACATTACATCTCCTCCCCACTAAATGTTGTGTTTACATGAACATGACATGAACGTAAACACATATACACGTAAACATAAACATGTGAAGTCACATTATCTAATCTTGAGGTAGGGAGTAGACTGTCCCAAACCCCAAGTCAGTCAAGGGGTTATTATGCCCTTATTCTTGAGACATGACTCACTAGTACCGTGTCACCCACTTTGAATGATCTGGCTTTAGCATGCGCCTCTCGGCGAGCACACTGCTCCTCATGTGCTTTCTCCACTTCTGCTGCAACGCTAGGCTTCAGCAGGTCGAGTCGAGATCGCAGCTTGCGATGCATGAAAAGCATGGACGGTGATTCCTTCGTGGTAGAGTGCGGAGTGTTGCGATACATCAGTAAGAATGCATCCGGTCGGTGTTGGATTGAAGCTGTTCCTGAGGAGCGCTTCGGTGAATGCTTGAATGTTTGCACAAAACGTTCCGCAAGGCCATTTGTGGCTGGGTGGAATGGTGCAGAGCGAATGTGCTTAACTCCGTTGCTCTTCATGAATGTCTCGAATTCACTTGAAGTGAACTGGGGACCATTATCACTCATTAAGACCTCAGGAAGGCCGTAACGACTGAATAGCCCTCTCAGTACCTGTATGGTCTGAGAAGCCGTGGTGGAACTCATCAGGAAACCTGACTCTCGCCAGATCCTTGTAGATCGCTGATATTCACACAAGGATCTGGGACTTCTCCATAGGAGATGTATTTCTGAAGGCTGGGCCTTGTAAAAAAAATCATTGCATGTGATTTGATAAACCACTTGTCCGTTATCTTGAATGACGTGCTAGGCTATATTCGATAGATTCGACAAAACGGTTGAAATTGCAGAATCAATGTCAGCGCAAGACTCACTTCGGCGCTACGTCACATCTATGAAATCCCCTCTGGCGATCCTGATTGGTTCATTATTTTTTCCTCCCTTGAAGGAGTTTGCATTGCCCTTGAGCCCAGACCCTTGTGTGGAGCTCAGCGAAACGCCTCTGGTGGAGCATGGCGAAACTACAAGGGTCTGGCGAGAGTCAGGCTACTCATCAGGTGCACTTCAGGCCATTTGGAATGGGCATCCACGACCACCAAAATCCACATGGATCCTCTGCCATGGATCTCCCGGCCATACCCAAAGATGGAGAGGTGATGGTCCAGGTGCTTTTAGTGTGAGTTGACAGGATTGGCAGGTCTTCGACACTTGTTCGATCTGGGTGTCAATTCCTGGCCACCATATGTAACTTCGGGTGACAGCTTTCATTTGACAGCACCAGGGTGTCCAGTGTGTAGTTTGCCCAGTACTCTGGGTCTCAGTTTAGGAGGGATGACTACACGGATTCCCCACATGAGGCACTGTTGCTGAACAGACAGTTCATCCTTCCTGCTGATGAATGGTGCCAGTGTGCTGTTCACATCCTGGGGTGCGTTTCCCGAAAGCATCGTAAGCCTACGATGATCGTAAAGTCCCTCTTACGACCGTCTTAAGATTTGCCGACTGTTTCCCGAAACCATCGTAGCTTAAGAGCATCGTGAAAACACTCGTAGATCTACGAGTGATCCAGAGTTCTCGTTACTGCCTAAGAGCGTCGTAACGCTATGCCTCAGTGGAGTCACCAGCAGGATATGCAGGGGGATTACAACTAAGAATACAATGATGCAACTTACGTTACCATTCTTTATTGTAAATTTACTTGTGATGATTCAGATTTTAGCGTGCAAAATAGCATTCATTCAATGGACATAATGTTATTAAAACCGGACAAGAATAGCCTACAAGTTATGAAAGGAGACGTTGCCAGAAAAGTTTGCCATTATTTTTTTGTGTAGCCTTTTATTTTTTATTAGGCTTATGAGGTAAAAACAGAGAAAGGAATATGTGACAATAGTCTGTTCTGCGTCAAAATCTAAGCCTATAGGCTATGTTATTTAAGCCTACACATTTCCTCATTTTCCTATCAACCTCTTTATTCAAACGTCTGCTTAAGTGACACGAAACATTATTGCACAGGCAGCACACCGTGCTCTCACAAGTAGGTTAGCAAAGAACTCGCATAAACGATGTAGGAGTAAGCTAGCCGAAGCCTAATATACATATCTTCCAACAAACATAAAAACGGGGCTACAATCTATGTTAAATAATACAAAAGTATGTATGCGTGTGGTACATGGCCTGTAGGCTAATTGGAATGCTTACATGCAGATGTCAAAGGTTTTCTATTTTCGTATTGATGTTAATTAATGTATAGATCCGAAGTTCAGACGGTGGCTTAGCTATGACGTGCAGTCACCTGACATCACCATGAAATTAGGAGATATTTCAGAACTTTTATCGTGGACAGCTCCCTTAAGAGCATCGTAAGAGCAGTGCACGCGCGTTCACGCTACGAGCATGTTCGGAAAACAGTCGGCAAATCCTAACGATCGATCTTAAGATGAATCGTAGAAAACCCTCGTAAGAGTGTCTATCCATCGTTATCGGGAAACGCACCCCTGGACTCTTGGGAAACGACCTGTGGAGACCATTTCCAGTACCTGAGCGAGAACAGGATCGGTCCTGGTTTCCTTGCAAATCTCTTTGCAGCTCACAGGTAAGGTTTCCAGGTGTTTAATGTGAAAGCTGTCCACAGTGTTGATTTTGTCCTTAGCTGATGTGGCCTGATGTTATGTGGCAGCTGATACCAGGCTCGGAAATGGCAAACATGTTAAGCCTACCTTACACTGACAAGATTTGGGAAAGATTCTTGACAGATTGTAGTCTTTTGAGTAAAGTTTGAATGACGGGCATTAATTAAAAGACTACTGTCTTTCAAGAATCTTTCCCAAATCTCGTCAGTGTAAGGTAGGCTTTACATGAGTTAGGCAGTTTGATATTGTGTCTGTGATAAAGCATCTCTACACTATATGATGGAGTCAGTCACTGTTGCAACTATTTTCAATTTCAATTCAATTTTCAATTTAGTTTACTTATAGAGCGCCAAAACATTACATATGTCTCATAGCGCTTTACAGAGTGTTAAAACATTCAAAGAGAGCCCATGAGTAACAGGGGCAAGGAAAAACTCCCTAGAATTGGAGATACGTATAGGAAGAAACCTCAGACAGATCCACCACTCAAGGGCCCAACCCATCAGCCTAGGGTCAGTTACAGTAGAGTATAGTCAGTTGTAGTATCAGAAGGTTCAAACAGTCCAGTATAGGGAGTAAACAGTCCATTAGTAATCCATTAATAATTTCGGGGGGTAATGAGTCGTTAGGATGCGTGGGCCAGGGATCCGGGCAGGGAACCACAGCAGGCGATGGTAGGGCAGTCATAGGGATGACGATGGCAATGGGACTTCAGGTGTGATGAGGGCCAGGCACAAAGATGGCTGATGACTGGTAGTGGTTCACCTCACAGGTGAGGTATAGGGGGAAGGGAAGAGAAATAAAGTGGGTTAGTATTACTATAAGTCATGATGGTTGGTATTAATAAGTATATCAATGGGGATATAAATGATTATGCTATAGAGGGGAAAGGCAGAGGGGGAGAGGGAGTTGAAAGACAGGACAGGGAGAGAGGGAAGGAGGGAGAGTTGAGAGAGACAGAGGGAGAGGGGAGAAGAAGTTGAAGTTGTATGGCATGACACATGAGAAGTCCATGACAGCGCTATGCTAAAGCAGCATAACTAAGGCATGGTGGAGGGTAGTATTTTCTTTGTATCATGCAAGTATCCACAAAAGTTGCCTGAATAAGCCTAATAAGAGTCGAGAGATGGAAGCCTTACCGAGAGGAGTCAAGAAATGGGAGGTCAGGCCCCAGCCGTGGCGCGACTGGCTGGGGCACCTGCACCGCGCGCCGGCGACCCGGGTTCGATTCCCGCCCCGTGGTCCCTTCCGGATCCCACCCCTGCTCTCTTCTCCTGCTCATTTCCTGTCATACTCTCTACTGTCCTGTCCAATTAAAGGCATAAAAAGCCCAAAAAAATAATCTTAAAAAAAAAGAAATGGGAGGTCATACTGAGAAGAGTCCTGAGAGGATTCGAGAGATGGAGGTGTCAGTCTGCCAGCCCACAGCCTGATGTGGATAGCCTGACGACGTCATACTCAATTCTTGTCAGAATATGAGTCTGAAACTGCTCCATTGAGCTGCGATTATGGGGCGTGATTCAACCGATACAGGGCGGGGGGGATAGCTCTGCACGCATTGGATAGACCAAACCAAACAGAACAAGTTATTGGCTGTCAGTATCTATCTTGTACAACTAGGGTTGCCAACCGTCCCGTATTACGCGGGATTTCCCGAATTATGAGTAATATTAATTTGTCCCTTCAGGGACAGCTCCTGTCCCGTATTTCAAACACAGCCTTCTCAGCCCAAACTTGGGCCGCCAGCACCCCAACGAGGGCCGCAACGAACTTTCAGTTTGGCACCTGTGGGCCGCAAGGGCCGCGGGACTGCTCAGGGGTGTCCAAACTAATGCGGCACGCCAAGCATACATTAGTTTTATCATATAGATCTGGCCCGCCACGCACAAGTTATAATGGGCTGTTCGCTACTTCATGTGTCCCTGATTTGGATTTCAGAAAGTTGGCAACCCTATGTACAACACCTGATAGCGAAATCTAAGACAACAAAATATGTAGCAGGGTAGGCTATATGGAAAACATCCTCCTTCGTTTTTAAAAATAATTCCTTCAAACTGTATGCAATGAACAGCTGGGGAAGTGTGTCGTTAACCCAACGAGCAAACAGACATTTTTAAACAAACGGGAACAACATCACCCAAACATGCTGTTTTAACTTGGTGAAAGTGAAACTGAAGTTTTCCCACATATCCACGTTGGTCTAAGTGTTCAGAAATAGTTGTGTGAATCCGTGATAAAACCTCCGTTTCAACAGCTAAGATAAACGAAAGGCCAAACTGCATGAACAAATTATGCATTCATAGCCATAGCGTTTCTGTTGCAATCAAAATCAACCTAAACCAACATGGTCTCACACCCAACTCGTTGAACGAGGACGCATGCAGCCGTGAACGTCACTGCTGTTCATCTGTCAATCATCACGTAAAGCCCGCCCTGACAATGTGATTGGTCCGAACAGATCTGTATCTCGAATAGTAGCAGCTGAACGGTAGCCTAGAAATCTAGACGCACCCTAGCGGCCAAAAATATTTTTGCCTAGCGGGATGGTCTAGGGTCGCACCGTTGAGGACAAGCCTGCGCCAGGCTCGAGTTCAGCCTAGCCAATCAGAACGCTCTATCTGTGTACGGAGTCCTTGAGCCCGAAGGCATCACGCAATAAACAAATCAGAAGCAACGTAAGGCGGGTCTTGGCATCTAACTTATCTTTCACACACAACAGCGCCGACTCCGATAATTAGATTTAAAACGTTCTCCTGCTTGCTAGATTTTCTTCACTGTTGATTCGCTGTTTCTCTTTGAGTTTCCAAGTTAACATTTAGGCTGCTACGTCTATCATTGTTGCAGAGCTGTGTAACATCTATTTGCCTCTGTCTTGGCAAGTTCACTCTTGAAAAAGCGACTCTAATCGGAGCTGCCAAGTGTCACGCTTTGAGTGTGATAGACAGTCAAAAAAAATTTCGACGAACGCATCTCACTGTCGCTTGCAATTTTCTGAAACTTGGCAGCCCTGTTGCCGTTTTCCCGACCGGCTACGATTGGTCACAAATGCTGGCCTATTACGTGCAGAGGCAGTTTGAAAGACAACTGTTCATCCCACCCACAGGCTTCAACTCTGTGAATGGTCCGACCCCAGACTATACATTTCTGTGTAGTTTGGCTTGCCAGGCTAGCTGAACGGAGCAGTGCCAGACCGAAGTTCCCTGCAGAAAAAGGATGTAGGCGGGGCTAAACTTCGGTCTGGCATCCAGGCTATGATGTGGAGGCTCTGCAGAGGAGAGCTGGGAGCAGGAAGTGAGCTTTATGAAGAGGTTGACTAATATGATTAAGGGCAAACAGTCCTGTGTCAACAAGAGCAGATATTCCCTCCCTTTTCCATAACCCTGAGCCTCCAGTCAGACTAATGTGTGTGGATTCACTTCAAGGTCAGAATTGAATTACAGTGTGTTCAACCACTTTGTCCATCACTTTTATCAGTGAAGCAAGCAACATTAAAATATTTCAAATGGGGGCAGGGGGTTAAACTGAAAATGATCATGTTTTGTTTGTACTGTTCCTAGCAATGTGAATGTTGTATATTGATGTTGTATTGTTTTCACTATCAATGTTTTCATATTTTCTGTGCCTATTGGACTATGGACTGTAAAATTGTCTTATTTTGGAAATCATATTTGGACACTATCTTAAAAAGTATCAAACTTTAGGATGGAAGACAACATGTTCTTTGTCTGACTGGACTGTTAAACGTTTGTGCTGTAAAAGGCATTAAAGAGACCCTATGCAACTTTTTCATAGTCATAAAATCGCTTAGAAATTGTTGTTTTGCTTGACTGACCAGCTTTATCGAAAACAGTAATATTTCCTCCCGCCCCCATCCGCTATATTGCAACCTTGCAGTTTGTTCAGGAGACGATCGTTCCCTGTTTACATCTGGAAGGCTGAGACGCATAAAGAACAAGAAGAACCACGCTTGCAATTTATATATTTATATATAGCCTATATATGTATAAATATACATGCTAAAGCTGTAGGGGAAGCTCTGCAGAGAAATATGCAAGCATAAAACGAGCGAAAATGAAAAACGAAACCGAAACATAAGATGAAATCGCCAATCCTGCATAGTTTCTCTTTAACACAGAATTACAATTTGATTGGCATAGCACACTCTGAAGAGACATATAGGGTTAGTGTTCACACAATATTACCCTGTTAGGCTATTGTGCATTTCATGTCTCAAAGTAATTTTGTACTCACTTGTGAAGTTCAGTAGCCTGTTAACGGATGGAATGACTAAAACTCAATAACACCCGTGATTTCAGAGAAGCAAGAGAGGGCTCGAGTTAATGTGTTTTCCTAAAATTACTCCTACTGTGGCCAGTGACGGACTGGGATAAAAAAAACGGCCCTGGCATTTGCACCCACAAGCGGCCCAACTCGCAGATACAACGCACAGAAACAGCAGTGGTGCAGATTCAGATAAACTCCCATATTTTAAACAACTGCACAAGAAAATTGTCATATGCACAAATAAACCATGATGAATAGATTTTTAGAGCCAGCCGCTCCATAATAAAAACATTTCTCTTACCGTCATGAAGACAACAAATTAGCTATAGCTGAGGTTGCAGCAGTAACTTTAGCTGGAAAGAAACAATCCAATTTCGGCCATTTTCCCCCTCAGACACCAGTGCTTTCTTAATTTTCTCTCTCTTTTTCTCTGCTCCCCCCTTCTGTCGCTTAGTGCCTCTATTCATTTTTTTCTTACCAGTTTAAAACATATAATCTCCACCACCAATATATTGGATGACTAGCTTGACCACCACTAGTCCAACTTTCAACACACAAATGCGTAGACGCGATTTGCTCATTCTTCCCAGAAGGCATTGCTTTATTTTAATTTTCTAAAACAACAAAATACAAAATACCAGTAGATTTGTTTTATTTCAAACCATGTTTTTTCTTAAAAATCGTAACAAGACATTTCCCTACAAAATTAAAATAGGCTGATGTAAAACTTGAAATACACCTTGACTGTAAAGTATATAGGCATATGTCGCATTTAAATACCAATCGGGTTTATTATTTGCTGAATTACTGTATGTACGATTTTAAGAGCATCGCAACTTCTTAGTGACAAGCGACAGCTTGCATGTGACAATCGTTCAGTTATCAAATGATTGTGAGGGGGCCTCGTCGGTGCTATTATGGGCCGCAACAAATCGGCGTGCTCGGCCGGCCCACAAATTTGCGTGGCCCTTCTGGCATCTGCCCAAATGCCAGACCGTCCAGTCCGTCCCTGACTGTGGCTATATAAGAGACATGCATTCATGACTATCCAGATACATTTAATGAGTTTAGTGAAACATATTCAAAAACACTGGATGTGGTGGACATTTCTTTATTCTGAGATGCAGCAAAAGACTCTCAACAATAAACAATTCCAAACAGACATAGTCATGGCTGAAAGTGTTGGCACCCATGCTAAAGTTGACTAAAAAGAGGAACATAAAATCATCTTTTGGAAATTGTGGGAATAATGTATCATAAATAAATAAATGTTCTTCCCAAAATTCTGGGGTCATAAGTATTGGCACCCCTATTTAACACTTAGGGTTAACATACAGTAGGGGCAGGGATATTTTTATTTTTAAAGGCCACTTATTTCATGGATACTATGCATCCTGATAAAGTTCCCTTGACATTTGGAACCAAAATAGCCCCACATCATCGCACCCTTCACCATACCTAGAGATTGTCATGGTGTTTTGTTCAGTTAGCCTATTAGCTCTCTAGGTATGGCGATGGGTGTGTTATGATGTGGGGCAATTTGAGTTCGACGAAGGGAACTTTATCAGGATGCATAGTATCCTGGACCCCTGAAATAAGTGGCCTTTACAAATAAAAGGCAGCCTGCCTCTATGGGAGTTGAGCACATAGAGTTAACATATGGGTGCCAATACTTATGACCCCAGCATTTTAAGAAAGAAGATTTATTTATTTATGATACATTATTCATTCACAAAGAAAATTGGTGTCCTTAAGGTTGGATATATCCTCATTTTATTACTTTATCAAGATTAATTTCCAAAATATGATTTCATATCCCTCTTTTTAGTCACCTTTAGCATGGGGTGCCGACACTTTCAGCCATGCTTGTAGGTGCTTATAGAGCATGCCCATATAGATTTTTTGTCATATAAACCAGTAAATAGTATCGGGGATGGAATATATGACATTCACACCCAACTTCTGTCTTAGGTCATATTTTTAAAAGAAATCAGTGAAACAGTATCCTGACAAACAATAAGCACCATTTTAATGCCTCAATCGAGTTGACTATCATCAACATCCAACTAAACATTAAACGTCATATTAAATTTGTGTAATATAAACCACAGTGAAACATTACTGCTGCTAATGTGGGAATTCCTGTGTAGCCCGCAAGAGGTGCAAGCCACATAACATTGTTTACTTTTGCAGCCAATCACTGCTGCTGTCTTTTCATTTATTGATTTTATCGTATAGTCATGGAAGCCATATATGAAAGAAGCTTGCAGTCCTATCCCAGAGCTTTTGATATATTGCAACCGCTCCAACTCTGGAAGGTACAGTTTGAATCCTTGGATCAAGCCAAGTTCAACGTACAGTAGACTACCGTATTCCTCTATCTGCTCACGTTGGTGAACCGCACCTGAGCAAGCACATTTTGCAGTTTGTGGAAAATATTTCTAGTTACATTTACATTTACACTTTACATTTGTTTGCTGCAGACACAAATAATCCATCCTTATCAAAAGCAACTCTACATGAGGAGAGTTATACCTTAACTCTAATTATGTTTATGGAAACAGGATCTATTATCTTATGGCTATTCTCTGGCTTTTACAATGAAGCTACATAAACCCTGATCAAAATACTAGTACCGTATTTTCCGGACTATAAGGCGCACTTAAAAGCCTTCCATTTCCTCAAAAAAAGACAGTGCGCCTTATAATCCAGTGCGCCTTATATATGGAATAATTCAAGACCTCAAATTGATTTTGTGTGATATACGGCGTTCTGTCAAAATGTCATTTTGAAAGTGTTTGATAGAGTTTGACTGACTGACTTATCGGTTTTGTTTCGCTTAATGCGCCTTATAGTCTGGTGCGCTTTATATATGAAAAAAGTTTGAAAATAGACCATTCATTGACAGTGCGCCTTATAATCCAGTGCGCCTTATAGTGCGAAAAATACGGTACTTAAACATGCAATCAGCAATAGTGCATGATGTTGCGCTTATTTATATTCATGTTTATATTCAAAAGTCTAGCAGACGCTTTTGTCCAAAACAGTTTACATTATATTGTAATCAAGGATTCAGTATTCCCAGAGAAACTCCACACAGTGATTTATTGTAACTCTGTTCGGGGGACAGGCTGTGAACAGGGACATGTGAAACTCAGCTTTGGACGTGTGTATCTCCAGAGTAGATACTAGTTAACAATGGGGGAGGACATGCTGTCTCTCTGTGCTGTAGCTGTTCCTGATTACCACGTTGTCTACGGCCACAGCAGGGTAGTACAGGTAATCTCTTCTTGGTCATGAACACATAGAGTATGGGATCAACTATGGGATTCAAGGATAGGAAAATGTCGGCCATCATGGGCAGAGGCTGGAGGGAGTCGTCTATGAACAGCCAGCGAGAGTTGCTCAGTACCAGGTGCACAACTATGAATGGGAGAAAGAG
Organism: Sardina pilchardus; assembly: GCF_963854185.1. Taxonomy (NCBI): domain Eukaryota; kingdom Metazoa; phylum Chordata; class Actinopteri; order Clupeiformes; family Clupeidae; genus Sardina; species Sardina pilchardus. The sequence goes on along the minus strand of NC_085011.1, from coordinate 27,805,094 downwards.
CACTGTGTAGATGAACAGAACCAGGGCCAGAGTTCCCATAATCCTTCGCTGTTCACGAGAAGAGACAGATATGGACTTGGATAGGGCCCTCCATGTGCCCACAAAGAAGAATATGACGAAGGGATATGGGAGGAGGTATATAATAGACATGCTCATAAATGCATTCTTTATATCCATGACATCTGTTACACATGCTACTACAAAGCCACCTACGGCAACAACCACTGCCATCCATACAGTGAGAGAGTAGAGGAGTGATTTGGTGATCGAGTGGTGAAACCTGTACCACAGTGGATGGGCAATCATGACGTATCTCTCTCCAGCGATGAACACCATGAAGACGATGCTCGCCAGCATCCCCACAGAATGGACGAAATTCAACAGTTCAAATGTAAACCCAGCAGGATGTATGCTGTAGAGGAATGGCTTGGTACATACCAAAAGCACATCAGAGATGAGCAGGTTGATAACATACACTGGGGCGATATGATCAGTCTTGATCTGAGAAAATAATCCATATATGGCCACACACACCACAGGCAGAGTGATGGGGAAAATCACCCAGCTGTGAATGGACCACATAAAACGTATGTTGCTGTAGTCCGTGATGTTGAAGAATGTCATTGTTAGGTTGAACATTTTCTCCATGCTTTCTTCTACACCCTGCACAGTCCAACAGTATTGGCACTGAGATTGGGGATCTGGTTAGAAAAACAGGATTCTCAGGTCACATCCACACGAAACAAACAGGAATATATTTTCTTACCCTTTCACACCTTTAACAACACCGGGGGAAAAACAGTTGCATCCACACAAAGTGGTAAAACCAACAGAAAGCACTCTATTGCATTATGCCAAGCCAGTCGACATCCCAAAAGCAGTCAGATGATACAGTAGGCCTATGTACATTGTACAGTATATATGATATAAGCAGACTACGGGAAATTCAGTTTTCAATTTAACTGTAAAACTAATAAATGTTTATTTTCAGGGTATGTGACTGCTATATGTGAAAATGTTTTAAGTTTTGCATTAGGTCTGGTATAGGGCAAGTTACACTGGGGAGATTAACATGCATTAGTCATGGGTTGTAGTAAGCTAATGTTTAACTAAGTTAAAGAGACCCTATGCAACATTTTTCATAGTCATAAAATCACTTAGAAATCGTTGTTTTGCTTGACTGACCAGTTTTATCGAAAACAGTAATATTTCCTCCCGCCCCCAGTGTCCCTATCCACTATTGCAGCCTTGCAGTTTGTCCAGGAGGTGATTGCTCCTTGTTTACATCTGGAAGTCTGAGATGCGTATGATCATTGGCCACCTTTGTCTGCCATTGGCTGATTGATGATCTTAAATGTCTCAAACCTGTTGACTCATTGTTACTGATGTTTTTCAAAACAGACTTGTGATAGTTTGTTCACTTCCAGGCTGTCTGAGCCGAAAGTGTCAAAGTGTCTTTTTAGCACGGCTTGTTTTTAACTTTCTCATTGGATGAGTGCCTTTACTGTGCGTTCACACCGCCGGCGACTTGAGCTTCCAAAGATTCCGGAAGTCATTCATTTTCAATGGAAGCCGGCTTCTCTCAGCTGCCAGCAGCGACCAATCCGTCGGCGTGGCGTTTTGGGCGTCTTGAGCGACTAGAGAAAGTTGAAAGTGGTTTAACTTTATGGTAATGAGCTTTGACGCGGTTCAGCGACCAAACAACCAGCAACGAACATAGAATGCTACTACGTCAGAGCGGCCAAAGCATCCAAGCTTCCCACGGCGTCCTTTACAGGGCGTCCAGAGCGATTTTGGAAGCTCAAGTCGCTCTTGGTCTGAACGCACAGTTAGGTTTTCTCTAAGTTTTTCCATTTGATCGAGCCCACAACCTATGTAAGAGCACCATCTCAACAACAAAATAAGATATATGGTCAGGCAGCGCTCCAACTCAACTTTTTTACTAGATTCTCAAAACAATTCCAAATAGACATACAGTAAGGTGCTTAGAGATTGGCATGGTGTTTTTTCAGTTAGCCTATGACTGAGCCTGTTTGATACTTATTGAGCTCAATGCAAATCAAACCAGCTAATAGGCTAACGGAAAAAAAAACACAAAGAAAATTGTTGTCCTTATTGGATTGTCCTGATTTATTTTTTAATTCGGGCAATAAAATACATTTCCAAATTATTTTTATTCCTTTTTTAAGTCAACTTTAGCATGTAAACGTATGATCACAACTGTACATGCTTGAGTGGCCCCTGTGGGCTTCATGTTTTAAAACTGCTTAAATCAGATCCCAGGAAACTCTATCCGATAATGGAACTAATGACAGGAAACCTTACATTCACGTACTGTACTAATTGGTCATCTTGCAGAGGCCTATCAATTAAGTAGCTCGGCAGTAACGGTTGCCCGGTTGCCCTGTTCATCACCCTTGTGGCAAGCACATGTTGTCCACCTGTTTGCTTGAGGGGTTTGCAACACCCTTTTTGTAATTTTAATGTGATTTTCAGTACAAAAAATAAATCAATGGTATTTGAGCATACACGTTACTGATGTCTAAATTAGCATTCTAATCTGTCCCGATCTCAGAAATAATTGTTATACTGTATATCCCACATGTGCAGGTTTATGATACAGGACATTTTGGGACATACTGTAAGCTATAGAAGTATAGTATAGTATAGTATAGTACAGTCTAGTATAGTAGCCTATAGGAACATTGTAGAGGGAAAGGATATGATGTCACATAACCTCACAAAACTTTTAAGGGGTATGTTATATAGCCTACATATTGTCTCTTTTCCCTAGGCCTATTTATGTGATGAAATAGTCTACTGTATGTATAATAAAGGTGAGCTAAATTTAAATTTGTCTCTAAAGACTCATTAGTATTTTATTTAACCAATAGTGTTTATCAGTGTTTGAGTATGCAACAGGCCATTAATGGTGGCAACCAAAACCTCATGCCACTTTTGAAAATTAATGTTGAGCCCTGTAACTAAGGCATGAACCACGTCAGTCAAATGATGCTGCAATGTTTCTGATGAGCTTTCTCTTGCTGTCAGCCCAGACTCCTCTAATCTCTTTTGAGTCTGTTTTTATACTCATTGATACATGTGCAGCAGACACAGTATTGTTCTCTGACTATTTCTACCATAGGTGAAAGCTGTTTCTAAAATATCCCACACAAATCACATTTATAATAGAGAAAATCCAATCTCTTGTGTTGACCATTTACATAAAACATCCACAGAATTATACAACCATACATTGTTTACTTGTTGCTTAAACACTTAAACAATATCCGTCTGCTGAAACTAAAACTAAAAAAGAGTTTTCACTCTCTTTGCAGCATGTCACTGCTTTCCTTCATTCGCTTACTCTCAGACGGTCAGGACAGTTTTGACAGTCTGAACTACCTGAGACAGTTCAAGATCCCTTTATTTTCGCATCACATTATACAGTACACCACACACACACACACACACACACACACACACACACACACACACACACACACATACATACTACAGTATATACAGGGTTACAGGTGGTTATTTACTTGAAATTAAAGTTCAATTTATCTGCACAACATCGTTACCAAACCCAACTCGCATAAACCTCACACAAATTGTAGTTAAATGAGTTTCGATAGACTGTTTGCAGTCTGACCATCTGTAAAAATCTGGACAATTCAAATAAAATAAAACGTGAGCCAATAATAACTAAAGAAGATAGCAGAATGTCACCTTACCGACTGAAGTGGAAGAAGTTCCGAAAGGAGTTCTGAAAGGAGTTCCGAAAGGAGTTCTGAAAGAAGTTCTGAAAGGAGAGTTCCGAAGAGACACAGTGAGAGTCATGCTTCACATGAGCTCCTAAAGTTTTGCTATGTTTACAGTTTTAAAATGAGAAAAAGTTGAGATACTTGTATACATCTGCAATATGATGTCATGTAAAGAGGGAATCTAAACAAAAACAGCAGAAAAACAAGAAATCAGGAAAGAAATCATCAAAAGATCAACAAAGGGACAGCAGAAGTGACAGAAGAGCAGTGGAGCAGCTAGAAATTGAGAGGAGCAGCTAAAAACAAGGACAGATAACTGGAGCAAAGACTTAAAAATCCACCCATTTGAACAATCAGAAGTGAGTACTACAAGAACTATACTTGGAGGACTATACTCTGAAGACAAAAGAAGTAAAAATATCCTAAATCTGAGCTCCTACGTCTACTAGAGAAGGGGTTGAAAAAAGCTAAGAAAAATATCAAGTCTTGCTAACTTGCTATAGATTAGCCAAACTGCCATATTTCCAGCTCAGAAAGACGTTAGGCAGCACCTACCAACATTCTAAATTGTAGCCATTCAAATTAGCTCAGAGAATGAGCCAATCAGAGGAAGAGCTGCCCCTCCCCCACTGCCCTGCACAAAATGTATCCATTCCACCCTGCACTGAATACTGTCCAGTGCAATATCCCCCAGAAATCACTAATGAAAATCAAAGAAAACAGTTCAAACAGAAACTCCTGAGGGAAAGACCAGAGACACTTTTTGGTGACCTATATAAGAAAGGTGAAGTTAGTAACCTTATCTTCTACTCAGACAACCCAAGTGCCTGGCACAAAGCTCTGATTAAATTTTACCCCTCTGTTAAAAAAGAGGGAATATGTAATGGATGGAAAATAAAAATAAGAGATCCAAATGACACTGATTGTATCATGACAACAGTGAACATTTATAAGAATGGAACTGTCATGGTACAAGGAAATCTACAAGAATTTCAAGTAGTTTTCAACAAACTAAAAGTAGTGGCTGAGAATGAGAGACCCCAAGACCAGAGAGAGAAAGAGACAGACTGTGCCCCCACTGTCAGCAGCAGAGCAGAGGTTGCAGAGGAGCACCCCACCTCAGAGAGGAACCAACCACCATCAACACCAAACTCCCTCCTCATTATGAAAGAACAATTCACCCAGCTTGAAATTGAACTGGTGCACCTCAGAGAGACTGTCCTCAAACTACAGTCAGATAAAGTATCACAACAGAAAAGGGACAACTACAGGCCTGAGCTGTCTGCTCTTACAGAACAGGTGAGAGAACTGCAGAGAGACAGAGACAACTTCAAGGAGGAGCTGGATATACAAAGACAGCAGGTGAAAGAGCTGCAGCAGGACAGAGAGGACTGCAGGAGAGAGCGGGCAGCTATCATAGAGGAGCTGAGGGACAGAGAGGACACAGTGCAGGACCTGAGAGAGCAGCTGTTTTCCATCCGCCATCAAGGCCCACCGACACCGGGGACCCCCACCCGTACAAACCATGTCCTCCAGTCCCAGCCACTCCCCACAACACCCACCACCTCAGAGGCCACTACCACCCCCAGCCAGCCATCACCCACCAGCTCAGAGGCTACACGCTCCAAACAGCCAGCATCTCCCTCAGCACCAGCAGGCCACAGAACACAGCCATCTTCCACAACACCCACCAGCCCACAGGTTACCCCCCCCAGCCAGTCAACTCACACAGAGACCACCGTTCACGAGCAACCCAGAAACGAGAGACAGAACACAAGACATCCAGAGCGAGCTGACATTGTCCTCCTCATAGATTCAAACGGCAAATTTGTTGATGAGAAAAAGCTCTTCCCGAAACACAAGGCAACTAAAGTTCGGTGTCCTACAACACAAAGAGCATTAGAGCTCCTAAATGAGAGAGACCTCGGCTCACCAAGCCATATCCTGATACACACTGGAACGAATGACCTGAGGACTCAGCAAGAGGGAGTGGCTGATTCACTCAGAGCGGTTATAGAGAAGGCTTCAAACACATTCCCACAATCAAAAATTGTGATATCTACCCTGCTACCCAGGAAAGACACCCACCCCCTCACCATCCAAAAAATAAATGCCAGTGTCTCTAGGGATTGTGCACTACGGGCAAATGTCCATCTCGCTCATAACCCGACTATGACCACCAACCACCTTTATGACCATGTCCATCTGCATAGACATGCTGTCCCTGTGTTTGCTAAGACACTGAAAGATGCAGCCTTCACACGGAAAACCACCCCGCAAACACACAGGGGATACCCAAATGCTCCTCACCGCCACACAAACTACCCATCACAACAGGGATACCCAAATACCCCTCACCGCCACACACATCCATCACAACTGGACAGACAGTGGGGACCACAGGAGAGGCCTGTACAGACAACTACGCCGCCTACCATAACTGGACCAACGCCTGCACCACCATACAATGCAGCTCCACCACCCCAGCGACGACAGCCTCCACCACCCCAGACAACACCCACCTATGCTGAGGTGCTCAACGGAACAGGAGGCCCAAGCAGCACTGAACTGAAGGACATTCAGCATATGCTCAGCCTCATCTGTGCACGCCTAATGAGCAGTGGATCGTGGTAAGAGGTACCCTACCACATGCAAAATGCAAAATGAAAAAAAAAAAAAAAGTTTGTATTTGACATTGAAATCTTTTATTGTCACCATTAACAAAATGCTTTGGTTCAATATACACCAATATATTATAATTCTTAACTAATCCCCTTAACTATGATATTATGTTGCAAGTGTTTATACTCTCAATACTTCTCTCTTTTACAAATTGTAAACAATACAAGACCAAAATACTGTAAATGAAATCTTTTTGTGTTTCTCTATGGAACATTCAGGGTTTAAGATCCTCTGTCTTTGGTTTGAAGAGCAGAGACCCTGAATTTCTTTCATCTGTAAAGGATGTTGATGTTTTAATCCTGCAGGAGACATGGTGCAGAGGAGATGAGCCCACTGGCTGTCCCCCAGGTTACAAAGAGCTAGTGGTCCCATCCACTAAACTAAAAGGTGTGACTCAAGGCAGAAACTCAGGGGGGATGCTTATTTGGCTTAAATCAGAACTCCTACCCTCAATAGAAATAATCAAAATAGGAAAAAATAGTTTGTGGCTGAAAATAAAAAAAGAAACCATACTGACACCTCAAAACCTCTATCTCTGTGCAATTTATATCCCCCCCATTGAATCCCCCTACTACAGTGAGGATATCTTCTCTGACCTAGAGGAAGAAATCAGCCACTTCCAGACTCAGGGACATGTCATGATCTGTGGAGATCTAAATTCTAGAACTGGTGAGGGAGTTGATTTTGTCAGCACACAAGGTGACGATTACATTACAGGAGATAATATCCATTTCCCTACTTACTCATGTAGACAAAATTACGACAAGTCCACCAATGTCCATGGAAGGGAATTGCTGCGGCTCTGCCGAAGCCTGGGTCTGTGCATAGTCAATGGTAGGCTGCGAGGTGACTCCCTTGGTCGTTACACCTATGGTTCAACTCTTGGATGTAGTACTGTAGATTATGCCATAACAGACTTAAACATGAGCCTTCTGAGAGCCTTCACAGTCAAGCCACTGACACCATTATCTGACCACAGTCAAATTACGGTATATTTGAACAGAACAGAGACCCCCAACACCTACATAAAGCATGAAAAAATGCACAAACTCAAACCCAGCTATAAGTGGGGTAAAGACAGCCCCGAAAACTATCAAAAATCAATTGGCCACCCAGAAACACAATCATTCCTGAACACATTTCTAACTACAAAATACCCTCATGGTAAAGAAGGCATTAACTTGGCCATATTCCATCTACATAAGATATTCCACCATGTGGCTCAAATGTCAAATTTGACCACAATTAAAAACAAACAAAAGAAAAATAAACCAGACCATTGGATTGATTCGGAATGTAAAAATCAGAGAAAAGCTTTAAGGAAATTATCAAACCAGAAACATCGGCAACCTGACAATCAAGACATACGCTCTCTGTATACTGAACACCTCAAGAGGTACAAAAATACAGTAAGAGCAAAGAAAAATAAACATATACAAAGTCAACTAAATGAAATAGAAGAATCACTTGATTCAAATAAATTCTGGGAAAACTGGAAACACTTAAACAAAAGGCCTCGCGACGATTTAGCCATTCAGAATGGTACTATATGGAGAGAGCATTTCACAAACTTATTTAATCATCCCACACTAAATTCTGACCAACAACAAATAGCTGACACACTGGAAAACCTTGAAACGTGCATAAAAGACAATCAAAACCCACTGGATTTTCCAATAACACAGAAAGAACTTGTGGAAAAATTAAACAAACTACAGACAAGAAAGGCCTGTGGTGTAGATAGCATCCTGAACGAGATGCTAGTGCATACAGACCTTAAATTTCAATTGGCGATTCTAAAGCTCTTCAACCTTATATTGAATGCAGGACACTTCCCTGACTCCTGGAATGAAGGACTTATCACCCCCATATATAAGAATGGTGATAAATTAGACCCAAATAATTACAGAGGTATTTGTGTTAACAGCAACCTTGGGAAAGTTTTCTGTAGCATAATTAATACAAGAATAATTGACTACCTCACAGAACACAATGTTCTAAGCAAAAACCAAATTGGATTTCTCCCATATCATCGAACATCAGATCACATCTTCACCCTGAACACCCTAATTGATAAACATGTAAATCAAAATAAAAGAAAAATATTTGCCTGCTTCGTGGATTTCCAAAAGGCATTCGACTCCATATGGCATAAAGGCCTATTATATAGACTGATCCAGAGTGGCGTGGGAGGAAAATTGTATGATCTAATTAAATCTATGTATCTGAGCAGCAAGTGTGCCGTCAAAATAGGATGTAACAGGACTGATTTCTTTCCCCAAAGGAGGGGAGTACGACAGGGCTGTAGTTTAAGCCCTACACTATTTAATATTTATATAGACGAATTGGTAAACACATTGCAGAACTCTGCAGGTTCAGGACTCATGCTACAGGACACTGAGATCAAGTGCTTGCTTTTCGCAGACGACTTGGTTCTGATAGCACCAACAAAAGAGGGCTTGCAGCACCACATGGACGTACTGGCAACATTTTGCCAGACATGGGCCCTAAAAATTAATCCCAAAAAAACCAAAGTATTAGTGTTTCAAAAACGTTCCAGACTACAGGGAAATACCAACAACTATAAAATAGGCAACAGTATAATTGACCAGACAAACAAATACACATATCTAGGCATAACTCTGACCTCAACAGGGCACTTTGGCTTGGCTGTGAATGGACTTAAAGAAAAAGCAAAAAGAGCATTCTATGCCATCAAAAGATCAATTAGATTAGAGCTACCAATTCGAATTTGGATTAAACTTTTTAAAAGTGTGATAGAACCAATTGCACTATATGGCTGTGAAGTATGGGGTTTGGGGTATGAGTTCTCAACCTGGGATAAGCACCCAGTTGAAACCCTGCATACAGAGTTCTGCAAAAGTATCCTCCGGGTTCAGAGGAAGACGCCGAACACTGCATGCAGGGCAGAATTGGGCCAATACCCCCTTATCATTAACATTCAAAAAAGAGCCCTAAAATTCTGGCAACATATTAAAATGAGCAACCCCAATTCACTCCACCATATAGCACTGCAATGCCAAGAGCAAAACATAGCAAGAAGCCCTCTCAGCCAACTTGTCCTGAGACTCAGTGACCTAACACCATCCCACATCACTGAGGCCCAGGACAATGTTACAGTAGCAAGAACAATCAGACCCAACCAAATTACAAACAATGAAAAGGAAAATTACATCACCTATTGGAAAGAAATAACCAAAACACAATCTAAATTACAATGTTATTTGGCCCTAAAACATGAATACATAATAGCTACTTACCTGAGTACACTAAAAGACCCCAAACTCAGGAAAACCATGACTATGTACAGACTCAGTGAGCACAGTCTCTCCATTGAAAAAGGCAGACACAGGCAGACCTGGCTGCCCAGAGAGGAGAGGCTGTGTTCACACTGCAGCTTAGGGTCAGTGGAGACAGAACTACACTTCTTAACAGAATGCCCAAAATATGAGGAAATACGGACATTATTATTCAATAAATTAAATTCAACCCTCCCTGAGTTTCTAACCTGGTCAAATGAAGACAAACTGCCCTACATCCTCGGAGAGAACGAGGATGTGGCCATTCTAGCTGCAAAATTTGTAGCAGCCTGCCACAACCTGAGGGACAGCCAGTGAGGCCACAAACACCAACAATGGTGTATATTTGTTATTATTATTATTATTAGAATTGTTGTTTTACTTTTATGTCTTCTATGTCTACCTGTATGTCCCCTTATGCGTTAATTCCACAATTCTGTTAAACATTTATTTATTTATTTTCCCTTAAACTCTTTATGTATACATGTAATTGAGCTTTGGCAATATTGTTCATGAAACTTTCATGCCAATAAAGCTTTATTGAATTGAATTGAATTGAATTGGAAAGGAGAGATGATCCCTGTGCCCTGAACAGTGGTGAGCATAGGCTACTATGGTATTTGAGAAGGGGATCCACCAGGAAGTGATGACTATGTTGATGAATTGCAAACAAGCCAATGTAAACATCAGGAGCTGAAATCTGTTACCTCTGTGACCATGCTAAATATCCATTAATGAATTACCCTCTGGCTTCATAGAGCATTATTTGCATTGTTAATATGAAAATTAATTTAGAACATATTGTATTACAGTAAAATCACTGGAGCAAACGTTGATAATGAAAACAAAACAAATGAACATAAACAACCTTATCAATAAACTGTACAATCTATCATAGTGCTTTTGTAAATAATTACGGCATTCTCCATCCATGAGAGAGCATGGTGATTTTAGGATTTAAGCATGATCAAATACTACTCATTTGCTGAGAGAGATACAGTAGATAGAGAGAACTGAAGGAGTGAGTGAGGGAAAGAAAGAAAGCAGAAATGAGATGGAGAAGAGTGTTGAATTCCTCCAAAGGCTTTGTTTACTCCTTGACCGATGGTTTGGAACTGCTCTTGTAAACCTCTGCTCAAAGGATCTGCTACATACTGTATCAGTAAGTGTGGAGCACAGTGTTTAGAATCCTACAAAGCAATCTCAGCTGTTAACTTTCTGTAAATTCCTGCTCACCCCCCCCCCCCCCACACACACACCCCACACACACACACACACACATACATCATTCACCCCCTGCAGCTCTTACTCTTACCCCGCCCCCATGCACTTTAATGCTTTTTGCACTTATCCTGCCCCTCCCCACTACCCCCCATATACACAATAGAGTAGAGAAACTTTATTGTCCCCATGGGGAAATTATTTCTCAGCAAATGGGGCTCTGACATGACCTAATACAGTATCAAAACACAAAACAATAACAATAACAACTCCCAAGCACATTGACATTACACATTAAGCCCAAGACATGATAGGGACGGTGGGACATGTAAACATTAAACATTTAGACAAACAGGGGAAAAAAACTGTTTCTACACATGGCATCAATGCATAGTGACCAGTAATGCACTGAGGCTGTTTGAGTGCACAGGAAAGAATAATGATGATAATAATAATAATAATAATAATAATAATAAATTATAATACTAAAATGTACAATGATAAATGTACAAATGTACAGATGTGCAAAGTTGGTGAATGTACAGATGTGACGTCTTGCTCAAGCCCAATACTATAGGCGAAGGAACTGACAATTTCACTGCTTTCTTTACATTAGTAATCATGTGCATGCAGTAGTCGAGTTGTTAAAAAATGTCAGGGGGGATGGTGGATTTTAAAATGCACATCTGGGTATTAGTCTTGTGGGGGGTATGGGGGTCCTCCCCCAGAAAATGTGTAACGTTTAAGATGCGATTTCCTGTATTCTAGTTCATTTACTGTATAGCGTGACCTGCTGGACATTGGCAAATCCTACATTTCTTCCAGTTCATGTACATTTTATGTGTCACTAACATTTTAGATCATGTCTATGTCGAGTTACTAAAATTGATCCCAGTTCAGAGTAACATTATCATTAAATATAGCCTACTAAATATCTATCAGATCTGAATTAGTGAACCAGACATCAATTTTAATGCATTCAATGATGACTTGTTATAATTACCAATCTAGCCAAGTTAAATGGAACCAACAAAAAAAGTTGAGACTTTTTGCTTTCACTCTGGAATTCTACCACCATACAGTAGCCTAGAACAGAAACTTTAATTGCCACACAACAATGTTGGTGGGATACTTTGTAGCTCAGTCTCAGTTTTAAGTTCTACCTTTAAAAATGTATTCATTGTGCCTATAGGCTACCTGCACAGCGAAATAATAATTCTAAAGATGAACAGATGCTCAGACGTTTGTCTCTTCAGCCACCTTGTGACATTGTCTATTTGCAGAACCGCACACTACAAAACTATTCTTTCGTGTGAGTGAGGATGCATTCATACATCACTCTCAATAAGATGACCTAAAAAGTTGGACAACATTGCGTTAGCTCGCCATGAGCTGCTACGGTAGCCTATCCTTCCAATTACATTATGGCAAGTTTGTTCAGAAACAGCTGGAGTGAACACCTAGCTCTCGCTAGCGGGCTATACCTTCACGTTAGCAAAGAAGGGAGACTGGGCATTTCAGGTTTGAGTATAAATGTACTCTTTCTAATTCACCAACTTTTTGTCCTCTTAATAAAGCCGATATCCCTTAGATCAAACTTTGCTTGTCGCTTGCAAGGGGGCAGCGAACGTTCTGAGAGTGTAGACAGTATGGCGGCCGCCATGCTAAAAAGTAGACCGTGGCTAGCTGGCCATTCCATTGAATCCTATGGGGCGTAAGCGCCACTTTGACATCAAATAACGTTACATCTGAAGCGTTTTAAGCCTTTATATGAACATTTTCTATTGTCGGAGTGCATACTACATTGTGAAATTGGCGTCATAATCTCGTAACTGTTTTATCGGCAGAGTAATTAACTTTTTCCGAAATCAATGCTAACGTGGGAATGCGCATGCGTCCATAGAGAGTAAAGCGTCACCATAGGTCAGACTCGGTCAGACTACGTGCCTACGTCACATGTACGACACCTGAGCCTGTGCAGGAGACCTATGACGGAAATAGAAGACCTAAAAAAAACGTTGAAATTTGCTTCCTCGGTCTCTGCTGCCGTCTAAGTGATAGCTCTGTCCATATCTTTTACTGTCTATGGTCGCTTGGCCATGATGCTGCTGAATGAAATCACCTTTTAAAGTCGTGCGCATAGACAGTAAAAGAAGGCAGCATGCTTCTATATGTCGCTGATTGCCGTGACAATAGGAGGAGCATGCCCCTCGTCCACAGTATTTTAGCCTCGATGTGCGCAACAGCTAAATGTTGAAAATGAAATAGTGGTGATATTTCCACATTCATTGAAAAATTACAGGGGATGGCCGTTTCAGAGGGGGGATGATCTTGACCATATCAATTCCAAAGGGGGATGCCATCCCCCCTCAACTCGACTACTGTGTGCATGTGACAAATAAACATCCTTGTATCCTTTTATTTATTTATAATGGCTGCCACTCGCATTTTCGCTATTTTCAGTTTAGATGTCTGAATTGCACAAAACACACATAAACACGCACACACAGACCCACATGCACATAAACACACACACACACACACACACACACACACACACACACACACGCAGACAGGCACGCACACACAGAACAACAACACACACAGGCAGATGCACACGCACACACACACTCACAAGCAAACAACTTTCACAAAAATTGGATCACAGGATGGAGTTAGCCTGAATGCCAGTCAAACTTAACCCTGCCCACAACATTTGAGGTCAGGATGTTCAGTCTGCACTTGTTCCATTGTGGAGCACTGTGCCCCAACCAGAGCTGTTTATGATGACAGACTGCTCATCTGTCCATCACATCATCTGTTTGTTTGAAATCTCTGATTGGCCACCTGTTTGCTTGAGGGGTTTGCGACACCCTTTCCTATTTTTCCGACACTGCTATGTATTTCAGATTTTGCCTTAGGGTGCTGTACAAGATATTTTCAGGGCAATAACTTACAACTAACAACCAGAAAACAATGTTAAAGTGTTACTCTGGGGAAAATTGACCCAAGTGTCACATAAAACTATATGTACCGCATAGCTGTACACAATATGGCCGCGCCTCAGTTCTGCACATTCTCTCCACAAAAATAAATTACGCTTGTTAACTGTCTTGTATCTCCTATTTGTGCAGTTTATATGCATAATCTCCAACTCTTGCAGCTCATGTGTATATAATTGAGTGTGTGCATGTGTGAGTTTGCTTTTGTGTAAGAGTGTGTGTGTGTGTGTGTGTGTGTGTGTGTGTTTGTGTGTGTGTGTGTGTGTGTGTGTGTGTGTGTGTGTGTGTGTGTGTGTGTGTGTCTGTCTGCAGTGTTGGGTAAGTTACTAAAAAAAAGTAACTGGTTACTTTACTTTAGTTACTGCTTTGAACTGTAATTGATCACGTTACTCATTCCTAATTTGAAAAAGTAACTCACTACTCATTACTTTACTTTACTTCCCCCCCCCACTCATACAAATCCTGTATGCAAAAAATGCACGCTCAAACAAGACAGCCTATTCTTTCATTTAACTTAATTTTAAACCTTGTGCAAAGCATGAACATTGTTATGGTAGTTCAATGGGTCACATTAGGTCTTGAAAACTATATCGTTTTACAAAGCCTATAGGCTATATAAACATATTATTCAAATGATAATAATGACAAAGTAATTTTGTTAAATACGGTTACAGGGATTAAAGCAAAAAAAAATCCTGAGCCTGAACTTTTTTAGACTCGTGCATGCGACTCTATACGACACTATGTTGGTCGATTGGAAACCGGTTTACCTTTAGGAGTTTTTGCACACGACACAGGCCTTGTTTGTGATGTTGGACACCAAGAAAGGCCAATAGGTGGCAATAGTAGTCCAACACACTACAATATGCTACATAGGATTTAGGATTTCTTTTTATATCAAGTTTTGCTGCTAATCTTTGTCAGGATATGACAAATTGGAAGGCAGGCATTTGAAGAATAAGATTTAGTTGCAACCATTTAAGTTAAGGTATTCAAAAAAAGACAATGATTCTCTTTCTAAAGAGTAATAACAGTGTTTCCCACAGATTAGAAGGCAATGTGTGGTGGTCGCCTCATGTCTGACTTTTTATCACTTTGCTTTCATATAATGTGAATTTATTTATTTAATGATTTTTTAACAAGATGTAAAGCGCACACACACACACACACACACACACACACACACACACGTGTAATTATTTATACATTCTGTATACTGACATTTCTGATATTCATAACAGCAAACTTTATGCAGCTTATAGCCTGCTATTCATATTACAACTCCACCTCTTAAATTCAGCTGTTTGATTGAAGCCTCAAAATATTGTAAACAAAGTACCATAGTTGGCTAGTTTATCATACTCTAGCTGGTTGGACTGTTCAGTGTCCCCACGTGTGTTTAAGTTTCAAGGTAAGCTCATACTTTTTCTCCTTGGGACATGCCCTTTAAATCTTGGAGTTGAAAAACATTGGTATTGAGATGGTCAGTCAACTTGAATGCAGAGTTTTAATCAGATGTGTGCAGCATAGCCTACTAATGATGCTAACCGTATTTAACAATAATTCAGCTAGTCGTCTTCTGTGCGTCATTGCGTTCACGATTGTGAATGTTTTGTTTGGATTAAATGTGCATGTCGAGGGGCGGGTGTCCATTGAGTGCGCACGAGAGCGGGCCAAGGAGAATTCGTTTACTTAAAGTTGTTTCGTTTGGTAAAGTTGCAGTCTACAAAATTTCCGGAAGAACTTATGCTTCCACCCGCAGCGTCAGGTGCATCAGTGCGACCGCGCTTCCAGGGATGATCTCGTTATGGAGACAGACGCGGTGTGCACGAAGGGGAGTCTGTGTCTGTGTCTGAGTGTGTGTGTGTGTGTGTGTGTGTAAAGGGTGCGTGACGCGTGAGTGACAGAGAGGGAGAGCAGGGAAAGGAGATTCAGCTTAACGAATGCTGCGTGTTTTTCAATAGCGTTAACACATAAATAATATTTTTAAAAATGAACGCAGGCAATGGCCGCACGCCAGAATTACGGCACGGTGCCGGAAAACTTTAATCCCTGCGGTTAATATGATGCTGTTTAATACATTTATAAATGGTGCACTTTCACTTTAAGACTCTTGCCGGCTACACTCTGTTGTCCATGCGTTTTTCTTTTAAACGTTTCTTATAAAAATGTGAAATCAGTTATCAACAATGACAAGTCAGCTGACACTCTCTCTCCCTTTCGTGCGTGCTCAAATGCATTCCCAATTACGTTATGACTAACGTTATGAGTGACATAACGCAAATAAGATTTGCTGCAATAGAAATTTCAAAGAGTAGGCTATCATCTCTGTAACATGCTGTTTTGATATTGACATTGTAAACGTTCTCTAAGAAGAATGTAAAGCAGTTTGCAGTAATGTTAAACACAACGTCGTTGCTGGAAAGAAGTAGCGAACAGCCAATGATAACCTAAGTGAGGCGGGCCAGATCTATGATAACAGCGGGCCGTAGTTTGGACACCCCTGTAACCGATCTCCGCAGCAGTATGCTATGCATCCGCTAGTAGCCCCGTCTCATTTAACCTAGAGCCAAGGAGAGAGAATTCATGGAGCCTATTCGTTGTATTAGTCAACATGTTAATTTTTACACAAGGCTACTCAAAAACGTGGGTAACGCAGTAACGAGCGTTACTGTAGGAACTGTAATGAAGTTACTGAAATTGAACTGTAATGCGTTACGTTCCTACGTGTGTGTGTGTGCGCGTGTGTGTGTGTATCTGTGTGTGCATACGTGTGTGTATGTGTGAGAGAGTGTGACAGTGTCATTATTAATCAGCAGCCCTTCGCTCATTAGCACTATCTGCAGGCCGATGGGTTTACAGTCAATGTACACATAAATTGATTTATTTTATAGGCCCCCATGGATGAAATTCCACAAAACTTGGCATACTTCCAGAGGATGTCAGGTCAATCACAGGAAATTTGGTGCAGTTCATAACATTTCATCTCAACATGATTAAAGCAATATTATATTGCCTTTTCATTTTTTACCATGGGGGTAGAAATCACAAATGTTCTAAGGTAAGTTGATGCAGGCTCTTGAAGCCAACATACCATAAATGTTACGTCATCCTCGGTGCCACGGTTCAGGTAGTTATTTAGGAAAAATGTATTTAGGCAGCGTGGGGGTGAAGTGCCAAACGCTTTCAAAATATATTTTTTTAACCAGTAATATTGCGCAAAACAGCACCAAACCTCGTCAGTAGCTTGCTCTGGGTCCCTACAGATAAAATGAAGCACTAACAATGTATTGTATATGTATATTACATGTTATGACTCCCACTCCCAATTAAAAGTATACCTAAAATGATAGATATCCAAACTTAACACATAAGTGTGCCTAGTAACTAAATTGACTGTAATATTAACTTGTGTGAATTTGACGGTTGTGATTGCGATGAAGACCATATAGGCCGCCTCACTCCGTCCCGGGACTGGGATGTGCTGCACCTCCAGCACCCCACCCTGTTTTTTTCTGAATGAAATCTTCAATGGTGCTTGTGTCAAAACAATGTGTCATTGGTGAATAGATAACTAATAATAATGAGTCATTAACAAAAAGATAACTAATAATAATTAGATTTATTCATTTATATTTACACTTTGCATTTATTCACAGCACAAATAATGCATCCTTATCAAAAGTAACTCTCCACGAGGAACAAGTATATTGTAACTCAAATTCTGTGAGCTTATAGGGTTGCTAATCCCTTGCTTTACCAATGAAGCTACACAACCATGAACACTTATACTTAAAGATACCCTATGCAACTTTTTCTTAGTCATAAAATCGCTCAGAAATCGTTGTTTTGCTTGACTGACCAGTTTCATCGAAAACAGTAATATTTCCTCCCGCCCCAGTGTCCCTATCCGCTATTGCAACCTTGCAGTTTCTGCAGGAGACGATCGCTCCTTGTTTACATCTGGAAGTCTGAGACGCGTAAGGAACAAGAAGAACCACGCTTGCCATTTATATATTTATATATAGCCTATATATGTATAAATATACACCCTAAAGCTGTCGGGGAAGCTCTGCAGAGAAATATGCAAGCATAAAACGAGCGAAAACGAAAAATGAAACCGAAACCAGAGATGAAATCGCCAATCCTGCATAGTTCCTATTTAAAGGTGCAGTCAGTGATTGTGTATGATGTTGCGCTTGTTTATGTTTATATATCGACATTTCTTAGCAGACACTGCTGACACTGCTCACGCCTCCCTTCAGAATTCCCAGAGAAACTGCACAAAGTGCATTTTGTCTGGGACCAGACTGCCTGTAATGTCTTTGTTTCCTGTTTTCAGACAAGAGCCTGCCTGTTGTTTTTATTACAGTGTAGGCTACTATGGGCAGCTAGCATCGTAAGGATGTGAAAAAAAAATGTTGGGCTTGAAATCGCGTACTATCACTTCCTGCACCTTTAACACTCGTGCGTATCTCCAGTATTGATTCCTGTTGACAGTTGCGAGAGAAATTCCGTCTCTCTGTGCTCTACTTGTTCCTGACGTGACTACGTTGCCTACGACGACGGCAGGGCAGTACAGGTAATTTCTTCTTGGTCATGAACACATAGAGTATGGGATCAACTATGGGATTCAGGGACAGGAGAGTGTCGGCCATTATGGCCGGAAGCTGGAGGGAGTTGCCCAGTGCAGGAGAGTTACTCAGTACCAGGTGAAAAACTATGCTTGGGAGAAAGAGTACTGTGTAGATGAACAGAACCAGGGCAAGAGTTCCCATAATCCTTCGCTGTTCACGAGAAGAGACAGATATGGACTTGGATAGGGCCCTCCATGTGCCCACAAAGAAGAATATGACAAAGGGATATGGGAGGAGGAATACAATAGACATGCTCATAAACGCTTTCTTTATATCCATGACATCTGTTACACATGCTACTACAAAGCCACCTACGGCAACAACCATTGCCATCCATACAATGAGAGAGTAGAGGAGTGATTTGGTGATCGAGTGGTGAAACCTGTACCACAGTGGATGGGCAATCATGACGTATCTCTCTCCAGCGATGAACACCATGAAGACAATGCTTGCCAGCATCCCCACAGAGTGAATGAAATGCAGCAGTTCAAATGTAAACCCACCAGGATGTATGCTGAGCATAAATGGCTTGGTACATATCAGAAGCACATCAGAGATAAGCAGGTTGATAACATACACTGGGGCGATATGATCAGTCTTGATCTGAGAAAATAATCCATACATGGCCATAAAGACCATAGGCAGAGCGATGGGAAAAATCACCCAGCTGCGAATGGACCACATAAAACTTAAGCCGCTTGAATCCGTCATGTTGAATAATGCCAGTACTTGGCCATACATTTCCTCCATGCTTTCTTCTATACTCTGAGCAGTCCAACAGTAATGCCACTGAAAGAGATTGGGGATCTGGTTAGAAAAACAGGATTCTCAGAAAAGAAGACAACCCAGACTCAATGATAACACATACATCTCAGGCTATGAATGCAATGGAAGTCTTGTCAAATTGAATCATTTACCCCATCTGCCTGTTTTGTGAGGAACGTCACAAATGATTCTGGTAGTATCACTGTAACATACATTCCCTACTGTATATCTTGGCTTCATTGAAAATGAGGGCTACCCTAAATGAACCTCAGAGAATAAATAAAGGTTGAATGAACGAACGAATGTATCACTAACAAGAATTCCCTATATCAAAGTAGATTTTTAACTAGAAAAACTAAACAAAGTACACAGTCTTGGCACTGTAAATGGGTGGGAAACTCCCACGACCGGTAAACGGGGTGAGACTTGATTCTGTCATCTCAAATATTCACTGTGCTGCACGCAAGAGTGGCCCCTCTAGGCTTGAAATGTTTTTAAACTGCTTAAATGAGATCACAGGAAACTCTATCCAAAATAGAATGGAGCTGATGACAGGAGGCCTTAAATTCATGATTGGTCATCTTGCAGGTCTAATATCATAAGGCATGCACCACGTCTGTCAAATGATGCTGCATTGTTTCTGATGAGCTTTCTCTTGCTGTCAGCCGTCTCTTCTTATCTCTTTTGAGTCTGTTTATACGTGTTCATTGATACATGTACAACAGATACATAGCCTACATATTGTTCTCTAGTTATTTCTACCATAGGTGGAAAATATGCAGTGTAAATCACATTCATATAAGTGATTTAGAAATATAAGAAAATCCAATATTTTATATTGCACATTTTCATAAAAAAACAACCACAGAACTATACAGCCATACATTGTTTACTTTCTGCTTAAACACATACATAACACATCAACCTCCTGAAGCTAAAGCTAAAATAGAGTTTTCACTCTCATTGCAGCATATCACTACTTTCTTACATTCAATTACTCTTCTTGAAGTTCAGTTTATCCGCACAACATACAAGATATTAGTCACCTTACCGACTGGAGTGGAAAGGAGAGATGATCCCCGTGCCCTGAACGGTGGTGAGCATACAGTAGCATTTGAGAGGGGGATCCACCAGGAAGTGATGGCTACGTTGATGAATTACAAATTAGCCAATGTAAACATCAGGAGCTGAAATCTGTTACATTTCACCATGCAAAACGTCCATTAATGAATTACCCTTTGATTTCATAGAAAGCATTATATGTTTATTTGCATCGTCAAAATTAACATTCATTTAGAACATACTTGTATTAAAGTCACTGGAGCATGAAAACAAAACAAAATATAGCCGCAAGCGGCAATGGCGGGCCCGAGCACCTGCGACCTGTGACATTTCGAAATCTAACAAAGCAACATCTCTGTGTTGGTGGGCATGTGCATGAGCAACACACATGCCCACCAAATTTGGTTGATTTTCGTGAATATATGTAAACCACAACAGACAACACGCTAGGTGGCGCTATAGAGTCCCGAAGCCACTCCTAGGCCAGAGCTCTGTCTCTGATTAGTGGCAGCAATAACACACAAGCCTATCTAATTGTCGTGAATGTATGTGTCAACCATAAAAGACAACGTGCTAGGTGGCGCAATAGAGTCCCTAAGCCACACCCTAGGCCAGAGCTCTGTCTCTGACTAGCGATAACATTAACACACAAGCCCAACATTGAACACCATGCAAAGTATATATGATGCTGCGTTCGATGGCAATGGGACATGGGACTTATCCTACCTGAAGTGTACTAGCTCTTACTTTAAAACGTTCTAAAAAGCATGGACGCACTGGGTAACATTGGTTGACACATAGCGGTCTTCTAACTGAAACATCTTCACCAACTGTTCTAGAGCCGTAAAAGCACAGCTATCGCTATGTAGGGTAACTGGGTATAATTTTATCCATATATTTGAACTCTAATTCAAATAATGGTAACATTTCACGCCATAATATGAAAAAACAAGTTGTGTTGAAGGGATATTCCGCCATTTTTGGAAATACGCTCATTTTCCACCTCCCCTCGAGCAAAACAATCGATATTTACCTTGTTCCCGTTCATCCAGCCATTCTGTGAGTCTGGCGATACAACTTTTAGCTTCAGCCTAGCGTAGATCATTGAATCGGATTAGACCATTAGCTTCTCGCCTGCTAGCTTCATGTTTAAAAGTGACTAAGATTTCTGGTAATTTTCCCATTTAAAACGTGTCTCCTCTCAAGTTAGAAAGTGCAATAAGACCAACTGAAAATGAAACCTGGCGTTTTTCTAGGCTGATTTGACATGGAACTACACTCTCATCTGGCGTAATAATCAAGGCAACTTGCAAACTACTGGCACTACTACTGCTTGTTGTCTATGGGGACTATTTTCAGATGCTGCGTACGATATCACTGCGCCTATGGTACGTTTGCAAGGTGCCTTGATTATTACGCCAGATGAGAATATAGTTCCATGTCAAATCAGCCTAGAAAAACACCAGGTTTAATTTTCAGTTGGTCTTATTGCACTTTCTAACTTGAGAGGAGATACGTTTTAAATGGGAAAATTACCAGAAATCTTAGTCACTTTTAAACATGAAGCTAGCAGGCGAGAAGCTAATGGTCTAATCCGATTCAATGATCTATGCTAGGCTGAAGCTAAAAGTTGTATCGCCAGACTCACAGAATGGCTGGATGAACGGGAACAAGGTAAATATCGATTGTTTTGCTCGAGGGGAGGTGGAAAATGAGCGTATTTCCAAAAATGGCGGAATATCCCATTAAAATGGCAGTGTCTAAAACAACCCTATACGTAGAGAAATAACGTTTAGTGTATTCGTTGAAGTTTTATCTCTCAAGCTCCCCCGAGTTGGAGGTTCCACTTCGACAGGCATTCCAGTGCACTTTTCTTAGTTGGAGGTAGGATAAGTCCCACGTCCCATATGCCGTCGAACTGTGTGAAATCCTATTTCATTACGTGCCCTGCCCTTCTGCTTCCATATGTGAACCTCATAAGAAGCGAGGAACAAGAAATTCGTTTTTTATCATCTTTCTTACCTTGTAAAATCCACATTGCTCTGTTGAATGAAGGCGAACTGTTTGCGCTAGCAAATTTTATTTGAAAGGACTACTGCACAACTTCTCCAGCAGAGGCAGAAATCTAGCTAATCCTTCCATGGGAGGCTTTAAAGGTTGTATCAGCGATGGAGGGGTAACGTCACTTCTGTTGATGTTCACTTAAAACAGGGAGCTAGCTCGCTACTCCCTCCCTTGCAATTGAAACGCTGTTGAATGTGCATCTCGTGTGTTATTGATTGGAACACTTTTTTTGCCTTTAAGTGGCAACACTTGTTGGTAGCAAGTGTTTTTGTCTGCAGATCTCAGAGCCTAGGCTGCCTACAGGGTCACTATATTTTCAAAGGTGATATTCCTTTGCCGTTTAGGCCTTCCTTGTCTGCTCTTGACTGGTGTAATTACGAGAAATACCTTCATGTCATCCTCATTCTCTTCTCTGTCATTCAGTTCACAACAGTCCTTCAACCGGGTTGGCTCACCCTCGATCTCTTCGGACATGGTTGCTTCTCTAGCGTCTGTCTCGGCAGCTTTGATCTCAGATAGCTGGGTGATTTCAACCAATGCAACCTTTTTGTTAAGTTTCCAGCTTTGCAGAAGGGGTTTCAAAATACCACACATAGCGTCGTACTGCTCACCCCCGGCACTTGCAATTAAAGAAGCAATTTCCATAGCTACTGGTTGAATTGCATTGTACCTCGCATTTCCAGTGAGTCCACTCTTGACTAGCCTGGCACGCCCTCCCAGTGACGTAACACCTTCGGCGTTGCTGTCGCTGGTCTGGCCAACTGCTGATCGGGCAGGATTTCTGAACTCCGCAAAACTGCGGAACTGCCCCCTTTGGTCAAGAACCAATCAACTTTGAGCAGCTCCAACGGCTCTGGGTAGAGGCGTGTTCAAGGCAGTGACGCAGCAGAACTGCGGCCATAAATGGTTTAAACTCAGCAAACCCCTTTCTGACATTGACCAGTAGCAAATCGAGGCACTTGAAGGAGGCGGGTCAACCCTGCGGTTGGAGAAATCGTTGAGCACAGGCTCTTGGTCAGACCAAAGTCTCGCAGAGCTTTGAAACTCGATGGCAATCAGGCTAACTCTTGACTTCATTGCTCATACAGATGGTACGGGTTGAGAATGGACGTTTCCTTGCCGCACATCGGGAATGCCGCAGGTGCGGGATTTGTAATTAAAACTGCAACCGCAAGGGGGCAACATAAGACCGCCCTAATAACATGCGGGTTCGGCCTCTCAGATCGCAGTTGCAGAGTTTTCGAACATTAATTACCTCACAGCTCTCAGACGCGACGTAACTCAGTCAGTCCAGCAAAGATGCCAGGGCAAAGTTTTGGTCAATGGAGAGGGAGAGAAATGCTTATTGCCTTCTTTCAATGAAACAGCAGTGTCTGCTCAACTTATCATGGATATACTTCATAAGTCACAACAAGTCACAACAATGTTTAGGACAGTTTGCCATTAGCTAAACGGGGGTGCCTTTGTTTGCTAGCCAAAAAGTAGGCTAGTTGTTTTGAACATCTCCATTACGTTAACTAATGATCAAGGCAACTTGCAAACGTACCATGGGCGCAGTGATATCACGCAGCATCTGAAAATAGTCCCCATAGACAACAAGCAGTAGTAGTGCCAGTAGATTGCAAGTTGCCTTGATTATTACACCAGATGAGAGTGTAGTTCCATGTCAAATCAGCCTAGAAAAACACCGGTTTCATTTTCAGTTGGTCTTATTGCACTTTCTAACTTGAGAAGAGACACGTTTTAAATGGGAAAATTACCAGAAATCTTAGTCACTTTTAAACATGATGGTAGCAGGCGAGATGCTACTGGTCTAATCCGTTTCAATGATCTATGCTAGGCTGAAGCTAAAAGTTGTACCGCCAGACTCACAGAATGGCTGGATGGATGGGAAAAAGGTAAATATCAATTGTTTTGCTCGAGGAGAGGTGGAAAGTGAGCTTATTTCCAAAAAGGGTGGAATATCCCTTTAGGATGCTCTTAACTCATTGGCTGCCAGCGATTTTCAGTGCAGAGCGCTCCATACTGCCAGACGTTTTACAGCATTTTTACTGTTTTTCCAAGATCCACCGAACGGTGAGCTTTATGACTATGTAAACCGAAGGTACCAAATGAAAGAGTAGACTCTCTTCTTTCACCAGGAAAAAAACGGTTTGTTTCTATCGTTTTCCGTTCTTTAGTAATCGTCAGTAGAACATGGGTTAGTTTTGCTAAAAACACCTGTTTTTGACCAAAACATGGAGAAAACGATCTTTTTGTGAAAATCAACTTTTTAACGTTAGCGATTCAGGAGTATGTCTACCACGATTGCACTGTTATCTTGTCAGTCTCGTCAAGGTTGCTAGGGACTCTGATGGTCGCTAAAGATTCTGAACAGGACGGTAGACTTAGCAAGCTAGCACTAGCAAAGTTGTTGTTAGTCTATATAGCAATATCCAATGTAAATGGATCATACCGTTCACATGTTTTCCATCCTTGATGTAAGAAGTAAGCATATTTATTCCCTGCATCGCGTGCAAACTAGATCCACTGTGGTCGATCTTCAATGTCTTTCCTTTTGCATGCTGCATGCTGTCTCTGCATGTGCACTATAGGCAGATACTAATCATCCAAATGGCACTGCTGTCATCTAGCGATTGGGATCGCTAGTACAGTCTGTTTACAAGCCTGAAACTCTGCCAGATCGTTCCCAGGCCCATCCAGGAGCCCTCCCCATTGAAAAAGGCAATGGCAGTCAACGTATGTGTTTAAATTGAAGACGTCAATGGCAGTGAATGAGTTAAGGGAGGGGGTTCAGCACAGTCTAGGCTACTAGATTTTACATTTTTAAATAATAAAAATTCAAAAAGCATACTATACAAATTCTTACATTTTGACGTACATTTCACCACAGCAAGCCGACAGCTCAACATGACTTTCATGGTTGTGTAGTCCTGACTGCCCTGAAAATGGCAATATAAGAACCATGGTGGAGGGATACTTTGGGGCTGAGCAATGTACAGAAATATGTGGTGTGTGCCTTCCAGAAATAAATGGCAATTTTTATTTATTGATAAAAAATGACTTTGACAATTTGCTTTTACCGGAGAGGAAGAGAGGTAATGGCCACCTTGGCCACAGTATAGGCAGGCATTGGCTGAGATTCTGCGTTGCCTCTCCTCCTTCGACAGCAGTGTGTGGTCCACTTGCATGGCTTCTGGCAATGCTGGCGCAGGTGCTGAAGAGGTGCCCGACACAGGACTGGAATTGAAGTTGGGTCGCCTGGGCCTGCCCAGACCTCTCTCCTTCCAGCGTCGGCGAAGCCTCTTGTCAATGCGACTCGTCAGGTCAATAAGAGCATTTAGATCCTTCGGCAGCTCACAGGAGGCCAACTTGTCCTTCACCAACCCAGCCAGTCCATTTAAAAAGGCATCATACAGTGAATCATCGTTCCAGTAGCAGGTAGCAGCCAGAGTCCGGAATTCGATGGCATAATCGGAGACTGGACGATTACCTTGGCGAAGATGGAGAATCTCCCTGGCTGCTTCTCTACCAGTAACAGACTGGTCAAACACCCGCTTCATTTCTTCGGTAAAGCGATCCACGTTGAAGCAGACTGGAGACTGGGAGTCCCACACCGCCGTTCCCCACTCACATGCCCTACCCACCAGCAGAGTAATAATGTAGGCTACCCTAGAGCGGTCGCTGGGAAAGGTTAAGGGCTGTAATTCAAAAATTAAAGAACATTGAGATAGAAAAGATCAGCATGTACCGGGTTCCCCAGCATTGTGTTCAGGGGGAGGAAGTTTGGGCTCCCGAGGAGCTGAGTGTGGAGCAAGGGTGGCTGCATGGTCTGATTGCAGCTGTTGAAGTTACATGTTCAGTCTATCCACACTGGTAGTCAGAGTCTGAAGGGTCTGGCTTACCCCTTGGATCTCTTGTTGGCCGATCATGGACCCCTTCTCCACAGCCAAGCGGATTGGAGTCATATCTGGAGTCCATATTGGTCAGAACGTTAATGTCACGTTTACACAGGAAGGACTCAGGTTCAGATGACACAGTCAGATTTGGCTCAAAAAAGGTCTTTATTAATAGTCCCGAAACAGCTTCCACAACCCTGAGGGGTTTCAGAAAAAGAGCAAAAACACAGGAGAAATGGGCAGAAATGTTAAACTTCTAAAGCAAAGGATTCAGACTCTACTTTGATACATGACGTTCAGCTAGTGAAGGCTACAATTCTAACCTGGCTAGTTAATCTTGTTAAAATTAGCTTAAATTCGTTTTCAACTAAATTAGACCTAAATAGTTACAGAAATGTCTTCGTTCAGACATTCATTCATTTCCATTGCTCTCTCTTTTGCTAAGTTAACTGACAGACTCTGTGTTTTGGCCGCCATTGTTGCCGGTTTCGCTGTGTGTTTTGCGTTCCCCTTGGTTTCAAGTGAGCCCGCAAACTTGCTTGGTTTTAAGGGGTATCTAACCCTTAACCTTACCCCTCCCCCTCGATCAAAATGAGAATTGAGATGGCCCTTGATCTCACATGACCGCGCAACACCATGGGGAAGGGGAAGGGGTAAAATAGAGTATTGAGATTGAGCCTTACCCTAGCTAGCTGCCTGATACCATTTGAGTTTCTTATTAGTCTTTCTGCCGTTCTGACCCTGTTTGTAAATCCAGTGAGTGACACAAAGTTGGATGCTCAAACATTTGATTTATTAACAACTAAGCAACTGAAATGATTAAGTTAATCAAGTTCATTTTCGATCCACATGCTCGACTTTCCTGCGGCATGCCAACTTCTGATATGTACAGTTATCCTGCATTTCTGATTTAATTGGATATTAGCAGCATGAGCTGCACTGATTGGTTCATTGACAGAGGCACTTCCGCGGAGGATCTTCCTCCCTTTGGCCATTCACTTGAATGGTATTCACGAGCCGCGGGGGTCTGGAGAGTTTATAATGGGTGCTAATGGGGGTCTTGAGGAGGAAGATCCTCCGTGCAGTAATTTTTTAATTGCGATAGGGGTCGCTTTCACAAATTTGACTGATTTCAGTAACATTGCGTTTGAAAAGCAATTAGTTCTATGTTGTTTTAGTTAGGAAGTTGGTTAAATTATGTATATTTTATTATTTTAATTTCTCTGAAAAGTTTAGGGAGGATTGTCCTCCCTTTCCTCAATGGACGAGCCTCCTCTGGGGCTGAGAAGGGAAGGGCAGAGAATTTGAATGACCGCAGTATCTTACAGCTCCTGCAGAGGGAGACAAAAAAAACAACACTAGAGAGACAAAACAGGGAGTCTGACAGTTTCCCATGGTGTGCAAATCTTTTCTTAACACATGAGCCCACATCTCCTTTAAGGCATCCCAATTCTTTAAAAAGTAATCCAAAAAGGCTTGGTCAGGGCACTGTTCTTTTAGCTTCTCTAAAACTGAGAGATATCTCGGCAGTGTTTGACTGTACATTATTGAGCATAATGAGGACAGCAGACTGGCCTTGGCCTCCTTGTGCAGCAGAAGCTCTGCAATTTTCTTCCTCCAATTTTTTATGACATGAAAAGTGCACAAAAGCACTTTGGCATTTGGAAAGTTCTCGTTAAGAACTTTTGTTTCTATGGAATCTTTATCCTCAAAGAACAAGTTTATGTTCTGCCACCGGATATTGTTTTTTTTTTTAAAAAACACTGAACAAACGTTGCCAACATAGCTTTCAGTTTCATGTCTCAAGAAAGCATATGCAACATGTTCCACTGTTGCATGATCATTTTCAATAGCAAAACACTGTAGTACGTTTGCTTGTTTTGTATGTGGAATCCACAAATACAATGTCAGGGTTTCTCTCAAATGCCCGACGCATCCCTGGAGACTGAATAAACAGTATCTGGAACTGTCCTGATTCATTAGCTTCTATTTCAGCTGTATATCCTTTTTCTTTCAGATTTTTGACGATATCCAGCATAATTTCAGCTTCACTTCGGTCATTCCGGGCACTTTTCTTAACTTGCTGTTTTATGTTGTGCATATCTGTGAGCATTAGGGCCTACATGTTTACCATACTTTTGCTAGACAAAGGTCTGAAACTTCTCAGCTTTTGAAGGTCTATGAAGTGTACAGTATGAGTTCAGTTTTAAAAGTTGAGTTAAAAACAACTTTTGCTGGGGTCAGATGACGTCTGTGTTGAGCACCTGTGTGGTTACTCACGGTAATTGGGTCACGTGGTGTTGGTGACGGCAATAGTCGTAATATCACTTGATCACTTGCTAGCGTTTGTGAATGAACAGAGAGGGGGTGATGGGGGAAGCCTTACTTTTTGCTGACCGTTTGATACCTATGGATACCTATGGACTATATTGAAACAACAGACATTGAGCTGCCTTGGATATCCAGAATGATGACAGTTTTTACACAGTAAAAGGATGTAACTTTATTGGAAGTAACTGGAGTTATTAAGCAGCGCGTTGAGCAAAGTCTCCCCTACTAGGAAGAAAAAAAGAAAAACTTTGACAATCACGATATGACCGCTACGCTAACGGCGGCCATAATAATAAACTGTTTTTCATTTCAGGGTTCAAATATCAAGTCAAAGGTAAAATTCCATGACTTATCCCTGACTTTCCCTGACAAAAAAATAAATTCCATAACCTACTGCAGTATACAGTATGAATGTTACATTCGGTAAATATGTGACGTGATCAGGCAAGAGGTTTGAGACAAAAACAGCAATGCTGCTTTGCAATTGTTGGACTTTTAAGTTTGTCAAGTTGTTCTGTCTTCTACATTCATGAAAGGTTCGGTATGAATGTTGAGTCATGCCTCATGAAACAGTCATGAATGCTTTATGTTCATGACAGCTGATATGAATGTATTATGAACTCACCTGTCAAGTAAAGTATTTCCCTGCTCTGCGATTGTTGGACTTTGATTTTGACATAAACAGTCATGAATGCTTTATGTGTGCAGTTTATGACAGCTGCTATGAATGTGTTATGAACTCAACCATCACGTAAAGTGTTACTGAGAAGGCAAATGACAGACTAAGCTAAGTTGATGAATATAATTGTCTGTACAGAAAAGCATACACTTTATAAACATATAATTAGAATTTACCTCTAATAAACATATTAGTAATCACTTCTGCATAAGATGTAGCAATCCAAAAAATATCCATTTTGAATTATGGCCTCCCGCCATCTTTGTCCTATTGAAAAACTGAGAAAATCATGTTACAGGTTAAAGACAGATACAGGATTTGCCCACTTGAATAATATGTTTTGTAACTTTACATGCTTGTCTTGACTATGAAACTTTGGGAGATTCGCTTTGAATGCCTCTTCTTTCATATCACACCAAAAAAGAACATACAGTCCCCTCCATATTGGAACACCTGCTAAAGTTGACTATAAAGAGGAATATAAAATCATCTTTTGGAAATTGAACTTAATCATGTCAAAAACGTATTCCCGAAGCACTTCTGAATTTATTTCCTCAGCATATTAGTCATATTATAGATTGTCATGGCCGTTATTTGAACAGTGAAAATAATACGAGTTTTTGAACTTTAACGTCACTAATGCTGATTATTCAATGATGCATTTGAATTGAAATATTTAAAATACTTTAACAGCAAAAAAAATGTATGAGATAAATTTAGATTAATTAATCACAGAGTATTTAATTAATGTATTGAATGTATCGTAAATAAATAAATGTTCTTCCTTTGCCTCATTGAGTTCAATGCAAATCAAACAGGCTAACAGGTTAACTGGAAAAAACACCATGCCAATCTCGAAGTCTGGAATCAGTCAGAGTAAACATTGTTTCCTAATCTTTTTTTCAGGCGTTTCAGACATATCTTTTATTGGCTCAATCGGCGAAAGGGTCGGGTCGGCTGTCTTTACTGGCTTGCTTGTAGGCCTAGCGCTGACTGAACTGAGGTGAGAACCTAGGCAAGGCAGGGCAGGGTAGTTGGGTGAAAATGAAGTGCTCTGATTGGCTGAAAGCACTCTGCTTACACTTATGCTACTGTAGCTCAGCGGCAGAATCAACTTCAGTGACAACTTCACTGAAATGACGAAATGCGAGATCAAGCGAAGTCAATGAAGTCTATGAAAAATACATACATGTTGGCAGGTTTGTGCTTGTGTCAAAGCAATGACTCACTGGTGAATAGATAACTAATAATAGTCATTAACAAATAGATAACTAGTAATACATTGTTTACACATTTATTCATTTACATTTACACTTTATATTTATTCACTGCACAGACACAAATAATGTATCCTTATCAAAAGCAAGTCTCCGTGAGGAACAAGTATCCTATACCATATACAGTAGGCTACAAGTATACAAATTCTGTGAGCTTAGGGTTGCTAATCCCTTGCTTTACCAATGAAGCTACGCAAACCATGACCATACAGTATACTTAAAGGTGCAGGCAGTGTATGATGTTGTGCTTGTTTATATTTACATTTCTTAGCAGACACTCTGGGGCCATTGCTCTGTCGCTAGTTTGGAGTTTAACACGGTTTTAAACTCCAACTCCCAACTCCAGTTTAAAACTGTGTTAAACTCCAAACTAGAGACAGAGCAAAAACAACACTAGAGATGTAACTAACCCCTCCCTTCACAACGTGTTTCATCTTTGTTTGGGACCAGGAAAGCCCCAATGTCTTTGTCTAGACATGGGTGGCGTGTTCTCCATGGCTTTCGCAGGTGAACCTGCTGTGTGGCACTGCACCATGAACGGTGTGAAGCTCAGCTTTAGACGTGCGTATCTCCAGCATTGATACCTGTTGACAGTTGCGGGGGAAATGCCATCTCTCTGTGCTCTAGTTGTTCCTGACGACCACGTTGTCTACGACGACGGCAGGGCAGTACAGGTAATTTCTTCTTGGTCATGAACACATAGAGTATGGGATCAACTATGGGATTCAGGGACAGGAGAGTGTCGGCCATTATGGCCAGAGGCTGGAGGGAGTCGCTCAGTGCAGGAGAGTTGCTCAGTACCAGGTGCACAACTATGCTTGGGAGAAAGAGTACTGTGTAGATGAACAGAACCAGGGCCAGAGTTCCCATAATCCTTCGCTGTTCACGAGAAGAGACAGATATGGACTTGGATAGGGCCCTCCATGTGCCCACAAAGAAGAATATGACAAAAGGATATGGGAGGAGGAATACAATAGACATGCTCATAAACGCTTTCTTTATATCCATGACATCTGTTACACATGTTACAAAAAAGCCACCTACGGCAACAACCATTGCCATCCATACAGTGAGAGAGTAGAGGAGTGATTTGGTGATCGAGTGGTGAAACCTGTACCACAGTGGATGGGCAATCATGACGTATCTCTCTCCAGCGATGAACACCATGAAGACAATGCTTGCCAGCATCCCCACAGAGTGAATGAAATGCAACAGTTCATATGTCAACCCAGCAGGATGTATGCTGTAGATGAATGGCTTGGTACATATCAGAAGCACATCAGAGATGAGCAGGTTGATAACATACACTGGGGCGATATGATCAGTCTTGATCTGAGAAAATAATCCATACATGGCCATAAAGACCATAGGCAGAGCGATGGGAAAAATCACCCAGCTGTGAATGGACCACATAAAACGGAAGTTGCTTGAATCTGTCGTGTTGAATAATGCCAGTATTTGTTCATACATTTTCTCCATGCTTTCCTCTCTGTGCAATGCCACTGAAAGAGATTGGGGATGCGGGTTAGAAAAACAGGATTCTCAGAAAAGAAGACAACCCAGACTCAATGATTACACATGCATCTCAGGCTGTTAATGCGATGCAAGTCTTGTCAAATTGAATCATTTGCCCCATCTGCCTGTTTTTGTGAGGCACCTCTAGTGATAGTCTGGTAGTATCACTATAACATACATTCCCTATATATCTTGGCTTCATTGAAAATGAGGGCTACCCTCAATGAACCTACGAGAATAAATAAAGGTTGAATGAATGAATGAATGAATGTATGAACAAGCATTCCCTATCAAAGTAGATTTCTAAATAGAAAACTAGACAAACCCTCTGGCGTAAGTGCAGTCTTGGCACTGTAAATGGGCGGGAAAAACTCTGAAATGACCGGTAAACGGGGCGAGACTTGATTCTGTTGTCTAAATTATTTGCTGTGCTGCACGCAATAGTGGTCCCATAGGCTTTTTAAACTGCTTAAATCAGATCACAGGAAACTCTATCCAAAATAGAATGGAACTGATGACAGGAACTGATTGGTCATCTTGCAGAGGTTATGAACCACGTCTGTAAAATGATGCTGCTTATAGTTTCTGTTGAGCTTTCTCTTGCTGTCAGCATCTACCATAGGTGGAAAATATGCCATGTAAATCACATTCATAAAAGAGAAAATCCAATATTCTATATTGCACATTTAGGCTACATGAAAACAACCACAGAAATATATAGTCATACGTTGTTTACTTTCTGCTTAAACACATAACACATCCACCTCCTGAAGCTAAAGCTAAAATAGAGTTTTCACTCTCATTGCAGCATATCACTATACAGTACTTTCCTTCACTTACTCTTCTTGAAGTTCAGTTTATCTGCACAACATACAAGATATTAGTCACCTTACCGACTGGAGTGGAAAGGAGAGATGATCCCTGTGCCCTGACCGGTGGTGAGCATACAGCAGCATTTGAGAGGGGGATCCACCAGGAAGTGATGGCTACGTTGATGAATTACAAATTAGCCAATGTAAACATCAGGAGCTGAAATCTGTTACCTCTCACCATGCAAAACGTCCATTAATTAATTACCCTTTGATTTCATAGAAAGCATTATAAGTTTATTTGCATTGTCATAATGAACGTTAATTTAGAACATTGTATTAAAGTCACTGGAGCAAACTTTGAACATGAAAACAAAAAAAAGG
Source organism: Sardina pilchardus (assembly GCF_963854185.1). NCBI lineage: Eukaryota > Metazoa > Chordata > Actinopteri > Clupeiformes > Clupeidae > Sardina > Sardina pilchardus. The sequence continues at coordinate 27,771,677 of NC_085011.1, read as the reverse complement.
CACTTAAAGCAACACTAAAGCACTTTTCCTCCGTCGCACACGCTATTTGTTTATCAAATAGCAATGTCCACAGACAAGGTAGAGTATGTTGCATGAGTTTATGAAAGTATGATGTATTACGACATCAAAGCAAGTCAAATTTGTAGTTTCTTATGTCTCATTTCATCAAACTACAGATACGCTACCCGATCTGGTAAAGTTACATTGTGCGGTTATAGCTGATAGAGGGCCACGAAGTGAAAGCAGCAGTCACCCTGTTACGAGTTGATGAACCGCTGAAATGATTTTGAAAACATTATTTTAAGGTACGAAAAAAAAAGTGTTGCTTTAAAGGAGAATTCCGGTGTGATATTGACTTAAAGTGTGTTGAAACATGATACTGAGTGTGAGAGTTTGTCTCAGAGCTGATCTCGACCTGCCACCTGCACTCCGAAATCTGCCGCTAGCTAAAACAGATTTTTTTCAATGACAGTGGCTCGGGGATCGGCTTATTAAGATGGCGCCGAACGTTAAACTTTCGGAAGTGACTGCCTGAATAAACAGTCATGTAAGTAAACCACCAGTGCTTTTTCAAAGTTCTCGATGTCTCGTTTTAAATGTCAGGGCCCTCAGAAATCTACCAATAAAGTGTGGAGCTACTTTGAGCCTCATAAATGGTGTAAAACAGTGATTTATTTGCATGGATAAGCCGATGCCCGAGCCACTGCCATTGAAAACCTGTTTTAGCATTGGCAAGCTAGCAGGCAGCGGCAGATTTTGGAGTGCAGAGGGCAGGTCAAGATCAGCTCTGAGACAAACGCTCACACTCGGCATCATGTTTCAACACACTTTAAGTCAACATCACACTGGAATTCTCCTTTAAGCGACCTTATCAATAAACTGCTTTTCATTTCAGTTAAAATGTAAAGCCAAATGTAAAATTCCATGACTTATCCCTGACTTTTCCTGCCAAAAAAAGGTAACACTTTACTTGACGGGTTCGTTCATAACACATTAACAGCTGTCATGAACTGCACATGAAGCATTCATGACTGTTTCATGAAGCATGACTCAACATTCAAACCAACCCTTTCATGAATGTGGAAGACAAAACGTCAAAAACTTGTCAAAATAAAAGTCCAACAATTGCAAAGGAGCATTGCTGTCTTTTTGTTTTAGCCAACCTGATCATGTCACATCTTAGTCAACGGGGAAGTCCAGTGTCCAGGAGAATTCAGTTTATCTGTTTGTTTATTTTATGATAGTTACCTCTGAAGAATACAAAATAGATCAGTGTTTTTCAACCACTGTGCCGTGGCACACTAGTGTGCCGTGACATATTGTTAGGTGTGCCGTGGGAAATTATCCAATTTCACCTAAGTGGTCTAAAAAAGAGTGAATAGAAATAATTTTCTTTGTGTTCATTTGATTCCCATTCAAGACACTTTGACAAGAATGACTTGATAGTTATTGCGGGCTACAGATTTTTATTTAATTTCATTTTCAATAAAATTTCAATTTATTTAACATTTTCGGCTGGTGGTGTGCCTCAGGATTTTCTCAATGAAAAAAGTGTGCCAAGGCTCAAAAAAGGTTGAAAAACACTGAAATAGATATATAAAACAGGAATGTCCAACCATTCAGAGGTCCACAAATGGTCAGTAGCCTAGTTCACTTCCCAGTTTGATGAATACTTCACAACTTGTGAGATTTGAAGTAGAGATGTTGAGATGCAAACGCTGGAGAGGATTCATAATACCATTCATTCAGTCATGAATGCTTCATGTGTTCATGACAGCTGTTATGAATGTGTTATGAATGAATGAACACGTCAAGTAAAGTGTTACCCAATTGTTGGACTTCTACATTCATGAAAGGTTTGGTATGGATGTTGAGTCATGCCTCATGTCATGAAACAGTCATGAATGCTTTATGTGCAGTTCATGATAGCTGCTATGAATGTGTTATGAACTCACCCGTCAAGTAAAGTGTTTGGGCAAATGACAGACTAAGCAAAGTTGATGCATAATTGTCTGTACAGAAAAGCATACACTTGTATTATATAAACATGTAATGTTAATCACCTCTATGTAATAAATGCAGATTAGAATTGACTTCTAATACATACTGTATAAACTTGTTGATAATAAGATTAGTTAGCAATCCAAAAAAATCTACCACACCTGGTCAAAGATGTATCTCTAATTGTTGTCAAGATACAGCATTTTGAATTATGGCCTCCCGCCATCTTTGTCCAATTGAAAAAAATGCGAAAATGTGTTTAAAGTTACATGTTACAAACAGATACAGGAGAATTTGCCCACTTGAGTAATATGTTTTGTAACGTTACATGCTTGTCTTGAAAGATTCATTTTGAATGCTTCTTCTTTCATATCACACCAAAAAAGAACATATACAGTATACAGTCCCCTCCACATGTAAGTATTAGAACACATGCTAAAGTTGACTATAAAGAGGAATATGAAATTGATCTTAATCATGTTAAATTGTTCATCATGTTAAAAAAACTTCTTCCCGAAGTACTTTTTAATTTATTTCCTCAGCATATTAAGCCATATTATAGATTGCCATGGCCATTATTTGAACAGTGAAAATAATAATAAAAGAGTTTTTGAACTCTAATGTCACTAATGCTGATAATTCAATGATGCATGTGAATTGAAATATTTTAAATACTTTAACAGCAAAAAAATTATATGCAATAAATTTAGATTAATTAATCACATAGTATGTAATTAATTATTTCAACATTTTTAATCGATTGACAGCCCTAATTTGAACCCATGCTAAAGTTGACTAAAAAGAGGAATATAAAATCATCTTTTGACAATTGATCTTAATGCCTTAATTAAAAAAACTTCAACTTCGATGTCTTTGTTTCCAGTTTTCAGAGCCTGGGCTGCCTACAGAGACCAGAGGTGCGTAAAATTAGCAAACGAACATTTACATAGACGAACATTTGCATATGTTTGCAAACAGTTTTCCACGAGCCTTGAGTTTTCAGCGAACATTTGCGAACAATCACAAGCAGTCTGAGGAGGTCGTTCTCCACGGACATACCGTATAGTGGAGCTGGATGTGAGACTGATGAAGGCAACAATGCAATTACCATTAGAAGGAAATATTAGCTCCAAATCAAACATGTTCACCATGAACGTTTGGTACTGTTTGCCAAATTTGAACGCACCTCAGATTTAATGTTTACAGTGTACTGGACTCTCAAGATGGGCACCTTGTGATGTGGCAAAAAAACATGTTTTGGGCTTGAAATCGCGTACAGTCACTTACTGCACCTTTAACTCTCAGTGAGCTTCTATGCTGTACTGCATGTTAACCTGAGTTAAGACTAATGTGGGGAGAGGGGAGTTTGAGAGGCAGATCACACCATTAAAGCCATCTGTGTGGAAGCAAGGAACCTCAGTAGGACAGACACGATCTTACAGCCATACAGAGCAACACACTTATCAGAGATTGGACATGGGTGGTGTGTTCTCCATGGCTTTCGCAGGTGAACCTCCTGTGTGTCACTGCACCATGAACGGACTGAAGCTCAGCTTTAGACGTGCGTATCTCCAGCATTGATACCTGTTGACAGTTGCCGGGGAAATGCCGTCTCTCTGTGCTCTAGTTGTTCCTGATGACCACGTTGTCTACGACGACCGCAGGGCAGTACAGGTAATTTCTTCTTGGTCATGAACACATAGAGTATGGGATCAACTATGGGATTCAGGGACAGGAGAGTGTCGGCCATTATGGCCAGAAGCTTGAAGGAGTCGTCTATGAACAGCCAGGGAGAGTTGCTCAGTACCAGGTGCACAACTATGAATGGGAGAAAGAGTACTGTGTAGATGAACAGCACTAGGGCCAGAGTTCCCATAATCCTTTGCTGATCATGAGGAGAGACAGATATGGACTTGGATAGGGCCCTCCATGTGCCCACGAAGAAGAATATGACAAAGGGATATGGGAGGAGGAATATAATAGGCAATAGATATATCGCTTTTTCTAGGTCCAAGACATCTGTTATTATTGCTACTACAAAGCAGCCTACGCCAACAACCATTGCCATCCATAGAGTGAGAGAACAGAGGAGTGATTTGGTGATCGAGTGGTGAAACCTGTACCACAGTGGATGGGCAATCATGACGTATCTCTCTCCAGCGATACACACCATGAAGACGATGCTCGCCAGCAGTCCCACCAAGTAGAGGAAATTCAACAGTTCAAATGTAAACCCACCAGGATGTATGCTGTGCATAAGTGGCTTGGTACATATCAGAAGCACATCAGAGATGAGCAGGTTGATAACATACACTGGGGCGACATGATCAGTCTTGATCTGAGAAAATAATCCATATATGGCCATAAAGACCAAAGGCAGAGCGATGGGAAATATTACCCAGCAGTGAATGGACCACATAAAACGGAGGTTGCTTGAATCTGTCACGTTGAATAATGCCAGTACTTGGCCATACATTTCCTCCATGCTTTCTTCTACACTCTGAGCAGTCCAACAGTAATGCCACTGGAAGAGATTGGGGATGCGGGTTAGAAAAACAGGATTCTCAGAAAAGAGGAAAACCTAGTAGACTCAATGATACTCACGCACACGGATCTCAGGCTGGTAATGCAATGCACGTTTTGTCAAATTCAGTCAATTGCCCCATCTGCCTGTTTAATGAGTCTGTTATGTATCAAAGCAGATTTCCAACTAGAAAACTAGACAAACCCTCTGGTGTTAGTACACAGTCTTGACCCTGTAAATGGGTTGGAAACTCAAAACGACCGGTAAACGGTGTGAGACATGACTCTGTTGTCCAGCTCAAATATCAATCTTTTGGCTATATGCTCGTCTCAAATATTCACTTGGTGTGCTGCAGGCAAACTAAGAGTGACTCTTCCAGGCTTCAAATGTTTTTAAACTGCTTAAATCAGATCAGGAAACTCTATCCAAAATATAATGGAATTAATGACAGTAAGCCTTGTATTACTGATTGTACATACTCTTCTTGCAGAGCCCTAATATCTATCTATATCTATCTATAAGGCATGAACTGTGTCCATCAAATTGTTTCTTATGAGCTTCCTCTTGCTTTCAGCCCAGTCTCCTCTAATCTCTTTTGAGTCTGTTTTTATACCAGCTCATGGATACATGTACTGTACAGTACAGCAGACACATACCACAATATTGGCAAAATGATTTGCTGACCTGCCTTGATTTGCAAATGAACTTAAGTGACATCCCACTCTTAATCCAATTCCCATCTTCTGGGAAGGCTTTCCACAAAGTTTAGGAGTATATGTTTATGGGATTTTTTGACCATTCTTTCAGATGCACATTTGTGAGGTTACACACTGATGTTGGACAAGGAGACTGGCTCTCAGTCTCCGCTCTAATTCATCCCAAAGTTGTTCTATTGGGTTGAGGCCAAGCCAGTCCAGTTAATCCTCAACAAACTCACCGGTGCACAGTCATGTTAGAACAGGAAGGGGCCATTCCCATTAACACACTCCTAAACCTTGTGGAAAGCCTTCCAGTTTAAGATGTTATAGCTGCAAAGGGTGGACCGTCGTCATATTAAACCCTATGGATTAAGAATGGGATTTGATCTAAATTCATATGTGAGTCAAGGCAGGTGAGCAAACATATAGTGTATACTGTACACAATTGTTCTCTAGCTATTTCTACCATTAGTGGGAGATATTCAGCGTAAATCACATTCATAAAAGAGAAAATCCAATATCCTATATTACCCATTTACATAAAACATCCACTGAATTATACAACCATACAGCGTTTACTTTCTGCTTTCTGCTTTAAAACACTTAAATATCCACCTGCTGAAAAAGAGTTTTCACTCTCTTTGCAGCACAGTTTTCCTACATTTGCTGCTGTCAGACTGCCAGGACACCCATCCACACCCACACCCACACACACACACACACACACACACACACACACACACACACACACACACACACACACACACACACACACACACACACACACACACACACAGTAGGTGGTTATTTACTTGAAATTGAAGTTCAATTTATCAGCACATCATTACCAAACCCAACCAACTCACATGAACCTCACACAAATTGTAGTTAATGGTCGACAGACCATTTACAGTCTGACCATCTATCTATCTGGACAATCCAAATAAAACGTGACCCTTTAACCTAAAGATAGCAGAAGATACTAGTCACCTTACCGACTGGAGAGGAACGGAGAGATAATCCCTGTGCTCTGAACAGTGGTGAGAATACTGTGGCGATTGAGAGGGGGATCCACCAGGAAGTGATGACTACGTTGATGAATTACAAACAAGCCAATGTAAACATCAGGAGCTGATATCTGTTACCTCTGACCATGCCAAATGTCCATTAATTAATTACCCTCTGGCTTCATGGAAAGTATTATTAGTTTGTTTACATTGTTAAAATGAAAGTTAATATACTTGTATTAAAGTCACTGAGCAAACTTTGAAGAAAACAAAACAAATGAACATAACCAACCTTATTAGTAAACTGTGTACAATATATTGCTATACTGCAAACTTTCTCCATCCAGAGAGAGAGAGGGAGAGAGAGAGAGAGAGAGAGACACTGAATGAGTTAGTGAGGGAGAGAAAGTAGAAATGATCCTTGTCCAATGGATTGGGACTGCTCTTGTAAAATTCTGCTCAGAGGATCAGTATCAGCATGACAATTAAAAGCAATCTCAGCAGTATACAATTTGAGTCTTAACCTCCACATTTTTCTCATACTGTACATAATGAGTCTTCACACATACAGACAGTTTTGTATGCAAGTTAAAAGGAACAAAAACAAAAATAGCCTACCACATAAATCGCCCCAATGTATTAACCTGAATGAATTTGGCAAAATCAATGTATAAACTGCAGTTAATAGTTGGGAAATTGCAGTAGTCACTTTCAAAACTGAGTATTAAAATATTGGCATGACAGTCATTTATTTTGACCACGCTAGTATAGCTAGCATAGCTAGCATATAGGACTTAGGTCTTATAGGAAGTTTTTTTTTTGGTCCATGATTCCCGGGACGCAAAAACACTGGGGCACATGAAACTTGGGGGGTATGTTGCCCCAATAGACTTACGAAAACCCAGAACTGCAGTTTTACCTAAACAACTAGCTGAACCGTAGCACCCAAGATGTCACAATTTTTATGGTATGTTGGTCTCAAGCCCATAACCACTCATTTGTGATTTGCAACCTCCCCCAGCAAAACACCAAACACACACATGCACACCCCTTTGCATTTTTACCTTTGCTCTCATGTGCACATGGTCGTGGGCTACTTATGTCCACATGATCCTGCATTGCAGAGTAAACATCACAGCAGACATAGCCTACTTGCACCATACAGATATCCCTGTAAGCATAATCTTGATAATTAAACTGCAGTATTTGCATAGGTATATTACGTGGTATCTCCATTCCAGCTAAGAGAGGAATGAATAGACTGCTGTTGAGCTGCTGACACTAGTTTCATAAAGACAGGAGGACAGCAGACCATGAACACAAGCCTCGGGAAGACACCGCAGGCCAGACTCAGGACCCTGGACTTCCATCACATTCTTCTTGTCCGTGGTTGCCTCAGGAATGGGAGCCTCTTGACATGACACATGCTGCGAAAGAGAAAGAGAGAGAGAGTGAGAAAGAGAGAGAAAGAGAGGAGGAGGAGGGGGGGTGTCAGATGCCTCCGTCATGGAAAAGAGCCTAAAGAGTCTGTCAAAGAAGAATAAGTTTGTTGATTTGTGCTGGGAAATTAATCCTGCTCTTCAACTGAAATGTCATGGTAACAGCCTAACGTCTATGTTACTGTCAATGTGAATGTCAGAACCGAGGTTTGTGATAACTGTTTGATATATGGCAGATACAAAATGTATCTCTGGTTAAACAGTGGTAGTGTAAAGAATATACATGTGAAAGGTATATAAAGTCTCATTATTATTATTATAATTATTATTATTCAGAGTCAGAGGCTAATGTAAGGCTACTATTTAATTATAGAGTTTAACTACTGTAATTGTATGCAAAATGATTCTTCACAGGATTCATAACAGCCTATTAACAAGATTTCCTATATGTAGAATACTGTTAGAAGCTAGTTATAATACATGATATGAATAAAATGGAACATTATAACAGGCAACAAAACTGGACTGACGGTAGCCCTGGCAACATCACAGCTGAGAGAGTGGCGCAAATTGTGGGTTGGGTGACATTTGCCGTCGGACTTCCTGCCATCTGCTTGGCTATCTACATGCTGAGTCAGCTGGTGAAGGGTGGCAACGGCACACCGGTCCAGGCCATTAACCTGCTCATCGCGGACATCTTCAACCTCTTCACAAGACCACAGACCATCAGCGGGAGCACGACGGTCGAGCTGGGCACAGACATCCCCTCCCTCATCTTCTACTTCGGGGTGGCCAGCAACATCGTGTTCATGGTTGGTGTGGCCCAAGAGCGCCACCTGTTGGTGGCCAGCCAGCGGTGCCACGGCTGCTGCCGAAAGGCCAAGCATTCGTCTCTGATCTCGCTGGCCACTTGGGCGGCGCCCATCGGCATCGTCCTCCTGCTCTACTTCGGCTTCGTGCTGGCGTTCTCCGTCTGTCTGCTGGTGCCCTTCCCGCTCCTCGTCTTCTTCCTGCTGGACTCCTGCCGGGCCTCACTGTGCTGCCCCACCTCCGTCCGACCGTCGCAGAGGCGCCGAGTCCTGGCCATGCTGGTCACCATCCTCCTCAACTACAGCCTCCTCTTCTTGCCCTTTGCTCTGGCCACTCTGCTGTCCAGCCTGGAGGTCCAAATCAGTGGGTATGAATACTTTGGCTTGGTGGCCAACATGATGTTGTTTCTGAGTCCTGTTATTAACCCCTTTCTGACATTGCTGCTGACCAAGAGCCTGAGAGAGCTCTTGGACACCCTTCCCTGCTGCAGACGCAAACAGACACAGACTGTGGACTCATCTGTTGTGCTTGAGAACCCAAATGTTGCCCTCCCCTTGTCAGACACAGAAAACACTATCTCAGTGGCCTCTGGTAAGGGGGAGTCTCCTAACGGTATCTCAACCGTTTTTGAGAACTTCAGTGCTACTGTTGGTATGTCTGGAACGTCAGCTCAGATTCCCACTGTCTCTGGAGGCTTATCTGCCCTCCCACACATGGGTATGACTTCCAGTCAGGCTCCTTCACCTTTTGGGAACCTATCCACAATACCTGGGCTCCCTAATATGGGTATGACTTCCAGTCAGGCTCCTACACCTTTTGGGAACCTATCCACAATACCTGGGCTCCCTAATATGGGTATGACTTCCAGTCAGGCTCCTACACCTTTTGGGAACCTAACCACAATACCTGGGCTCCCAAACATGGGGAGTATGATTGGCAGTGAGGGTCCAACACCATTAGGAAGTCAATCCAAGGACCCCGCAATGTCTGGACTTCCAAACATGAGTATGATTCGCAATGAGGGTCCTACATCTTTAGGGAACCTAACCCTAAACACCAACATGTCTGGAGGTCTAAATGCGGGTCTGGCCTCAAGTCAGGTTCCTACACATTTGGAGAACCTAACCACAATGTCTGAACTCCAAAATGTGGGTCTGGCCTTCAATCAGGTTCTTACACCTGTAGGGAACCAAACGAGGGACACCACAGTGATTGCACTTCCTATCTGGGGTCTGACTTACAGTCAGGTTGCATATTTAGGGAACCTACCTGACAACACCACTGTGATTGGACTTCCAATAGTGGGTCTGATCTGCAGCCCAAACCCTACACATTTAGGGGACATAAATAGGGACCTTACAACACCAGACGTGCCTGATACAGATCCATCAGAGTCTGGCATTACCACAAAGCTCTGACAGATGGTGAAGGTAGACTCCTGTCATATCAGTTGTTAACCACTAGGTGTCATCTTGGTACTTGTTTGAGACTGTACATAGCTGCCTAAAAAAGATTCATGTTGCTCTTCTGAACATTCTTCACCTGACACTTTGATGATGGTTTATTGACAAATAATTAACAGGCATCAAATAATTCAGATGACAAAAGACATTTTGTCTCTGATGCTCTGGACTACTAACCATAATATGCTCACAATGAATATTCATGGACTACTTAACTTAATCCAGATAAAATAAACTGAAATTAAAATGACAATGAAGCTGGACGAAAACCACATGTAGTGTGCATGAGTGACTGAGAGTAATTTCAAAGGCATTTACAGTATGAACTACTGTGCCTCTCCTTTGTCCTCTTGTTGTGGGGACATTCACACGTCACACACACACACACACACACACACACACACATACACACACACACACACACACACACGAAGCTATGGAGAACTGCACACTTGGGTATAATTTCAATATCTTCTCTTTAATAATTTTAAAACAAGATACAAATATTGTCTCAGAGATATAAGACTAGAAAGCTAGCAGTGTAAAACATCTGACGTCTCTGCAGGGTAGCAATGAGCCCGTGGGCTGGAGAGTAGAGATACAGAAAGATAGAAAGAAAAGAGAGGAGATCTCCAGCTGCACGGGCCAACGGTAAAAAGTTTGAGGCACGACCACCAAAGTGGGGAGACATCAGCTGCTTGTGTGTGTGTGTGTTTTGTTTTTCACAAAAAAAGGTGGTTGTTCCCGGTGGCTTAATGTCAGCTGACACACACACACACACACACACACACACACACACACACACACAGCCACACACGCTCACATACTCACACACACACACACTTTGTAAACAAAAAGCTCATTCCAGAGATGTCAGAACCAGGTGCAACCTACATTACACGTAAATGAAAAACAAAAGAAGTGTTGTGTTAAAAAAAACTCAGAACAGGACAGGTTTTGAAGTCTGTCTTTCTTTTCAGTGACACCATCACTGAGTCCTGAGCGTGTAGAACAGAAGGCCTTAAAAAGAAACAAACTTGACATCAGCTTGTATTCGTCTCTCTGACAAGGAGTATTGAACAAACAAAAGACAAAACAAAACAAAACAAAACAAAGTAAAACAAACATAGAATATCAGGTCCATAGTCCCTGCAGCCAGCTCCTGGTCCCTGGCTGTTGCTGTATCTCTACCACCAGGGGGCACTGTGGCATCTCTGAGCAGTTCCAGCTGGTTGGGGTCAGGCGATTGGCCTGAGTGTTTCCCTCGGGCAGCTCCCATTGGAAGACGGCCCTGTCCGTCTGTCAAAGCCGAGCAGGGCAGGGGGTGGAGGGGGGGTCTGGTGAGCGGGTGTGGCGTGGTGTTGGGAGTAGGAGTGGCTAAAGGCAGGGATGGGCGGGGGTTTTCCGGGTGCGTGCTGGGCTAGGCTAGACTCGGCTGGTCTGGTCTGGGCTTGGACTACCGGCGTGGCTGATGTCGACTGGGCCGGGGGAAGGGCGCCACGGCGGCGGCGGAGGTGGAGGTAGGAGTGGAGGCTGTGGCGGCGGCGTCCTCAGCCTCCTCCAGCTCACCCTGGAGCTCCTGGCTCACGCTGGACTGCAGGGCAGCCGGGGTCAGCCACTCCTTGGGCAGGCAGCTCTGGAGGAAGGGCACGCAGGAGCTGAAGTAGGCCAGTCGGTTCACCCAGCGCGGGATCTCACGGCCACACAGGATCTGCCCGGAGGGAAAGAGGAAGAGAAAAACAGAGAGAGGGATAAATCATGAAAGTTAGCAACTGGTCATAATAAAGGATTAAATGACACAAGTTCAGGGAATTGAGAAAAAAAGGACCCTCGGGCCCTCAAAGACCAACCACCACAATCACCATTATGAGAGCAACTCTCTCTACAACACATGTAATCTCTGTACAACACATGTAATCCCTTTACAACACAAGGAATTGCTCTATTACACAAGTAATCTCACCACAACACATGTAATCCACAACACAAGTAATCTACAACAATAGTAATCTCTCTATACACAACGAATCCCTCTACAACATAAGTATTCTGATGTGTAATGCACCACCTCAAAGTATTCACTATTGTGAATGGAAATATACAGTTTCGGACCCTGGGTCAAATCTGTGTTTCTGACCAAGGAATCTTTAGAGGCAAAAAACTAAACTGTGTGCTTCGTGCAGTGAGCACCTGCATTGAGGCCTTCAGTCCTGGGACGTGCCTTAAAGCAACGCCAAAGCACTTTAGCTAGTGTATGTTGCATGATTATATGAAAGTATAATGTAATGCAACATCGAAACAAGTCAAATTGGTAGTTTCCTATGTCTCATTCCATTGAACTACAGATCCGCTACCAAATCTAGGGCGCATTTCCCAAAACCATAGCTGCTGACTAAGTTAGCAGCTTTGTTGGTTACAATTCAATTTCCCATAGCCAACCAACTAAGTTGTGAACAGGTTAGCAACTATGGTTTTAGGAGACGCACCCCTGGTATAGCCAATAGAGGGCCGCAAAGCGAATGCAGAAGTGCCGTTCACCCTGTTACGAGTTGATGAAACACTGAAATGATTTTGGAAACATTTTTTTAAGGTACAAAAAAGTCTTCAGTGCTGCTTTAAGACTAATCATCTGCCCCGACAGGTAACAGAGTCTGTCACTGTGATAGTGTCATGATGATGTTATTTTCAGCAATCATAATGCCCTCTCTCATCGTCCTCACTATTTACATTACTGTATTACTATATTACTATATTACTGAACCATACCACAGTATTTGAGAGTTTCTATGTTGGTGATTCAGTGCTTCTGACATGTTTATGTCAGTTTAACGACTGGGGGCTTTTTAAAAGCACATGGCAACTACCAATCAGAGTGCTTCAGGGGAAAAGATCCAGAAATGTGGTGCTGGAGGACATGACTTACTGTATGCCAACCTTCCACAACCAAAAAAAAGAAAAGCGTAATCCCATCAGGAAGTAAGCTGGCCCTGACCTGGTTGTTCACCCTGGTGTGAAAACTCATTTTAATTTGCAAGTATAATCATACAATCGAGGTGACACTCAAGCATCAAAAGGTAGAATGGCCATGCCTACACAACACTACGACAGTCTAATACTAACCACACACACACACACACACACACATAGACACAAACACAGAACACTGCACTAAAGCCTTTGCACAAACCAACCTGAAGAAGCAAATGTCCTGTCCTTAAAAAAATAAAATAAAATAAAGTAAAGGTTACCATAGCACGCACTAGCAACATGAACCAGAAAAAGAAATGTGACAAATAGACTGAATTTGCTTTGCTAGATGTGTTGTAACTCAGCATGCAATAGAGTTTAAATGCTGTGGGAGTTATGAAGTAGCCCATTTAGTCTTTTGGCCTTGGGCTCAAACACGAGCTGGCGCAGGAACACAGAGATCACAAGTTGGCAGCTGGGGCATCACCGAGGCCCGCAGAAGTGCTGCTGAAGGCACGCAAACTATGCAGTCCACAGAGGGAGCATCGATGGTGTGGAGTGGTGTGTGTAGGTGTGTGGTGTGCAGAGGTGTGTGGAGTGTGTAGATGCGTGGTGTGTGTAGGTGTGTGGTGTGTAATGTGTAGGTGTGTGGTGTGTGTAGGTCTGTGGTGTGTGTAGGTGTGTGGAGTGCGTAGGTGTGTGGAGTGCGTAGGTGTGTGGTGTGTGGAGTGCGTAAGTATGTGGAGTGGTGTGTGTAGTGTGTGGTGTGTAGTAGTGTGTGTAGTGGAGTGGTGTGTGTAGTGTGTGGTGTGTAGTAGTGTGTGTAGTGTGTGGTGTGTAGTAGTGTGTGTAGTGAAGTGGTGTGTGTAGTGGAGTGGTGTGTGTAGTGGTGTGGATTGTGGTGGTGCTCGTCTCCCCTTTCGCAAGTGGCTCGATGCGTTGCACATGACTCCTAACAGGATTAGCCCACTACGCTACAGACAGCCAATTAGAACGAATGCTGGGGGGGGGGGGGGGGGAAGAGATGAGGGGAGAGAGAGAGGAGGAGGAGGAAGAGGAGAGGGCGAGAAGCAGAGGGAAGAAGAGAGAGCATGACAGGAAACACATCAAGCTAATACAAAGAGGATGATGGGAAGACGGAGGCCGAGAAGAGTCAGTCATTGAGTGAATGGAGGAGCCGAGGGAGAGAGAGAGAGACGAGATTAAAAGGGAAGACCATGGGAGCCTGGGAACAGAGTCAGTGAGAGAATAGAGGAGGAGAGAGAGACACGAGAAAGAGGGGAGGAGGGAGGGAGGAAGAGAGAGTAAGATAGATAGAGAAAGAGAGAGAGAGAGAGAGTTGAGAGGTACAGAGTAAAAGCATGTGACAAATGGTGACTGAGGGAAGAGGGCCAGGGAGAAACATGGGGGGGGGGGGGGGGTAAGAGTGCCAGACAAAAGCAATGATAGAGAGATACGAGAAGAGAGTGAACAAGAGAGAAGAGGAGGAAGGGAGAGAGAGAAGGGGAGAGGAAGAGGAGGAGAGGGAGAGGAGAGGGAGAGGGAGCGTGCAGTGGAGGACAGAAAGACGGATACTGACTGAAACAGGGAGGGGCAGAGACAGATGGAGTTCTATTGCCTCAGAATATCAATCTGCTTTACAACACACTTTACAAGTTGCCCCACTAGGGAGTGTCAAGCCCACACATAACAGGAGCAGGTGGTTAGCAAGGGCACCATTCCATCGCACTACCCTGGACTGACTCCTCTGTGGATGAAACGTTAGAAGCTTACACCACCCGACTACCTGAAGTCTTCTCCACCTTTTGCAATTCTCCCACAAAGCGTCTCCACCTAATCCTGCAGCTTCAGAGCCACACAATGCATCACTAACAGAGCATTGCACATTAAATCAACAGCCATAAGCTGGCTTCTGTACATTCTAAAACACAAAGAAACTGTTTCTCTCTTCCTACGCTTGGTGATGTAGAATTTATCAAACAAGTTGTCAGGGCGTCATTATGGTGTACGTATTCAGAGTATCCAAACAATGGCAAATACTGTATTACTCACACCACTTCACAAAATGGATGAAAGCAGCCTACTTACTTACTAGCCTGCTGTATCAGAACAATATGCAGTAAGCTCTCTAAAGAACACAGATACATGTAGAATTGTTATTTGAGGATTGAATAGGCAAGTGGTTACTCTCGCTTTAGAAAACACAGGCATTTCATGTTTGTTTTCTTCTTCTTAACATCTTCTTGAAGTCTATATCCAAATTCCAAAATCATGTCAGCAAGGCAGCTGCTGCTTTACAGAACAACTGGATGTTGTAGAAGTGTTCAGCGTGATGGAAATGTTGATTGGAGGTGTCTGGAACATATTTAGCATTTGCAATGTCAGCATGTTACAGGCAAAACAAGTGAAATGGAGCAACATTTTAATGACACAGGACAGGAGGAATAGCGGAGGGATGGCAAGGCCTGCGAGGAGCGGCAGAATCAAATCACTCTTAATCTGATCTTGGCTGAGTTAAGTCTTTAATGGTCTAGTCTGCTGCATGCATTCTTGGGAGTGGGTGATGAAACAAATGTGTGCTGAGAAGTGTGTGCGTGTGTGTGTCTTTGTTTGAGTGTGAGTGAGTGTGTGTGTGTGTACACTATGCAGGTCCCTGTGTGTGTGTGTGTGTGTGTGTGTGTGTGTGTGTGTGTGCGCTTGTGTGTCTGTGTGTGGTGTGGTATGGTATGGTGTGGTGTGGTGTGGTGTGGTGTGGTGTGGTGTGGTGTGTGTTTCTTTCTTTCTCTCCTTCACCAGATGCTGAGCAGCAGCCCTGTGCCATGTGATGGGGGGGTCAGATTAGTGGTGCAGCAGTGGCAGTGGGGGATCTGCCACCAGTGACTCCACATCAAGCTTAGAGCACCCTGGAAGCTACAGTACTGCCAACAAAAACCTGCCTTCCTGCACACACAGTCATGCATGTGGGTGGGGGTATGTACCAATGCAAGAGAACACAATCTTTCCTTCACTGCCACACACAACACACACACAACACACACACACACACACACACACACACACACACACACAGGAGTAAAGAAGTAATAATCCCTTATGGCACAGCTGCAGATGTGGTTGCCAGACTGATTCTCCCTGAGGGGAATGTGCAGTGCTCTCGTTAAGATGCAAATAACCTCAGGGCTAAAGGGCAGTCTGGCAGCCCTCTGATCAAACACTGAAAATACTGCATATATCTGACGTGCATATGTCAAATAATAATAATAACTTTGCAGCTTCGCTGCTTGGCCCCCAATAATGATAAAAGACAAAATCACTTGATCACCAAAATGCATCATATCCTGTGATAATAGAGTGCGTAAGTGTGATGTCACTTTTCCTTAGCAACCAAAATTTCTGTTCTAAACAAACCAAATTCACAATGTGAAATCCTATGCCAGATGATTGTTTTACAGAAAAAGCCACGTTTTTGCGCAAATTCATTTACGAGTTGACATCGGTTGACATTTGCTAACTTCATGTAATCATAGATTAGCCCAGTTTGCTGTGACATTATATATACTTTTTTTCATGCTAGCGTGAACGTCTCCTTTTAGTACACCAGATGCATACACAAACGCCTTGACATCGTAGTGATTTTTACTGCTTAAAATGTATTTATTTTCATTTTGAAAGAAACAACACGGTGAGGCGATGGAAAATGCCACTTGCAGGTCATTTGTTTAGAACAGGAAATCGCGTTACCGGGACAACGTAACACTTTCAGTTACGCACTCTATAACCAGGGTGAGCGACTACTCTCTAAATGACCAAAGCAATGAGCATGTAACACTATTCCCCAACCCATAACTACTGCAGGAGTGTGCGTGAGAGCTCTCGCTGTATGGATGATGTTGCCTTTTCGGCTTGGTGTCCTTAAAGGATTTCAGACGAACCCAGAGTGCACATTAGAGTGCTGCTTGACATCAGGCTGCAGAGGTGGCAGACACAGGCAGCTTAACTCACTGGAAGGAGAGAGAGAGAGAGGAGAGAGAGAGAGAGAGATAGAGAGAAGAGAGAATAGAGAAGGGGAGACGGGGAGAGAAGAGAGAGGAAAGAAGGAGAGAGATGAGGAGAGAAGGGGAAAGATGAGGGGACAAGAGAGAAGGGAGGAGCGAGGAGGGAGAGAGAAGGGGAGAGACAAGAGGAGAGAGGGGAGAGGAGAGGAGAAGAGGAGGGAGAGAGAGAAGGGGAGAGGGGAGAGGGTAGAGGAGTGGAGAAGAGGAGGGAGAGAGAGGAGAGAAGATAGATGAGAGGAGAGAGGGGAGAAGAGAAGGGAGGAGAGAAGAGAGGAGACAAGATGAGGGATGAGAGGAAAGAAAAGATGGAGAGAGGAGAGGAAAGTCCAGACACTTAGACTGTTTGCGATTGTTAGCAAACGTTCACCACAATCTCAAGGCTAATGGCAAACTCTTTGCAAATGTTCACAAACGTTCGCCTATGTTTGTGAACTTGAACGCACCTCAGATGGAATGTTAAAATGGAAACCTTGTGGGAACAACTATAGGCCGCTTTCCACCGACAGAGAACCGGCTCCATTCCCGGTCGCGAACCAACATTTGAACTGTTCGTCGCGTTTCTACCAAACAAAAGCCGGTTCGGGACATGGCACATTGGTTCGGAAGTTGAACCAAAAAATAGTTGTTTTTTCCTGCAAACCGGAGTGGGCGTGTCATTGCGTCTTTCAGAGGGAAGAAGGCTAAAAGCATGAGTTTTCCGTCCATATCAACTGTTGCTATGAGTAAACAAAACGATTCAACTAGCATTACACTGCAGACGTTGACTAGCATTTTAAACAGCTAGTTTCTGCCGTTTTTATGGGACAACTGGTCATATCACTCTCCCGCTTATGCATCTCATTAAATTTTGTTTTTGCATGCAACACCCATTGTTGATGACGCACCCTTGGTTCGGTTCAGAACTGGTGGAAATGCGGGCTGGTTCACTAGATAGCACCACGGTTCAAAGACTTTAGAACGGCACCAGTTCAACACCAGGTTCGCTTTCGGTGAAAAACAGCTTTTAGACACCATTAATGGAACTCTCTTGAAACAGTCTATTGCACTTGGTTGTGTATTGTGATGGGGGCATGTTGGAGCAGGGCTGGGGTGGGGTGGGGTGGGGGGATGCAAGGCATCACCAGGTCAAATGTGGACAGTGGGAGGGGCCAAGGATCATCGCCTGGGCTGATGGGTTCCCCAGCAACTAGGGATGGCGAAAACTACTAATTTTCTTGACCGACCACCGAGCCTCATTAGCCGGTTGAAACCGGTTAACCGATTCGTTTAAAATATTCTACGCTATTTGAAATAACAGCCACGCAGTTTTGCAACTCTGTCGCATCTCTCTGTCCCCCGCTCACACACACAGCCCCGGCGGCGGCGCCGCACTTTCACTCACGTCACTGTTTTTAAAATCCCCTAGAGCGCGAAACATGAGTCCCGCAAACCAAGGAGCTTGTAAATAAGTGGAGGACAAATGGCTCCTTCGTTTCGAAATGGTTTGGGTACAAGGTGATCGCGTTGCAAATAAAGGCGTTTGTCTAGCGTTAGAAGCTCATTTGAAACTGAAATTGCCGCGGCTCACTTAAGAAAATGACAGCTCCGAGGAGACGCCGCTATAGTTTGAGGAAGTAGGCCTACTAACAATAATAAAGAAAGATGATCATCATTACCTTATCTGTTACCATTGCTGACCCTTCCTGACCCTTCCTGAAATGTAGATGTAATGTGTTTCCAAATCTAAGCCCATCTTATGCGGAAAGTTGCTGCAACACGATAAAAAACAATGGATAAAACGGGCACCTCCAGATTGCAAAAGACGCACCGGCCAAGGCATGCGTGCGAATGTTTTTATTGGTTTATTAAGTAGCCTACAAGCAGGCGAGTTATTACAAATTGAGTGTGAGGGATAATTTGTTAACTTCACGCAAAAAAGACCTTGGAATGAGATGGCTAGCTGTAGTAGCCTAGCGTTTAGTCCACTGTCTATAATAATAGCCTAATTTAGAGATCGTTTTTTTTTTTTTTTAACCGACTAGCGACAACTTTGATCGGCTAACGTGGATACGGTCAACCATCGGTCAAACAGTCACCGGTTAACATCCCTACCAGCAACGTGATTCCCAAGATGCACTGCAATAAGATGTTTTTGTTGTTGAGGAAGGACCTGCTGGTGCTAAAGGACTGATGCCTTTCCCACAACCAGGAGAGGAGAGAGCTGGGCTCCACATTAATGGCTGCCCGCCTGCCTGCTTGCTGGCAACCACATTTAACCACTTTTAACCACTTTATCCTTGAGCCCTGGGAGAGAGACAAAAGCAGGTAGAACCAACCTAGTCAGTCCATCTCCACCTCATCACTCAATTCAATTCATTTCTACACACAGCGCCACTGATAAAGGACCATGTTCAGACAGCGCTGTGCTGTGCTGTGCTGTGCCATGCCGTAGTGTGCTGTGCTGTGCTGTGCAGGCCGGCCCTTACCTCAGACAGTGCTGAGGAGAAGTGGTTGCAGTTCTTGTGCATGAGGTGGTAGGCGTTGCCCTTGTACTCCTTTCCCAGTTCCTCCACGATCCGCTCCACATCCTCCTCCGTGAAGTCCGTACTGCCCAGAATGATCGACTCTCTGAGACAGACATGCAGAGAGACAGGTGTGGGAGTGTGTGTGTGTGTGTGTGTGAGATCAGGGAGGAAGAGGAATAAAAATATTGAGAGAGAAAGAGAAATGGTTAGAGAACACACCGACTGAAACAGAAACAACAGCCACAGAGTGACGGAAACCAACACATAACAAATTAAATTTGGCAACACACACCAACTACAGCCTCTGCCTACATACTGTACAGTACACCATTACTACATACACTACTCACAACAAGTTAGGTTGACCCTAAGTGAAGTTATCTGGCTTCCTGTGAAATTTATTGAAAATGTAAAAAGTTCAAGCTACAGTGATATTTCCATATCATGAAAGTAGGAAATTTAGGTAGAAGCATGCACTGGTGATTTTCTCATCTCAAACCATTTGCTGAAACAAAGGCCAATAAATTACACATACAGTATGCACACAGACACACTACACACACACTTCAGCTGTGGGCACTCCATCCCTCCTTTGTTCCCAATCATCCACATTCTAATTTGCCTATGCAGGAAACCGGGAGGCAGGTCACCCTGACTGGGAGCAGGACCACAGCACACATTTACATGGACAATACCCTTTGGCACAAGCTCAAAGGATGTGATTATGTCAACACACACACACACACACACACACACACACACACACACACACACACACACACACACACACACACACACACACACACACACACACACACACACACACACACACACACACACACACACACACACACACACACACACACTAGAAGTTCCTTTGTAAGGAACTTACAGACTTAACTCACACCGCACTCATAAAACTGTTCACCCACCCACGTACATTGACAATGTCTGCATGTTTATTTGTGTGTGTGTGTGTGTGTGTGTGTGTATGTGTGTGTGTGTGTGTGTGTGTGTGTGTGTGTGTGTGTGTGTGTGTGTACTGACAGCCAGAGCCAGACAGGCTTCCAGACACAGCTGCATGTGAGCTGAAACAAACTAGATAAAATGACAACCCCATGACCACATCCACCCCGGCCTGTGCTGCTTTTCATCATGCGCCTAACTTCACACTCTGCTCCAAAGACATCTCTTTGCGATACGTCATCTCTGCTCTGAGGCTCCTAAGGTGTAGCAAGTCAAGCACTCCACTCAGGGATTAGAAATAGTTTTACGAGACTGGACTAACTTTTTTGAATGGATGCGCCACCATTATGCCTGTTTAAGTCTATATCAAAGATGTCTATTTCAAATGTTCCTAATTGCTGTGAGAATTGCTTAAACTGTTTCCCATGTTGTAGGTCACTTTGGCTAAAAAGCGTCAGCCAAATGTAATGTAATGTGATGTGAAGTAATGTCTGGTGTAGTGTAGCCATTTCCACACATTACAGTGGTAGAGATGCACCGATTGCAATTTTTTGGCCGATTCCGATTTCCGATTTTTCATAGAATTTGACCTGCCGATACCGATTTTAGCCGATTCCGATTTGCATCTTCTAACCACTTTACAGCACACAAAAAGAGTTATTTTCTATCCTTTCTTTAATACAACATGTTGATATAGAAATGTAATCAACTCAATGGCTGGTAAAAAAATGTGAATAGACAGATTCTTCTTCAAGTCTTCTTCAGCTGCAGTATTCCCAGTGTGGGACATTCATTTCACACACTACTAATAGAAATGCACTGTAGGACTACTATTTTTTTCTTCTCACAAACAATATCCAACTGTAAATATCTTCAGAATACTGATAAGTGTATAACTGGAAAGTTTGGTGTATAGGTGCTACATAGGCTGAGATGTTGGAAAATTACAAAAAACTAATTTTGAGATAACAGCCTTGAAACACAGCCAATGGCATGCATACTCAGTCTACTACACTCTTCTTTGAACTTTCGCGATTGCTTGCGGATACAAAGGAAGTGTCCATATTTGGATGGCATAACGTCATGCAGGAGAAACACAGCTTTCCAACGACACCACACATGATATGTTTTGTATCACGGTCACGGTAGTGTATGACATGTTAGAATGCTTACTTTTGGCGAATTTAGAAGAAATATACAGGCGTGAGTAGACAAAAGGTAATGAAATAAACCTCTGTGTAAATCGGACTTTGTTGTTGTATTAGTGTGAAAGAATACATGCTAAGGTGGCAAACCGAAGCAAAACGATGTTTATTCCTGCCGTGGCTATGTTGCTGCTTGTTGACAGCGCTTGTGGTTCGGCTGTGAGCACGCAATTAGCGGCAAGGACGGGCGGTGATGTGCGCTGTTTACGTAACCTGAGGTGACAGCTTAGTAAATTCCACGCAATATGGCAAAGCACAGCGTTCGCTGCATAGAAAAACTCAGCATTAGCGCTTTATCCAGCCCTGAGTGTTAGCCTTTGCTAGCTTCATCAAACTTTGCTAACTCAGCTGTGTGATGTTGTTACAAGTAGGTGCGAGTGCATTTGACCGGCATAAAATCAGCATGTCTCAGACTGACCGGCCGGTCGCCGGTCGTGGCCGATCACGTGAAAAACGGCCGATTCTGATCGGCGGCCGATCGATCGGTGCATCTCTAAGTGGAAGCTAATTGTCGAAGCAGACGCAACGTGACAAAAACTTCAGTTCCGGTGTAGCCTTGCCAGAAGTCGTCCAACTACAGATGTTGGGTACTTGGTTGACTGCACACTCGCTGCCCGCCTACAGGACCCACACCTGAGTACTGGCTCTCTCTGGCTGGCTCTCTATAACGCTGATGATCTGGGTTTCACACAAGCTCAAAAGGAAGACAGGGCATTGTGTACATGTGAATGTGCTGCATGAGTTTGTGTGTGTGTGTGTGTGTGTGTGTGTGTGTGTGTGAGATATTTAGAGGTAGAGATAGATAGAGAGAGAGACAGAGAGAGATAGAGAGAGAGGGAGAGAGACAGAACGAGACAGAGAGAGGAGAGCGTGGGAAAAAAACAAAAGCTAGGGGCCTGATCACATTGGACGAGCCGGTGCCTGGTGCCTGTCTCCATCTGATAGGCTAAGTGGTAACTGTGACATCATCAAAGATTCCTTCCTCCGTCATTCTAGAATGAGGGGGCACATGGCCTGGAGCTGCTACCGTTAATGAGCCATTCATCGGCCTCAGCGCTCCTCCTTTGAGACGAGACGAGACGAGACGCAGAGCGTTCATGGGAGAGGTAGATAAGAAGAGGAAGCCCACGGAACACATAAGAAGCATTTTATTGATACTCGGAGCAATATCAGTGCGGATCTGTTCTTCTCTGAACTGGTGAAATAGGTGACTTGTATGAGTCTTGTATTTACAACAGTGTCCTGTCCACATAGCTTGTGTAGAGCAGTGGTCACTGGTTTCCAAACTTTCAGGATCTCCGCACCCCTGAACATATCTCTCTCCATCCACGGCACCCCTATTTTTTACTTTTTACTCTCAACCTCCTTTATCCATATTTGTACTTCATGCATTTTATTTAACCTAGTGATTTGCTGGATACCCATTTCACTGCAGAGGATAACAGTGTTTGAAGGGCACGTGACTTAACGTAGGCTAATGAACTACTTTTACAACTTGACTAAAAACAAGGTCTGGAGGCATCGTTTTCGCAGTAAGAGCCTCCTGATGCAATATGCAATGCATTGCTACCATAGTAGGATCGTTCTTCTTGGCTTTGGCTAGGAAGCATTTAACCCAACCCGTCATCGAGGCCTCAGTGCAAACACCTACGCAAATATCCCAGCTACAATTCATGGTTCCTCAAGTGCTAGTCTGTCACCCTGAACATCTCATCTCCAGTAGGTAGCATGGTTGTCCTGTCTCTGTAAATTTGTCCTCATCCACGTATCTCACGTTAGCGGTCTGGCAAAGGCTTTCCATAGTTTTTCCATATTTTTTTTTTGCAGCATTTGGCCCTAGCATTACTTCAACCATTTTTTGCAGGCTAGTGAGATGAGCGACTCTGCTGAAGTGTAAACTGCTTAGATTAAGCAAGCAACTCCGCAACTAAGGAAATAGCCACACACACGGTATCGGAAAGACACCACCTCCCGTCCTGTAGGCTTATTATCGCCCTCTTACGTGTGTCACTTGATATTAATTTCTATACAAACTAAGACGGCGGATTTGTAAAGAAACGCAAGCACCCACACCTTAAGTGTATTTAAATTAGCTATGTACCAAAAATGACATTTTACCGTGACTCGAAGAGCCGTAAACAGTGTAACCATTGCGTGCCGTGTATCCTACCTGTACTCCGCCTTTTGCTACGGCTTTTTAAAAATGTAATTAAATCAAGCATTGACCATTACCTGGCACCTCTAAGCATGCGTCACAGCACCCAGTTTGTAAATCCCTGGTGTAGAGTATGAAATGGACCTCATACTCACTTGAACTTGAATGTCTCTCCCAGTTCGGTGGCGTCGCCAGGCGTGATCTCAAAAATCCCTGAGAATGGGTACGGGTGACCTCCATAGGCAAACTCTGCAGGAGACAAACCAGAGACAGAGGCGTTTCAAAGTCACACTGAACACTGCACCCACCAAAGTCACACTGAACACCGAGGTCATTCAAGCAGTGCCTCCACAAAAGGATTTCACTTGTACAGTCTAAGAAGCAGTTTTACCCCAAATATTTAGCTTTTTGAAGAAGCCATGCGTGAAAGAGTGGAGCTTTTTAGGCAAGGGGCCAATTTCTTAGCCATGGATTAAGCCTAGTCCAAGCAAGGCTAAAGGAGAACTTCAATGAATATCTCCACAGAAAGAAAAAGCTTTCAGTCTAGGACTAGGTTTAGTTTATGTCTAGGACTAGGTTTAATTTATGGTAGATCCTATGAATACTGTAATGCAACTCTGTGAACAAAAAGTACTAAACTGACAAAAAAATGCTACAATCAAGTAGCTGTATATTGATCTATTTCCAAATCTTAAATAGCCCCAAGCCCACTCCTGCAATCCGGCTGAGTCTGAAAACCTCTGCTACTGCGTGACTCATCCAACATGACCAGGGAGGGGCATACTGGATGTACACAGCAGCTAGGTGGCAGAGAGAGGAGAAGAAAGAGTATGTGTGTGTGTGTGTGTGTGTGTGTGTGTGTGTGTGTGTGTGTGTGAGAGAGAGGAGTAAAACGTGTGTGTGTTTGTGTGTGTGTGTGGGAGAGAGGGAGGGTCACACTCGGACGGCGGGGTCAGGAAGAGGACAGGGGGCCTGCTGCAGGAGGAGGGAATGACTGACAGTATCGGCCGGCCCACACGGCCAGCAAGGAAGCTGAGACGGGATTAGAGGGGCATGGTATCTCTAGTCAAGACACACACACACACACACACACACACACACACACACACACACACACACACACACACACACACACACACACACACACACACACACACACACACACACACACACACACACACACACACTTTCTTCTCCTCTCTGTCCGTCTACCACTCTGTCTCTCTTGAACAGTCTTTCAACTTGTCGCTCTGTCAGTTTCCCTCCATCTCTATCTCGCTACACATACACACACGCACACGCACACACACACACACACACCTGTGACTCCCCCTGGTCCTCTCGCTCTCCTCACCTCTTGTGTGCTAATCATCAGCTAATGTACTCGGTCAGAATCCTGTGTTCTGTAATTGGGCTGCCTGCTGTGATGTGGTGTGATTGGAATTCCAATGGGGCTGCTTTTAGCAACACACACTCCGGCACACTAGGGAGAGAGAGAGAGTGATGCATGTGTGCACTGCACGCACACACACATCCAATATTCCACTGTTGCTAATGCTTACCTTCTAACCATCTTATCCTCTGCCTCTTCCATGATTTTGATCATGGGAGCAGCTCACTCAACTCTCAGTTCAATGCAGATATTCTCTCCCCCTCCCTTCCTCCCTCTCCCTCCCCTTGTGTGGTTATTAAAGTTTAATGTAATAATTATCTGTTTAATCCACACCATCTGTCGGAGGGACTGACAGTCTCTCTTCCTCACACATGCTGCAATGCCGATCCACAGTCTACACCCGATTGGGCAGTTGGGGGGGGGGGGACACAACAAACAACAAGGAATGGAGAGGGATTTTAAAACAGACTGACCCTTTTATTACCTAAATGGGAACATAGTAATTTCCTGTGTCTAAGTCGCGTTGTATATAAAACCGCACAGCGGTATTTTAAGACAAAATCATGTACTGACCGCAATCGTTTATTAACTACTGTACCCATTATTCCAATAAATCAAAGTCAGCTCAGTGCTTTAATCAGAATGAAGAATGCCGAAAAGAAACGTATTCCCATATAAGGAATTGACATTGTTGCTATTATCATTAATATTATTATTGCTATTCTCCTTAATATAGCCTGACCATGCTATAGTCATCGCTATTATGATTGATTGAATGCTTATTTGCTATTCTCCTTTATTTCCATTGTTTATTTTCATTAGGTTATTGCTTGAATTGATATTGATTATTTTTGCTATTCTCCCTAATGTAGTCGCTTTGGACAAAAGTGTCTGCCAAATAGCACAAACATGAACATAACCATGGCCAAATGGCCCTCCCCTGTGCCATAAACTCTCTTTTTTTGTTTTGCTAAATCAGTCTCAGTTAATAAGCGGGAAACTACAGGAACGTATAAGAGAATGTGAGACAGGTGAGACAAGTGAAAGTCAGTTGCCAGTAACACATGAGTATTGTCAGGACAGTGCAGTGTTGCAGGAGTATCATCAGGACAGTGCAGTGTTGCAGGAGTATCAGCAGGACAGTGCAGTGTTGCAGGAGTATCGTCAGGAAGAAGTAAAGAAGCACACTCAACACCTTAGTGCTTCAACTGGGTGCTTAAACTTACTTGATAATAAATCAAAGACTATCAATAAAGCAAGCACGACAGTTTCTTTTGCTTTTTTAATCGCCTCACAGACGTTTCGGGTTGACACCCTTCTTCAGGCGATTAAAAAAGTAAAAGAAACTATCGAGTGCTTGCTTTATTGATTTTCAAAGGAGTATCATCAGGACAGTGCAGTGTTGCAGGAGTATCGTCAGGACAGTGCAGTGTTGCAGGAGTATCAGCAGGACAGGGCAGTGTTGCAGGAGTATTGTCAGGACAGTGCAGTGTTGCAGGAGTATCAGCAGGACAGGGCAGTGTTGCAGGAGTATCATCAGGACAGGGCAGTGTTGCAGGAGTATCATCAGGACAGTGCAGTGTTGCAGGAGTATCAGCAGGACAGTGCAGTGTTGCAGGAGTATCAGCAGGACAGTGCAGTGTTGCAGGAGTATCAGCAGGACAGTGCAGTGTTGCAGGAGTATCAGCAGGACAGTGCAGTGTTGCAGGAGTATCAGCAGGACAGTGCAGTGTTGCAGGAGTATCAGCAGGACAGGGCAGTGTTGCAGGAGTATTGTCAGGACAGTGCAGTGTTGCAGGAGTATCAGCAGGACAGGGCAGTGTTGCAGGAGTATCATCAGGACAGTGCAGTGTTGCAGGAGCGTCGTCAAGACTCAGGACAGTGCAGTGTTGCAGGAGTATCAGGACTGACAAGTGGCAAGTGCAGTGTTGCAGGAGTCAGTATCTCAAAGAAGGAATCTTTTAGCTGATGTCATGCTGCACTGCAACTCATCAGCACCGTGCACAACAGAAAAAACAAGAAGTCCGAGCAGGCTGTAAGAACCAGCACAGCCTAATACTGTTACAAAACGCAGTGGGCCTAAGAGATGTCTGAGCACAACCACAGTGCATACGAGACTGAATGTGTGTGATTAGCTCGTTAAGGATTGCTTAAGACACTCTAAAGCAACATCACACAACACAAGGGAAGAGCTTAAAGCCCTGAGACGGCCAGACCACAGAACTTACAGCAAATCTCCCCACAAAGCTCTCAGGACGCCAGTGAATTTCCCAACAAGTGTGTGTGTGCACATGTGTCTACTGGTGTGAGACACACACACACACACACACACACACAATGATCCCATGAGCACTCCACCCCAAGTCTAAGCCGTCTGCTTCCGCCTCATAACCTCCCTCTCTGCCCACTACACAGAAATCTGCACCTGAATGCACGCTGTTGCCAACACACACACAGGTGTTCACTGCAGACTCGCGAAGATACTGCTTGCTTTATCCTCATGGCGCATCTCAGCCGGAACCACTAAATCGGCATTACGCGTGTGGTGGACCAGTGGCAGTGTCGCTGCCTCAGAAACAGTTCAATATGTCAACAGTGTATTTTTTTTGTTTGTTCTTTCTGTCTCTTTTTTGTTGCCTTATATATGATAACAAAAATAAAGTAGGCAAAAAAAATCGCTGGATCAAAGCTCAAGTCTGTGTCTTGTTGGAAAAAAAAGTGCTAAATCCTGCTCACTTTTCTTAAGTCTACTTTAACTTCAAACCTAGAGCCACCTGCTCTGTTGTTCAAACATTAGCTCTGTGCCTGACACCTGTTGAAGACCGTTCACTGGATCTTTTAGAGCCCTAACTCTGTCGCCCATCAATGTTAGGATGACCAAAACACAAACAAAGCTACAGTATTTCACAAATATAGCTGCTCTCAAGCCCTATTGAGTTAGGACAGCAGGAAGCCGCAGGCACTTTGCATAAGGTCATCAGAGCTACATTTTGGTGTCCTTATACAGTCAGGTCAAAAGGTCAAGTTTAGTAACTGAGGTCAAAAGTCAACTTTAGCAACTCAGCAAAAACTCGAAGAGAAATTACACAACAAAGAATTACCAGAAGGCTCCAAGAATGTCACAAAGTGTAGAGGATGAGATAAGCATGGCTTCAAAACGCATGTGAGGTATTTCTTTGGTGACAGTTGAGATTTGTTAGTCTGGCTCTGCCCTCCTACGTACTTCCGCTCAATTTTCATTTCCCTTCAGACCATCGTTTGGGTCTGCGGTATATTTGCAGATTTTCTCAAGCCAAAAATGTGCAGGTCCAATCAATGAACAGAGGGAGTAGCTGTGAATGGTAACGTTGAGGTTGTGCGCTAGTTTGAGCATGACATAGGTCACGACCAAACGTTAACGATTGGTTATGGCAGATCAAGAGCGGCTCTGGGCAGATCCAATGGTTTTAAACTTCAACAGAGTACCCGCATTCAAGGAAGTTAACGCTTGGCAATGGCAAGTCTTCAGACTATCTGTAATGAAATATGTACAAGAGTTTGGTAGGACTAGGATAGAGATTTGAAGCATTAAATAACCAAATAAGAGTGGCAGGCATACTATAATCTCCCAACCACTGTATCAACTTTAATATGGTTTCTTTTTTTGTATTTTTTGTACGTGCTGTGCCAACACAAGTGCCGTATTTGTCAAGCCAACTAAGCATTTCTAAATTAGAAATGTCCAAACAGCGCTGTGGGTGTTCGTGACATCTTTTTTGTCAGTTCTCAGCGTTCCTTGTTCCTCCTCTCCGTTTCCCCATGTCTGCCCCACTTCACCACAGCACAGCACAACCCACCTGCTCAATTCAAAACCACAGCTGCGTTGAGATGCCTGATAAGCGCTCAAATTCACATTCAAATTCAAACCGGCTTCACTGGGGGACAGCTTATTACAATAAAGGCAGCACACTGAGCATATAGGCCTACTCATGACATTTCAAGCACACGCAGGAGACATGTTTTAACTCCTAGTGCTATATGCAGACAATTTCACAGAGCAGGCAATCAACAAACTTCTACCATCTACTGTCATAAAGCCTTCACAAGCATCTCACTCTGCTTATCAAGCAAGCTCCCTCAGGCACCTTCACCACACAGTGTTTTAGAACACAGGGATTCTCAAACTTTTGGGTCCCAAGGACCTCTTGTAAGGGACACCCTCTTAATTGTGGCCAGGTTCACTATTCTGTGTTGTCTAGCAGGTGTGTAATTTGGTCTTTTGTCAACTTTGGATTAGATTTCTCCATATTCATTAGCTAGCTGGTAAATAAGACACACTTTTTGCTTGTTTTATTGGTGAAAAGGGTCATCTGTAGACATTTTTTTTTTTTTTTTAATGTTCAACTTTAAATCAAATCATTTTGCTAACCCCTTGGCTATTAGTAACAGACCCCACTTTGGAAACCACTGATAGACATACAGTAATTTCCCACATATAAGCCGCATTGTGTATAAGCCGCAGGACAGTGTTTTATGCAAGTTAAAAGAAACAAAACCATATTAACACCATATTAACTGCACCTCTGCATTAACCTCAAAACTGAAGAAATTTTGCTAAATCAATGTATAAGCCGCGGCTAATAGTCGGGAAATTACGGGTACAGATGGTACGGGTTGAGAATGCTCCTTTCTTTGCCGCACATCGGGAATCCCGAAGGTGTACAGGACGTACAAACAACATACAAACAATATATTGAGGTTCTTCCTCAGACCCTTTAGAAAAGTGCTGCTCATCTGAGGGAGCTCCATGTCCTCTGGCAAAATATGTGGCTAGCTATAAATAGGCTGTGTTTGTGTGAATACGTGTATTTCATACAGATTGGTGAATAAGTACAGACAATGTTCGCATTCATACTACACGTGTTATCCCGGTCAGGCTCTTAATGTTTTGCTATTGAGCGAGGGACATGTATTAAAGAGACCTGGGCTACAGACCCCTTCAATCTGTTCTTAGCAGGTTACTGGCTGAAATGTTCAAAGCCAATGCAGATACTCGTTTGTCCCAAAGTTAGTTACCATTAACTCAATGTTGTTTTCTGCACCAGAGGACATGCCTTGGGAACACACACGTTTGTTTATGCAGTCAAAAGGGTCTATACAGCTGAACTGTACTGTACTGAACTGTACTGTACTGTACTAAACAGCCGAACTGTACTCACCTCTGCCATAGACCTCGATTCCTGAGTGGAAGACGCCGATACCCAAATTGGCTGTGTATTCATTGATCCAATACTGGTAGGGAGGAGAGAGAGAGAGAGAGAGAGAGAGAGAGAGAGAGAGAGAGAGAGAGAGAGAGATTGAAAATTAAGACTTAACCGACTTAAAAGTTTGTGTATTCATTGATCCAATAATGAGCGAGAGAGGGGGAGAGAAATAGAAATATACTGTATGGGGACAATTAGACTTGATGTTTGTGCATTCAGGTAAGACATCAAACAAACAAACAAACAAGCAAACATGCATACATACAAACACAAACAATAGCACTCAGGTTGACAGAAAGACAGACAGACACACACACACAGAATGACAAACATTTGGAATTCTGGACGCTTAAGTAGAATGTCAATATGAGAAAGTTTGCTTGATAGTAACTAAAGAGATAAGATCTTCGACTTTGAAAAATAAAATGTGTCAGACATCTCAAAGATGTCTGTCACTCTAGTTTGACCTACATCTTAATGATGCTATGACATGATGGCTCACAGTATCAAAGCATTTGGCCAATTACAGCAGAATCACACACACACAATCAAATCAATCTGTCATGACAACAAAATGATCAAGCTGGGACAGCTTCTTTGTGTGATGTGGTGTGCAATGTTTGAGTGTGTGCCGCATGTGTGCATGTGTGCGTGTGTTATTACACTAGACACCTAATTGTTCTCTATTTTTTTCTAAGTCACTTCAGACAAATATGTCAATAATAAGTAATAAGTAATAAGTGTGTGTGTGTGTGTGTGTGTGTGTGTGTGTGTGTGTGTGTGTGTGTGTGTGTGCGCGTTTGAACTGTATAGGCTTGTGTTTGTGTGTACAGGACTCTTCATTCACACACTGATGGCTAATTAAAGAGAAACACGTCCTGTTAGAGAGGCATGTTAGGACATCTATTACCGTAGTTCTACTCGTTCTACTGAGCTACTTGTCAACTTTGCCACGACTGGAGTGGGACTCAAAGATCTTGTAGCTTCACTGGTTGATTTCATCAGAGTTGCAAAATATCAGACTTGCTGCAACACAGGCACGCTGTCACACTGATCCACAAGATAAAATAAGCATGCTTCTCAGTGCTAGTATATCTCTAGCCAAAAGACTCTTTCTGCGCACAAGGTCCCACAGTTACTCTGTCAAGATGCATGAGCCAAAAGAATTGACTGCATTCAAAGTGAGCCAGTTCAGATCCGCTTCATTTAAATCCAATAAGGGAAAAGAGAAAGGAATTGAAAAAAAATGTTACTCAAAGTTTTATGGGCACATTCTGCTCTGGTCTTTTTCCCCTTTGTCTAGCTTAGACTAGAGTTCATCTTAGATTCCAAGTAAACATTCATATTAAGGCCACGTCTACACGTACCAAAACGATCCCCCCCCCCCCCCCCCCTCCGTTTTCCCTCGCAGCGTTTCAAGAACATTTGCGTCCAAACGGATCCATCTCATTACGACTCAAGACGCTACTTCATATTCCAGGCCTATACGTGGCGCTGTTTCAATTCACCAAATCACCGAAAACGGAGAGGAAGAGGTGTTAATGAAAAGTCGAGGTGAAAACAATTTTTCACAGTTTATGGGTGGAAGGCTAGCATACCTGCCAAAACTCCCATTTCCCTCGTATTTTAAGGTCATCTCCTGCCGCCCTCCTGTTTTATTGTCCCGAGAGTTGAAATCTCTCGTAATTTGCATGGCCATCATCATTCATTCGAAAATCACTGATCCATTCATTTTCTGTTAGTCTGACATCTACCAGGTTGCCATATTATGTATGAAATACACCCTACACATACACAATCACTTACTTTCAATTTCAACCCTTCTGTCATAGGCTAACACTTGGCAACCCAAAACCCAAATAAGGAAACCGGTGCAAACTTAACAGCCGAGTCTCGCAAGCAAGCGGGCTAGTTGACTACTCTAGAATTAGCTGTTATGGAATTGTTGGAAATTGAATTGGTTAACACATCACAAACTGTTCTCGAGTGTTGGTAATTTGTGTCCTCGGAACAAAATCTGACAGCAGCTTTGGAGTTTTGGAAGTAGGCTGCAGGCAGCAGTTGGAAAGGCTGCATAGGCTCTCGTAAGGTAAAAACAACGACCGAAATGCAGTAACATTATCCCGTTTTTTTGAAAGCAAAATGTTGACAAGTATGGGCTAGAAGTTGGTTATGCGTTTTCCACCGTCCAAACGAACGCTAGAGGGCTGCGTTTTCGGACTTATGCACTCTGGGACCCGGTTTCAGATCGATTCGTTTTAGGGCTATGAGTTTGCAGTATTCGTTTGGACGATCGGCCAAAACGATGCAAAACAGCTGCGTTTAACCCAAAACGTGTCTCTGTGTGGACATGGCCTAAATTTGAAGCACCTACAATACCTAAAGGCATTCCTGAAATATATTGTTCAGTGGAACTTACATGATCAAGGTGACCTTCAAACTTTGACCTCCCCAACCAGTTCATCTTTGAATTCAAATGAACATGGGTTCCAAATTTGAGGCACGTGCCTTGAGACATTCTTAAGATATCGCGTTCACGAGATCAGGGCAGAGAGAGTTACGGTGTGGAAGCATAAAACAAAATCAAATTAAAGCTTTGGTGTACAAGCGGGGCCTACGCACACAGGGTAATGCAATTTGGTGACAATGCTTCAAAAACAGTAACATCTAAAACAGGCACAGCAGAAGACAGATATAAGCTCAAGTAGATACGAATAAGACAAGACAGAATTAGCCCAACTTACATGGCAGAAGCCACAAGGCACAACGCCAGATTGGGTTACTGGATTGTGTATGCAGTACTTCATCACACACACACACACACACACACACACACACACACACACACACACACACACACACACACACACAAACATACACACACTATTAGTACTAGTTATATCCTTGTGTTAATGATTTCTATGGCACCATAACATTCAAATGTGTCAAAGAGGAGCTATGCGGTATCTAAAACAGTATGCCCTCTGGTTATGATCTAAGTTAAGTTCTCAAAACATTCTCATGGAATATATTTGTATATAATCATGACAAACAGATCAAAAGCGTCAACACTTTCAGCAACTAGCTATTGGCCTACTGCTTGTGAATGCAGCAGTGAGAAAGACAGGCCGTCCGACTATCACACTCACACACACACACACACACACACAGACACACACAGACACACACACACAGACACACAGACACACAGACACACACACACACACACACACACACACACACACACACACACACACCTCCTCACAGACACATGACTTCTTCTTTCAGCCAAGTGAAAGTGAATCAGCGAGAGAAGTTGGGGTCGCTCTAAACAAAATCTCGTGATGTGGACTCACACTCACTCACTGTGTCTGGGAATAGATATGAGAGCTCGGTGTGTCTGTGTGGCAGATCAGCTCTGGCAGGGAGAGAGAGAGAGAAGAAAAACTGGGCATGGCGCCGCTGGCTTGCGCCAAGGTTTCTAAATGTCTGCACAAACATGTGCATGCCAGAACAGTAACTCAGGGCGGCAGAGACAGCATGGCACAATTAAATTCAGACATGCAAACAGGACTCACAATTATCGTTGATCCGTTTTGCCCAAGTTAGAAGCTCTGAGAAACATGTTCTAGCACATTTTCATCCAAATCTGTGACACTGAAAACTTCACACAGAACATGTGCTGTGGTCAGGCAGGAGGGGAGTCAGTCAGCAGCTTAATATTTGCCAGTTTGAGCCCAAACTGAGCACCCCAAACTGCTACTACCATATGTACCACCTTCCAGGTATGGCAGGAAGCTTCCCCTGCCAGTATATGAGTGCGGTGGTAGTGTAGTCTTTAAGAAGCTGGGCTAGCGTGCAGTAGCCTGAAAGTTGTCGGTTCAATTCCCGGCTACCACCGTCGTGCCCTTGAGCAAGGCACTTAACTCCTAGTTGCTCCCGGGATAACGTATATAACAATATAATCCCTTGTAATATAGTTGACATATGTAAGTCATTTTGGACTATGAGCGTAAATGTAGTCTAGTCTATGCAGCAAGGCTCAACGTTAACTTTTAGAAGTCAGCTGCCAGCTTTTCCAGCTTGGCAACCAGGCATGAGGTTTTGGCTGCCATGGCCAACCAAATCTGGTTGCCACTTGTAACAATTTGGTTACCAAGGGAAATCGGGCAACCATCAATGTCGAGCCATGGTATGCGGTCTACAGCACTGCATACAAATGCATAGCAACTGTGTTAATCACTGAGGGTCACAGGTAAACTGCATGATTGCATCTCTACAGCAAGACACAATGTAACTGTTTTACCTCAGAATCTTCAAGATCATTTTGATGGCTCACTGACGATAAAGAGTTAATGGAGTCTGTGACATTGCCGCTGCGCACCAGGAACACCTGCTATACAGTAGCACCACGTAATGTTAACACAGGTGGAAGGAAGCATGACCCTATTTCCTCAGTTTTATGGGGCTTTTACATTTTGTGGTATCAGCTCAACTTGACTCGATTCTACTCGATTTTGGTAACGGTTGTTTGTTTTCCACTGCAGCAAAGTACCCCAATAAACTAGTCGGCTGCCATAGCAACATCATTAACATCACCTTTTGTTATCACCTTGGAACCTCAACGGAGGTGATCCCAAAAACAGTACCAGGTGCCAGTTTTTGCCCATGGAAAACCAAAAAAAGCGAGTACAGTCGAGTTGAGTTGAGCGGATACCATGCAGTGGAAAAGCCCCATTAAACAAAGGGTTCCCCCTTAGCATTAGGCTAAATGGGTACCCAGTACATTGAAAACTGCCCATGCCACACACTTCCAGGAGGGCTTTTCAGCCAGCACAAACATTTCCGATTGACCATCAGCTGCACTGCTTTATGGCACCTGTTTACACGGACGGACCCGGTTGGGTGCTACACCTACTGAATGAGCACATTAAAATGCTGAAGGAATTCAGTTAAAGTTCAGTTCAGTTCACAAAGCGCTCCACACCAAGACATAAAATTGCACTGTTGGGCATTATCAAGAAAGGAGCCGAATATAACAGAAGATACAGTTTCTGAAGCTCCTCCGGAAATAAATGTGCTGACTGGAACAGCCTCCCGTGGCATTTAGTCCACTGAGGTTGAAAAGGGGAATTCCTACACTGCTTTACTCGTTACTCTTCGACTTCACCAGAAAGTGACACCCCAGCTACCCACTGACCTTCACAGAGCAGCCTGGGGAGTGACACTGATGCACCCATCAAAACGCCTGCATGAATCTTAATCAAATCCTGACAAGGACTTTTCCTGGATATAGGACATCCTCTACCTTTGCTTACCGCGGTCAGACCGTCTCTGATAAACTCAATTACTGTCAAGGTGGGCACAGGAGAGGAGAGATCCCATTCAGATCCATTATTTAAGGGATTCTGGAAACAACAGAGGAATATAATAGAAAAGTTGGAGGAAAGCAGCTTAAAAGTTAGAGGAAAGTAACAACATAATCCTTAATGAAAGGGTTAGGGGTTTGGGCTCTTTCCTCACCAGGGAAATCAACAGGATTTGATATGGTGTCTCCTCATCCTCACACTGCTGTGAGCTCAGGAGTGTAATGTGAGCAATCAACTCATTTAAATTCAATAGAATCTGAATTAAAGCTCAATGGAATGTTTCAAGACGTCACTGAGCACAGTGAGGTGTGGGGTGGGCGGAATGGTTATGGTTATGGTTGTGGTTATTTAGCTGACACCTTTGTCCAAAGCGAGGAGTGGAATGGGGCCCAATAAAGAGTGGGGGAGCAGCCTATTAGTTGCAGTCTATCTACTTGTCTTTTTTGTATCTAGTTGCATTTTATCTGTTGGCATCAGCTCAGTCTCAGTGCTGTGCACGGCATGCATACTTCTTTCATTTTTTTGTGGGACCTGGATATCAGTTCTGTTGCTTCTCTAAATCTTGACAATTACAGGAGGGGGGGGCTACACCTGGAGCATAACTGAAATGTTCGCGACACGTAAAAAAAACAAAGACTGGTCTATGTTGCCCAAACGTACGCACCGCTATCACATCTGGCCAGTTCCACTGATCATAGTGGAGATAACTGTTGCAGCAGACGCAACGCAAACGCAACGTTTCAGTTATGCACCCGTTGTAGCCTCCTTATTAGGCTGAACACCCACGCGTATACCAAAGCGATCATTAAAGAACAGATTGGCTTTGAATGACTGTGGTGGTATCTGGCTACGAACACGACCATGTCCTTTTGCCTGGAGTCCAGAGCTGGCAGGTGTGAACAGGAGGAGGAAGAGACTCAGGTAATTAGCTCCCTCTGACTGATGAGACCATTATACGTGGGTAGAGAGAGGGGCCTGGACCCAGCCAAGCCAAGACATGAAAGGCAGGCAGGCAGACAGAAAGCAAGACAGACGGACGGAAGGAAGGACGGACAGACAGACAGGGCTCACTGACAGTGCAGAATAAGAGAGAGAGAGAGAGAGAGAGAGAGAGAGAGACATGGAGAGAGGATGGATAAGGATACATAACAGACACAGACAGTCTGAAATACTGAGAGAGAAATTGTGTCCAACGAATGTTAGAAAGAGATGCTTGTCAATTAAGAGGTCTGTTATGACTCTGCCCAGACTAAATTGGGCATCACATATTGTACAATTGTGGGTATTAAACCACTGTCTGGACCCATATGTCTACGATCAAATGGTGGATTCGGGTGGAGTTCGGAGCACACAAAAGAACCCTTTCGAGATATCCAATGAAAAACGGCACACTGCACTTGGAACTTCACCCGTACAAAGCGCTGCAGACAGCAGGTGCCACATGCTTCAACGCACAGTTAGTCAAAGTCATGAGCTCCTCTCTATGCATTAAACAGTATTTGGGAACAGATACTTGGCCAGAAAGACATTGTCTCGAGATGGCACACATTCTAAATGTGTACTCT
The DNA here is from genome assembly GCF_963854185.1 of Sardina pilchardus. Lineage (NCBI taxonomy): Eukaryota > Metazoa > Chordata > Actinopteri > Clupeiformes > Clupeidae > Sardina > Sardina pilchardus. Next base: position 27,734,313 of record NC_085011.1, on the reverse strand, counting down.
GCAGATTGGTAACACCTGTAGGAATAAACGTTGATGCAAGCCAAACGGCATCAATGCCATCAATCCATGCATCTTGTTCACATCAATATTATTTATTACAAGCCAATGTTTTTTGGAAACAACTGCAGTCAACAGAAAAAAACAGCAGAAGCCATTACTGCTGCATTAAAGTTACAGTACACGAAATCTAACTGTCAATAAAAACATTAACCTGATTAAGGTGACACCAGATCGCTGGCGCGGCCGATCACCACAGCTACTCACTTTCTCTGGACTTCAGGTTGCCCAGAGCCAACCACACTGTGGCCAGCCAATGCCCAGCAGCAGAAAGAGAGGGAGACAGACAGGGGAAGAGAGGGAGGGAAAGAGAGAGAGAGAGGGGGGAATGAAAGAGAAAGGAAGAGAGAGAGAGAGCATTTCTGACCTCGATGGCCAGCCACTCAGAAAGAATAGCTAAAGACAGTTGACCTGTTTCGTGCTGGCATTTGGGCAGTCCATTATATCATGCGAAAGGGGTAAACCAAGGGTGGGCAATGGTCTACTGTCCACCCATCCAGGCTCGAGGGCTCTAGAAAAAGACCATCTGGAGTCCACACTTGACAAGTCATGGAATTAGACCACATATCAGGCCAAGAGGCACTCTGAAAGTTCACTGTTTGGCAAAAGAAAAGAGCTGCTCTGAGCCGAAGTCCGTTAAAATCAGTTAAATTCCGAGTGTGCAACATATAACTGAAAACAATCATTCAAAAGAGTGTGCTCGATGAGACAGAACAGAGTGTTGAGTGTGGCCGCCCTACGGTTTTTATGGATCTGGTTAATTACTGGTAGGGAGTTCCCATCTAAGGCCCATTTTATGAACTTGTCATCCAACAAAGCAGCTTACTTCCATACAAATGCCTTGTCAACTGAGCTACACAAAAAACTGCCAAAGAAGACGTTTTCCAAGTGGAAAACATGCAAATCTGAATGTCAAGATGCATAAAAAGCTGACAAGCGTTGAACAGAACAGCTACAAAATAATAACCCTCCTATCCCAGCACACTCTCTCACACACACACACACACACACACACACACGCACGTACGCACGCACGCACGCACGCACGCACGCACGCACGCACGCACGCACGCACGCACGCACGCACACTTCCTGTGCCGTTCTCCGTTCTTTCTCATGCAAATAACGACGTCTGCTCTGAAGTGTCGGAGCAGTCACTGCTGTCTCTCGTTGTGCATCTGCATTGCAAAGTGGCTCTTACCCAGTGGGGTTGGCACAAGGTCAACATCATATGATCACACACCTTGCATTCAGAGCCTTCGCGCGGCACAGAGAAGGTGAGCAGTTCAACAAAAGCTCAACAGGCAGCTGGGTTCTGAGTGTCTGAATATACAAGTCTGAAATGAATGCTTGACTGGTGGTGGGTTTACTACGGCGAATTCACCCTGCAGCTCAGGCTGGAAACCTGCACATTCATCTCTCCTGCTTCTTGTCCACGTTTGCTGGAACCAATCACAAACTGGCTTATTCACCAGGCGCACCCTGATCGTTGGTCTGATTGGTTGAAAGACTATCCAAATGCTACAGTCATTTGAACTATGCCCATTGCCCACTGATCATGCCTCTCGTGCAGTAGACTACATACTGGTCTGGTGATAGCCAGGCTAGGGTTTAGTCTCTAGCATAGCACATGAAAAACCTGAAATAAGGAAATCAGTTCTTTTAGTTTTGGCAAAAACAATGCAATTGAAAGACACCACAATACACTGCTTATCTTGATGTTTGTGTTTCAGGAGTTGTTGTGGTATCTTTGTTTACCTTTTTGCACACCATCTTTAAAGTTTAGTGTCATGATTGTAGGTCTATGATCTTAAGTACATGTGCGCGTGCACACACACACACACACACCATAACTCCAACATGAATAGCTTAAGCCTGCTCGACACGACTTGAACAAACCTCTGTCACCTTTTGTTGAGAGCTTTTCTGATCACACTTAAACAAACACAGACGCCTCAGCTCTCTGCATGCTATGATTTGCTGCTGTGAGAAACATCAATGGAAAAACAACTGCATGAGCGGTAAAAAGCGGCACCATTCCGGTAAAGCAAAATCTGATACGGTGCAGGCAGCAACCACTTTGCTGCATTTGGTCTGATTTGACACGAAATAACGCATAGCGCAACTGAATAGCACCTCAGCCAACTGGGAAAGCAACCTGCAACACATAGCCAATGTACAGTGCATGGGGCTCAAGGAGAGACACTTGCAACCTCTGCCCTGGCTTAGAGCAGACACACAACAGCACGGCGATCAAATGACCTCATGAATCTTAATGAAACGTTGAGTTTGGGTCGCCGCTTTGCTCTCCCGCACTCGCACCACCGAGCTGCTCAGAAGCCTTCGTCTCTGCGCCCACGCCAGCCACAGAGGCAACCATCCCAAACCAAACCAAAGCCACCTACTTCAGAGACTCTTGGCATGATTGGAATTAGTCGGGTTGTTACACACACACCACACAGGCACCTGAGGAGTCACAAGCACCCTGTTGCCCACGACGACCACGCTGCTGCAGCTGCTGCTTTGGGTCTGTTGTCTCCCACACACACACACAGCTCTCTCTCGCTCTCCAGCTCCCTGTTTTTTTACACACACACACACACACACACACACACACACACACACACACACACACACACACACACACACACTCTTCCTCTGTGTCTCTCTGAACTGTCGGTGTGGTGGAGCGTGGAGGAATAAGATTCTTATCCCTTTGGCCCCGATTACTTCAAAGCTCATTAAAGCTGCCCTTCATCACTGAACAGGGGATCACCCGGCTGCATGGTGATTAAAGCCACACCTGAGAGGGAGATAATGGGAGTTTAAGTGCACTTTGCAGGGTGCACACTTCTCCGAGACGGACCCACCCCAGACACACTCACACACTCACACACTCACAGCACACACACCGTTTGTTCAGGGGCTCAGGTGCTCTCAACTACATTTTGGAGCAGTATTATATATATATATATATATATATATATATATATATATATATATATTTACATGATTACCAGAAAACGAGTAAATCTCACACAAACACTCATCCAGTCTTGCTGACCGGCAGGTCATTGCTGTTAGCAGCTTTCCATTTGAGATCAAGCCTGCTACTGTACTTCATGGTTTGCTCCTTTCTCCCTAATACACTTCACATTCAGCAGATAGTGCTTTTTTCATTTAATTAAACGGAACGCTGCCATTCAATCTGCTGTAAAAATACTGTTTAAAGAGCAGCCAATATCATCAAATAATAACAATAAAAAAAACACATCATAAACACTTATTTTTAATTTTCAATAGATAAAATTGGCTTTGTTTGAGTTCATCACTCAATTCTTGCATGTATTGCTTTCCTTCTAATTACCTCTTGGGCTCCCGCCGCCTCTTCACGGCCTAAGCAGTTTAACTTCATTAGCCGTGGCAGAAAGAAAAAGAAAGAAAGAAAGAAAGTAATCCAGTCAGCAGAAATAGCCATCTGGCCATGATCCAGCTGGAAGCTCCATACCAAACCTGGCACACCAGGGGCTTCCCCACCAACCCCCACCAAATAACAACAACTACTACTACTAGGCTACTATAATAACTACATATATATCTGTTATTGCATCAGAAATGCATAATGATTACTATGGGTGATGAGTATTGGCGATGGCAATGGATATTTCCCACTATTCCATGAAATCTGACATCCCTTTAGGTCAGGGCTGTACGCTAAGCTTTTTCACTAGGAGCACAGGTGCTCCTAAATGAAAAAGTTTAGGAGCACAGAAAAAAATTTAGGAGCACTATGAAATTTCCTTGAAAACCTTCGCCTTAAGCAGGATACAGATCATTCACAGCAGTGGCAATCATAGTCTCTGCTCAAACCCTACACACACAGAAAATGGCTTGTCTAGTTTCTATTTCATATTTTGAATTCAGAATTTGTATACATTTTGTTATCAATTTATAGCATTTTAGGATCTGCATAATTACTTATAGCTTAAAATATTCAGTAAACTGAATACTTCATATTGATTACACTGTAATGATATTACAGGGGTGGTGTGTAGGTCTACTGTAATTGAGTGCCTGTCACTTTAAGATGTACGTGAACATAATTAGGTTTCATTCGGTTTTAGGAAAAGAGTCAAGCATAGTTCAAGGATGCACCATGTTTTCATTAAATAACTTAAATGTTCAAAAAACGAACAAAGGTAAAGACAAATATTTCTGGTGTAATAGAAAAGATGAGTGTCCACTGTCCAGTAACGTTAACTTCCATGATTTAGCCTACCATGGCATGGCATCGTGAGTTGTCACTTTTTCCTTGGTCATGTTTAATTGGCTGGGTGCTTAACTTACTCTACTATGACTCGTCTTGGAGTTTGGTAGCCTGCTATATCTGTTATATTCAATGAGTGACAACCAGAGCTCAAAATAAAACGTTACGGTATTCTCCTGATAACGTTAGTGGAATGGAATTAATGTGAATGTAACCTCCATACAAAGACGCAGAGTGGCTAGGCTATATGATGCGCACATTTGCAATGAAAATGTTCCGCTTTTTTAAAGCAGGTGTAGCCTACACCAAATCGTGGTTAAATCCATCATTTAGACAACAGAATCAGTCAGATTTCTCTCATAGAAGTCAACCAGGCCTATGTCAAATGCAGGGTGGGGTGAAGCTAACACGGTTTCCACACCGTGTTTATCAACCGTGATAATAATAATATTTGAAATGAACACGGTAATTGTAGGCTATAGTCAACATTCTTATCATGGTTTGCCGTTTCAACGGTAGGCTAATCGCTACAAAGTCACTAACTGATAACGAACAGATTGAAGAAAAAGAAGAATGGTTTTGGAGTGACATTTCTTGCGTGTGTGAGAGACAGCGAGGTTGATGCTGAAAGCGTGAGTTTCCAGCCAGGAGCGTTAGAGTTGTCAACTATGAAATTTGTATACAGATGCGCGAAAATTGTACTAGCCTATTGATCCACTTGGTGTGGATTTTTAGGAGCAAAATGCGAATAAAAGGGTTGAATTCAGTACTCGCACCTGTGCTCCCATTTCATATTTTCAATTAGCACTAATATATATTTCCTCGCATTTGCGACGAGGTGCTCGCAGTGTACAGCCCTGCTTTAGGTAATGCCTCACTGATCGACCGCCGGACTCATTTCTGAAATGATACTCCTCCTGAAGACCAGGAAGTGCCTGTGACTCAGGAGCTGGGAAAGCCAAAAGAGCTGAAGCACAATGGCGAGCAAGAGCAGCAGTAAAGAAGCATTCGCACCAAGAGCGATCACCATAACGATAACGATAACTTGATGTGAACGGCCCTTAAGCTCTATGGCATGATAGCAGCAGTAAACTCTCTGGTATGATAGCAGCAGTAAACTCTATGGTATGATAGCAGCAATAAACTCTACGGCAGGGGTGTCAAACTCAAATAGACAGTGGGCCGAAATAAAAAAAAAATGGGTCCAAGTCAAGGGCCGGACATATTCATTATTTATTTGAATTTAAGAATTTATTCAGTTTCACACATATTGAATCTGAACGTGGCTTAAAGCTTCGGCCTATTAGCTGTTCTGCTACTGCAATAGGCCTGAACTCAGGTCAAATGTCAAATTTTTTCTTTCCACCGGCCAACACCAAAACTAATTTCTTTCAATGAAAATCCAACATTCAACTATTAACAGTCCAAGCATTACTAAGAGGAAAGTGCAAAAAGGAAACCTACCTACTGTATGCTACATTAAAGCTTAGTGCACTGCACCGTGATGTGCCCTGCCTGAACCAGATACTTGACATCTCACCTTCGATACAAGTAGTTCATCAATGTTTGGGGTCGGACCTACTCTTTTAGGCATCAAAGTGGGCCAATCGCCATGTGATGTTGGCGCTAAGTATGCAGAGCAATCCTCAAATAATTTGATTCTATTTATGCCGGGCCTCAAATAAAGTGTTCTTTATAGATCAGTGCTTGTGCTAGGGAGCTACGCAATAAGGTTTCCATTACAGCACTGCGCACGTTCAATGAATGAATGAAAGCAGTTTGTGTCGCAAACAGCGGGTGGAAATCCCGACACTCTTTCAACGACATGAGACTTCATAGTGAACCATCAAATACCCCACAGATTGCAGTGCGCATCAGTCCCAACATTTAGCAATACAATCAGACAGTCCAAAAGTAAATCAAATCCCAAACCAAACAGAAAATCTTATGATAGCCTACCTATCGGTATGCCGCTCCAAACAAAACGCAGGTCTCACAATAACACGCACGTAAGAAATAAATGCCTGAGTCTGAGATAGCCTACCAAAATAGCTACTGGCACAGGCCCCTTTACATTTCAGTAAATAGTCTAAGGCGAATGCCTCCTCAGGATTTGTGGTACTCGCAGTATTAACGCTTGAGATATACCGGCGGGCCAGTTCTGAATAGACATTAGATATTATCTAGGGGGCCATATAAAATTACATCCTTGAGTTTGACAGGTGTGCTCTATGCAGCGGTAAGCTATGGTATGATAGCAGCAGTAAACTCTATGGTATGATATGATAGCAGTAATACACTCTATGGTATGATATGATAGCAGCAGTGAGCTCTATGGTATGATAACAGTAGTAAACTCTATGGCATGATATGATAGCAGCAATAAGCTCTATGGTATGATATTAACTCTCAACACCGAGGGGCACGGACACAGTGTAATGAGTGGAGAGCAATTAGGGGCAAGATGGCACTCAGGCCCCCACAGCCCTCACTGTAGCCAGAGAGAAGAGAAGTGATATGAAGCTGATGATAATGAGGGAGGTGACTTTAGCATGCGTGTCAGGCCTTCCATCTATGACAGAAGCTCTGGGTTTGAGTCAAGTGCTTTTCACATTTATTCATTTAGCAGACGCTTTTATCCAAAGTGCCATTCTCCCCAACGCAACTCAGGGTTAAGTGCCTTGCTCAAGCGAAGCACAACGCTGGAAGCCAGAAATTGACGTTACCCACAAGATTTCAGACTTTTAGGGCATGCTAGCCCTGCTCCTTAACCACTATGCCACCACTGCCCCGTTTGTAGTATACAGGTAAGACTTAAGCGGAATAAGCTACAGCTGTGTACAAAAAGCCATCACTCAGTGTCATAGACACATAAAACATGTTGAACATGAACATAATGCATGTCAGCTTATCACATTCTCATACCATTCTGAGCTCACAAATCTAAATTGGTAGGCACACAACATGCTAAAAACAATATATATATATGCCCTTACCAATAGCATTTTTCATCCTTTTCTCACTCATTTACTCACACACACCCACACACCCTCTCTTTTTCTCTCACACACACACACACACACACACAGTCACACACACACACACACACAGACACACACACAGACACACACACAGACACACACACACACACACACACACACACACACACACACACACAGTAGGCTAACACTATAGCAAATCATACAAACACAGTAAAACCCATTTCATTCCATTTGCCTGTCAGGTCACTGTAAATCATGGAGTAGCCAAAGGCCATGAGCAGAACAGCCTCACGTCTGTAAATAAAGAGAGGAATCCTTAGGCCTGCCTCTCCATCACTCATACGAGCGACGGCTGACGCTATCCCTCAGAAAACAAACGAGATGTCTTCAAGCAGAGCAGGCGGAATGCGCGCCAGCGCCGGTTTTAAAGAACCGCACCCCGGTACGAGTGTGACAGATTTACGCTTCTCAATGCCAACAGTCATCCCACAACGACGAGTCCTGCACATCGTAGAGGTCGGGCCGTGATGCGACCACGCGTACGGCGTACGGATGCCATGATGGCGGCAGAGCGCATCATAAACTGTGTCAATAAATCAGCAAGGCATTCTGGGGGGGATGGGATCCACCGCACCACAATTGGAGAAAGAGGATAAACAACAAACAAAACAAAATGAAACAAACAAAGCATTTTAAACCAAAACATAATTCATACATACAGATAATTGTGAAAACATATAGTTCTATACGTACTCTGCGGGAGGCTATGTGTAGCATGAGACTATGGGCAACCAATGTATAGCTTACTAGGTCTATTGATTGATGCTTGACAGACACCTCTCAATAGAGCCTCTTAAAACAAAGACACCTACTTCTGATACACACTAATCAAACAAACAAACAAAACACCAATAATAGCTATCAATGGGGTAATATAAAAGAGAGAAACATCCCTGTGTGAGCCTATTTAAGCATGACTGGCTGGATTGTGATGATGGGAACTCCTCGTGAATGCTCGCCATCAAAGGCTGAGTAAACAGAAACGGTTCGAGAGGATGCAGCACGGATCGATCGAGCCTCGTCAACAAGATTAGAAAAAATAAAAAGACACACTAAGAGCTGTAGCAATGATGAGTAGATTGCCCTGGCCAGTGAGAGGCTGCTCTTTCTTCAGGGGTTGGTGTGTGTATGTGTGTGTGTGTATGTCTATGGGGGAGGGGAATGGACTGACCTGCCTGAGTGATCTCATGCTTGACAACAGATTCACGGAAGCAACCCACCACTACTTTCACTCTCAGAACTGCTTGCATTCATTTCTACTGCTGTAGTGTCCACCAACACATACTACTCTTTACACACAGTCCTGAGCTGTGCAATTAATCTAATCAATTGATTAATCGTCAATTATGACTTATGACTATGACTGAGGAAAAATGCATAATTGAAATGGAACGATTCATTCACTGCTGTATTGCTTTACAACAATGCTATTGTTTTGTCTCGAGTTGTAAATTGACACCACATTGCTTTAGATTGGTAAAAAACATTTAGCCTTTTTTTCCAGTTGAATTATATTTCAAATTTGATTCAATTCACTGTTCTCTTTTTTTCAAAGTTTAGAAAATAGATTATGCTGAGTAGGGTAATGTATTAAATTTGTGATCTCAATATTGACCAAAAATAATCCAGATTATTTCAGATTAGCATCTCCACTGCACACCATTATTACTAATCTCACGAATATAGGAAGCAGAGTGGGGAGACCCACCACTGTGGTCTTCAGGCAGACCAGCAAGGACAGAACAAATTGAATGAAAGCGCCGGGAGCAAAAAATCTAATTGCTGTTCCCCAGCTAATGCCCTCTCGTGTCTCCCTTCATCAGATACTTCAAGAGGCAGGGGTAATGAGCCAGTAGGAATCCCCTCATCTTCATCACAAACAGCTGGTTTACGACTACAGAGAGAATGGACCAAACAAAACCAGGACACTGAGGGAAAACTGAGCAGGGTGAATGCAGCAGTCGAGTCTCACTAGCCCTGATGGGGCTCTTGCCCATTAACGACTGCAAAACAAAACGGAACAAAAAAAAAACATGGGGTACATGTAGGCCAAAACCCTCTTTGTCATCTTTAGCATTTAATCTATTATTCAAACTCTTATCACACTAAATTGAGCCATAGAGCAATAAGATACTTGTTGGAGATTTGTGGAGGGCTGATTTGTAATATGATCTCCCTGACAAGGCAAAGTGCATCGGTGTTGATGTAAAAAGGTCAATGACCTCTGACCCAAGGAAACCCCCAATCAGAGAAAAGATATCCCATGTTACCAAGGCAACGGCAACATGGGCTCTTATGAGTGTGGGATAATAGCTATTGGTAAACGGTGAGGCGATCTCTGAACTGTGGACTAACCGGTCAATCAAACAGTGTCACACCCACATGTGACACACACACACACACACACACACACACACACACACACACACACACACACACACACACACACACACACACACACACACACACACACACACACACACACACACACACACACACACACACACACACACACACACTGAGAACACTAAGGCCTGTAGGACATCCAAAGTGGATTGGCAGAACCTTTACATACCTCTTCAGTGTATGGGCAAGTTCCTATTCTATTATGTACATGAAAGTACATAACTTTCCTTGATGTGTGAAACAGACTTTCTCTGCTTCCACTGCATATCCAAATAGGGAGCTAACGGTCAGATGTCTCATCAAGCATGAAAGCTTACAAAGAGGAAACAGTTACAGACACAAACATAAAGATGTGGCTTACTGTATGACACATCAAACACAAGATTGTTTTTTCTCTGCTCACACAGGTGTGCATGAATAAATAACTATTGAATATTGTAAGAGAAACACACACAGATAATGGAAGAGAGAAAGGAAGAGAGAGAGAGAGAGAGAGAGAGAGAGAGAGAGGTGGATGATGACATTACACTGATCATACACACTACAAGCCACTGGGTCAGGAGCACCCCATTCATATCACACAAGTCAACACTGTGTACAATCCTTCTAGAACACAATAAGAACGAGGGTCTTGGCATGTAAAGACCAACACTTTCCATTGAAAGCAGCACATCACATAAATTGAAAAGTTGTATTCGGGCTGTTAAAATGTATTGTAAGTTAGGTCTATCCATATAGCGTTGGCATGCTACCCTTGCTTTGCCTTTCACTTTCAGCATCACCCGCTATTTCATACAGCCAGGTTCCATAGCACTGAACGCGTCCCCAAGATAACTCAAGTTACTAACACAGTATGATATCCAGAGGCAAAACAGCAGATACGTTTGTACGCATCTGTAAAGCATGCCAAACGGTGAACTTTACCGTTACAACTGCAAGTAACGTGAATTGGGTCCACTACAATGAGAAGAGAGCACTCAAAAGTTCTTGTTCCGCAACACTGACACTGGCTTCATCAGAGAACATCTGGGAAACTTAACGGAGCACTCACCATGTCATACACGTTGAGAATGATTGTCTCGTTTGCCATCACACAGTATTTTCTCCGTTCCAAGTCGATTTTCTGACTGGTCCCTCCACTCCTCCACAGCGAGGAAGGCTTTTCCCCAGGCTAGCGACCTAGCCGCTCTTCCTTTCACTAGCTAAAAAGGTTAGCCAACCAGCTAACATGAGCTAGCTATAGTACTGTCCGTTATTCTGTAAAAAAAACACAACCAACACTATGAACAACAACTAGAAGAGACCCATCGGTTCCCTTCTTCAAAGACGGTCGTTGTAATGGCTCCGTTTTGTTTCCGTAGTTTTATATAAAAGAAAGGCATCCGTGAATGAATTTCAACAGTGAGAATGAATGCCAGTAACGGCTGTAGTAATACGAGGCAGGCAGCAATCTAACTTGGCAAGCCTCCTCCTCGTAGCTGGCTAGCTGTCAACCGGGCTCACTGAACTAGTCAGGAGCTAGCGAATGTTAGCTCTACTTCTATGGACCGCAACAATGCCAGCTAATGTTAGCGACCATCTGATCCGAGAAAAAAATACTCGTCGAAATAATTAACTATACGTTATCTTATTAGTTCAGCAGTATACGTGTAACACAGGTAACGCCACTCGCTTAAAAACTAGTGAAGTCCCTTTAGCGACGAAAAGCAACATTTCTTTTAGTCTTAGCAATTTGTCATAACGGTGGAGGATCCACTTATTGGATGAGAGGCATCCGTGCCGTAGCAACTAGCAAGAGCTGCTGCTGTTATGATTGTGATGTGCTGATGTTGTTGAAGACCCTCGGGGACCAGCGTCACATCGGCCGCAACAAAGGGTTAGGCCAACTTGATAGGTCTTGATCTAGTCTACATTTGCACTAACATCGATCTTGATGGTAAGTCAAACAGGCTTAGTAGCTTTTGCACGGGTTACATGTCCATCTTCCAGATGTTATTCAGCGGGAAGAAAACACTGTAGCCTATCCCCACAAATTATGCAATACGCCTACATTTGCAAGGAATTTATTGTGGAACTGTCACAGTTCATTGCAGTAGTTTTTTAGAAAACCAACATAGCCTAACTCAATACAGTTGCAATAAAAGTAGCCTAGGTCTAAGAAAAACACAATGTAATAATTAAATGATTAAGCATTTAGGCCTGTTAACATGTTTTAATTAATATTAGGCCTAGCCTACAATGATTGCCCAAGGCATTAATTCAGAACAGCATTAACTTATACACCAATACTTTGCTCTTAACCTACTTTAAATTTCAAACAAGGGCAAAACAACAAGAAAAGAAAGATACGTTTTATCAGAATTTTTCATCTTTTCATGTCTACTTTTACATGCCTCCTTCATACTTAGCCTATTATTGATCGACTCACCCCAATCCACCTCCCTTCCCCCAACCCACTATTCATATTACCCACTTAATAGAAAGAATATAGGCCTATAATTCCATTGACTAAAAACCTCAAAACCTTAATAAGACAATTATTAAGACGCATGCTGATCTGCATATAGCCTATGAGGCCTAGTTCCTACAGCACACCTAGGCTACATCATATAACTAGGCTACCAACATTTGGGTTAAATAGAATAGAACAGAATTTCTGTCATCAATTACATTTTTCCACATTGGCATATGTGAACATATCTATACAGCCTAAAGCCTTTCTAGTGAGAGCACTGCAGGTGATTCACAATACAACGGCACATCTGCTCTTTATCCAGCCAAAGAAAACACATGTTACTTATTGCTAATAGGCCTACTACATTAATATGATCCTCTCCCCTCTCACCCACTGCGGTCCTCTGATGTACTTATATGTCGGCTTTCCATCAACAAGAGGTCACAGCCAAGACTTATTTTCTTCAGTGATTCTGATTGGTGGAATGATTTACTATGCTCTTTGTTCTAGTCATCAAAAAGCATTTGAAGACTACAGACTTCCCTTCACAAAAAGTGTTCAAAGAGTACCGACTTTCGTTCACCTGGTTGCTCATTTAAATCTCCTTGGACCCTACAAAGCCTGTGTTGGAGGGCAAACAGTTGTTACATTTCAATTTGATACGTTAGAGGGAAAGAAACCAAAAATGTATGATTGAATCATGCCTTCCATAGGTCCAGACTCCATAGGTCTGGAAGGTGAAGGTGGCTTACAGACTGAAGACGCTGAGTAAGGACATCTGTATTCTGGGGAAAAAACAGATTGACATTATTTATATCTTTCAGGGAAGTTACAAAATGAAATTTAACTGCAGCACAGTATACTGTGAAAAACAATTAACTGGTCTTGTCGAATAGGCATTTGCTGCCACCTAGCGGTTATCAATGTAAACTGAGAAGTTAGGTTAGGTGTTTTTTCTTTAGCTGTCTGCAGGTTTTACACAGAAATTCAAGTGTGTTTTCTATTATCTGTTAATTTAAACTGTCTATGGACTTGAGACAAGACTCAATTACATCTAGGTTGCCAAGTCAACTAAGTTTTACACACGTCTGACACGCTGGCACTTCATTTGATCACATGCATAGGCAGGTCTTGGCCTCGCTGTCATATTAGGGCAAACATACAAACATTTAACATTTACGTATGTGAAACAAGTAAACATTTACACAGTCATACATAGTTATGACGTTTGATACGCACAGTTAGATTCAAGAGATTTGAAATTACACTCTCCAAGAGCTGAAACGAGTGACAGCAAAACATGATTAAAAAAAACAAAAAAAAAAAATGAAAAGAACCACGCTGTCCATCTACGTATTATCTAGTCATTAGGTTGAAGCAAGCAGTGAAGCAGCCATAGGTACCGCTATCATGATTGGAACCAAAGCCATGTAGGGGGTTCTGTTCTCTACTACAGCGCTGAATCGCACGAACACACAAATGAGGGGGCGTGTTTGACCGTCACACGCAAGTTCTGAGCGCGCAGTGTCTCTCCTCTACGGAGCCCAGAGTTTGAATCAGGAATAGATAGTCATGTCAGCGAGCGGGTGTGATCAGGGAGCTGGGGCACAGAATGGAGCCCACAGTAGCAAAGGGGTCCCCGCTCCGAGTGTTGGCAACAGAGTCACTGTGGTGCTCGGTGCTCAGTGGGGCGATGAGGGAAAAGGAAAGGTGGTGGATTTACTGGCTCAGGACGCGGACATTGTCTGTAGATGTCAGGTAATGTTACCAAGCCATTCACTGCCACCATATCGTGCTAACTTAACTCATGTGTGTACATCGCTAACGTGATTTGGTAGATTAGATTACACTGTTCATTATGATTTATCCGTTTTATTTAGCCTACTTACACTGTTAGGAAATGAGCAATCCTTTCAATTGTTATAGGGTAATGCTAACTCATTAGGGTAACGTTAAGGGATTTTGTGCACAGGCAGAAGTTAAAAGCTAGCAAACTCAGGAAAGGGCTAAAATGGCTAACTCTTCAGTACGACAGCTATGATAAGTAATGCAAACCTGCAAAGTGCAATGTTGCGGTAGATAGCAGGTGTAATGTTATTTCAGGGATTACTTAAAAGCTGGACATGTTGAATATCTTGCTTTATGCTGTTGCTTACCCTCAGCTGCAGGCGTCTGGTAGCTACAGTATCAGTTAGCTGCACTTGCTAATTGCAATATGCATGCTTCTATATGGTAGTATTGTGTAGTATCAGCCTTGGTGTCATACCGACTACTAAAGGAATAAGCACAATAAAATGGCGGGTTTTGCAGATGTTTGCCTCGTGAACTTGAGAAGCATCCCAACAAGTTTGTCAGTTCATTGGCGAATAGAAAGAGAATGGCTGTAACGTTGACAATCAGTCGCAACAAATCAATTTCCTCTTGCTAGCAAGCTTCCTAGCTAATGTCACCTTGAATTCGCAGTTTACCCTCATCATGCTAGTGTTGAAACAAGATTGTGAAGCATACATGCTTTGATCAAACGTATGTACATTCATTGCATGGTAGGTGATGTCGCAAAAATGTATTGGTATCAAATGTAAGGCCTATAAAAAGCTTAACTCGTGAGCTAACATGAGCTAACGTCAGCTAGGAACCCCAGCAGTGTAGCAACACACTTGTATCAAGGCATGCTAATCAATCATGCTCAGATTGTATCCTTGTTATTCTTTTAGGAGAGGTTGATGCCTTTTAATGTGTTACTGAAACCACAGGTGATACATATTGGTCAGTTAGAGATCATATGATTAGCTGAATGGACGGTTGACTGGACTCCTGGTCAGTCTAGTGACACTTTCATGAATAAGTTAATTCTCTTGCAAACTACTATTAGGATCGGGTGGTGAAGAATCTAGTATTATACAGGAGACCTTTGATACTATTCAGCCTCATAACTCCTCTGGGAGCATCATTCTCTCCCTCTCTCTCACTCACTCTTACTTACACACACACACACACACACACACACACACACACACACACTACTCATCTCTCATCTCGTACTTGCTCGCACACACAAGCACATTCTCTCTCTCTCTCTCTCTTTCTCTCTCTCTCTCTCTCTCTCTCACACGCACACACACACGTGTAACTCCACCATTAGTGTGGTCATTGAAAGTAAATGGGCATTCATAGTTCAAGCCCCACCACCCAAACAGGTGCACAGCTGCTTATGGGTCCACCCCGCCCCGCCCTCTAGCCTATGTTACTATATTCTACTATACGCTGTGTGACTCTCCCCCCTGTTAGAGATGGTATGGCTATGCATATGTAAAAATAAACCACTTAAAGCCTCAGGGCACCCTCCTGTGTAAGTTTGTGTTAGAGAGAAAGGGAGAGGGAGAGAGCTGAAGAGAGAAGGAGAGAGAGGAGCAGAGTGAGTGAAAGCAGATAGTGGCATCTTTTTATAAAATGAGCTGTCCCAGCAAGTGGTGCTTGATTGGCTTTCCTTATTTGTCACTTAGGCTGACTATTGAAGCAGAGGCCGTTTCAGAGCTCAGGCAAGCTGTGTCAAAGTTCCCACTTGGTCTGGTCTGTTCAAGACGAATTGCCACTGCAAACAGCTTTTAGTGGTGTGAACTGGGATCTTAAGCCTTCATTAAATAAAAGTATGCTGTGATTCATAGATTTGCCCGTTGTACTTGAATGGCAGCATTTCTTTCTTTTTTTTAATCGAAAGCTTTCTGGGGAAGTCCTTTGCAGTCTGTCTTGAATACTTGCATAATACTTATTTACTTACTTACTTACTTTGTGGTAAATGATTACAGACAGAACTAGGCTACTTTTCAGGCTAGGCTGCTTTACAGGCATTTTCTTTCCTTCTTTCTTTCCTTCTTTCTCACGTATTGTAATGTTCATATTCTGTAAATCACTTTGGCCAAAAGTGTATGCTAAGAAGTAACCATAACCATAACAATCACAGGCTATTTCGATGTGTGAAATGAACCATTTCTGAAAAACCTACCCAGAGTTAGAATTTCACCACCCAAACCTGCTGGGCCACCACCTCCAAGGCAACAGTTGTTTCCAACCATACCCTGCTCCATGTCAGCGTCTTTTTGCCAAAGGCATGCAGTAGTTGACATATTGTCGAGGACTGAGAAGCATTCATGAGATAAGCTAATACTAATACTGCTGAGGAACAGATACTATCAGCCTTGGCCTTGGTCTTTGTTTCAGATATCATCTGATATAACAGGTCAAATAGAACAGGGCATCTTGACCAGGAGCCTCGCCAGTTGTATGCTGACTGTCACTTTAACTGCCAATGGCAATCACTAGGCCTCTTCACCTAGCCTCTGGTGTGCTTAGTTAAAGAAAAGCTCTGTTTGAGTTGAGTTTGAATTGCTGCAGCCAACAGCTAGAGCAGCCAGGCAGCTACGGTGCTACACTCTGTGGTTGTTCCTGACGGTACTCCTCGAGAAATAAAGATGGCCATGTGTGTGAAAAAACTGCCTAGTGTGTGCCCCCTTCGCAAATGGAAACATTTGTTTTGTACTGTACGTTGTGATCCGCTTTTTCCATATTCGTAAGCTTGAAGTGAATGTAAGTAAGGGATGATGTATAGAACAGAAGGAAATGAGTTGAACCGGACCCCGAAGCAAAGCAGAGGTTTATATAATAAACATAAAAGGTTTTATTTAGGCCAGGGTTTGCTTGCGCGCAGTAGGACGGCATGGTGAGAGAACGTAAAGGGTTCAGAAGAGGCTACTGCCTTTTGTTTTTTTAACCCGCGTTTATAGTTTGCATTTTCTGTCCACTGAGTGTGAGGTTTTCACATGGAGCTACACACATCAGCTCACGTGGAGATACACTCATCAGTTCACATGAGTAGAGTACACTCATCAGTTCAAAGCAAGCAAGCAAGCAAAAATAAATGAGTTAAAAGGATATCCAGTAGGGCTGAACGATATATTGCATTTGCGATAATATCGCGATATGATGAAGTGCAATTTTCTAACGCATAGGCTGCGATTACCTTATGCGATTACCCTCTGGTCACGTGACATGAGAGCGTAAAGTAGCACATTTTTTAAACAGTCTATCAGAGAGTGAACTCGGCAAGCTGCTCGATAGAACCATTTAACCAACATTTTTAAGAGTGCGACTGAAACAAATTCTAGGTTAGCCTACACTGGTGCACCTGCGCTGCTCGGGTGAAAGCATGAATGTCTTTCGCAAGTTTTCATTGTAGACTATGCGTGCAAATTCACCAAACGGTATAGATTCAAACCCCTCTCCTTGGCCCGCTTTCTCTCCCTCTCCCTCCCTCCCTCTCTCTCTCTGTCGTGCGCGCTCAATGGACACCCGCCCCGCGACATGCACATTCAATCCAAATAAAACATTCACAATCGTGAAAGCCATGACGCATAGAAGACGATTAGCTAAATTATATGTAAAATCCGGTTAGCATCATTATTAGCATACTGCAGACATCTAAAACTCTTGCGTTCAAATTGACTGATCATCTCAATACAGATGTTTTCCAACTTCAAGACTCAAAAGGGCTTATCCCAAGGAGAAAAAAGTATGTATCTATCTACCTTGAAACAGACGTGGGGAAACTGCAAACAGTAGACTATGATAAGATAGCCAACTATGCTACTTTGTTTACAATATTTTGAGGCTTCAACCAGACAGCTGAATTAAAGAGACGGAGTTGGAATAGTCAGTGCAGTGTGCTGTGCAGCCATGAATATCAGGAATTTCTGTATGCAGAACATATCACGTTCATTAAAGTGAATTATCTGAAAAACTGTGTAATAATATTTAGGCTATTATATTTTCATATTTTTGCAATCTGCACTTTTGTTTGTGTGACTTGTTACTGACTTTCATTTTAATCTTTACACCAGGCTTCCTTGTACTAGTAGTCTACTTTATGTTCTGATATGTAGGCCTACAAGGTTGAAAGTTCAAAATATAGGCCTAGCCTACTATTGTGATTGAAGTAGCTAGTTAAAAAAAATGTCATCCATCAATTCATGCATCACCTGTCATCATAACAGAGGTATGACTTCCAGGAAATAAGAGTTTATTTTTAATCTAATATAGCCTATTGCCCATGGTATATGATTTACTGCTTGTTTTTGTTCGCAAGACAAACACCTTAAAAAATAATGCCATATCGCATCGCAATCGCAATATTGGCAAGAAAAATCGCAATTAGATTATTTTCCATAATCGTTCAGCCCTAATATCCAGGATTTCCTTTTGTAGCGACAGGTTGGCAGGTTATTGTGGCAGCTTATGAGAAATGTGTCACTGTCGCTCCAGTGGCACAGCATTGGCTGGCACCACACCAATGTCATGGTTCAATAATGGACTACCAGAAAGTGTTGGTGCTCATGCAGATACAGTGGTAACTTACTGTAGATTGCTTTGAGTATTTGCTTAATGGGTAGATGAACTCAAGCATTAGTTACATGACTGCTCCAACAAGCAATCACATCCCATTTGTTTCTTCATACTGGTGTGCAGACGGAAACTGGCAACTATAAGCACCTGTACTTCTGGTTGAGCCAAAATGGGTCACCCAAGGACAGAACTGGCTAGCCGCTTTTTCATCTTGGGTTCGTAATGTGGCATGTCACCCCCAGCCCACACACCACCACCCACCTACACACACACAGCTGGTGATAATGCGATATGTCAGGGGGAATAAAGTCCCCCCCCACCCCACCCTGTGTCTCCCGTGCCCCAACACCACACTTCCCTGCCGGTGGAACTCTGCACCCTGCTGGGTTCTATGCCCGCGGGCCAGCTTCTGTCAGTGGGGGCCCTGGAACATGGGAGCTAGTCCAAGAGCGCCTGTCATTCCTAATACGCACGCACAGTCACGCGGGCTGGCAGGCAGGACTTCAGTCAGACTTGAAAAAATGTTCCAGGTTATTGTTGGGAATAACGTCTGTCCGGCAGTGCTGGTTATAACTATGTCATAGTGCGTCATACTCAGCTTCCTCTGTGGTGTGTGTGTGGGTGTGGGGGTGTGTGGGGGGGGAGAGGGGAGAGAGATTAGCTGCTCAGTGCTTGTGGTTTACCATGTGTTCAGGGCATCATCACAAGCAAGTCATCTGCTTCTAAAGGCCTGTATCTGTTTGGCTTACATTCACACTATAACATTGTCCATTAAAAACAAAAAGAGATTGTGGAGTCTTTGAGTCCTTAATATCTTCATAGTCATGTATCTGGAGAACTCAAATATTGGCACATTAAATGAAATAGTTTATTTAAAGACTAATGATTGATAACAAATGAGTACAAAAAAAGTGTATAATACCCTCAATGTCACTGTTTTTGCACTTCTTTTTCCCAAATGCAGGGCCTCAAGTTGTACAAAGTTTTTTTTTACTTTTCAAGATATAGGCTATAAAGCTATGGAAATATCCAGGGATGAGAAAAAGATATGAAGATATGCTTTTTGAGCAGATATATTTTACAGGCCTTGGTTTTGAGACCCATTGACCTTCTCTCTGGAGGACTCTCTTGAGAGGGTCTCAAATTGGCCCGCCATCCCACACCTCTTCAAAGCCTTCCATGGCAGTTCTGTATCAGTTTGTGCGATGTTAGCTTTTTCTTGACCTGCCTGTCACCCTGGGGCAAGTCGTATTTTTTGGCCCCTCCATGTGCTGCAGCCTTATGACCCTTTGGGTGTTACCCACAACCCCTTCACCCATCCCCAACACCCACCACGCATGTCCCTTTAACTGGACATGTCTTGAAGGCCGCGTGTGTGTGTGTGTGTGCTTGCGTCATAAACACAGCCAATAAAGCGAGGAATCCATAGTGGGGCCACACTCACCCCCCGCCCCACCTCACCTCACCTCCCGGCCCCATCCTTCTGTCCCTGAATAGCTCCATAGCAGCGCCTCCTGAAGCACTAGGACCCAGGGGAGCAGGAATTAGCCAAGAGTCCTTTGACGGTGTTTGTAGGCTGTGTTTCAGATGCAGTCAGTATGGGGGGAACTGTTGATTGACGGGACATCTCGATTACCAACAAGCGTATGATCTACTCAGACCCAAAGGCAAAGCACACTCTCAAATCACGTGTTGTGTGGTGTGTCAGTGCAGTAGCAGACCCTGTTTTTTGGTCAAGGCCTCCAATAAGGCTCACTCCTCCTGGAGCGTAGTTAACCTGTGTAAATTCTGTTCTTTTACTTTACGGTACATAACAGTGGTTATGCATCTGATTCTGAGTATATTATACACATATCTAGTTCACTTATATAGTAGCTATGCTTTTCCTCAATTATGAAAATTGAATTCATTTGCTCACTAATAACTTTACGCCTATGTTGGTCATTTTAGTCTGTAACATTCACTTTTCTTTATTCTTGATATGCCAGTGGCCACAAGCCTGCCTGCTTTGGTCAGTGTTGACTGTGTGTTTGGTGGTTGGCTGAGTGATGCCTCTTCAGATATTTGGAGCTAGGGTCTTGTTTAACCTCGACACTTGAAATTAAGAAGCTGTTGATGGTTTAACATGTCGCCTCATTGTTCTGTGTTTCCAAGGAGATGAAAGGTGCCATGTGTACACACACACACACACCTCTCCATGTTCTATTTGTCCAGGCCTCAATTTCTGCCCACTTTTTTTCATTCTGTTGTCAATAGAAACAGAAAACTAGGTCCGAACTTGCACTTAAACACATAACAGTAACACATAACTTCTCCTCGCCCTCCTCTCTCAGCTTCCTCTTCCTCCTCCTCCTCCTGATCTTCCTCCTCCCTGCTCAGCTCTGCTCTGTTCTGTTCTGTTCTGCTCTGTTCTGTCCTGTGTTGTTGACGTTTGTGCTCTCCCAGTTCACAGGTGTGGTAAAAGTGTTGGAGTTCCTGCTTGGTTATATTTAGTGCGGAGCCCAAACTCATAAAGATGTCTCTTTGCCGTGGCCCCCAGCAGGCCCGCCATCACTCACCAGGAGCTCACTGAGAGCTCGAAGCCAGCACTGAGCTCCCTCCTTTTACATTTACATTTAGTCCAAAGCATCTTGCATTTGGGTCATTCCGTGTCAAATCAGATAAGATTGTTGCTGCACCGTCTCAGATTTTGTTAAAACTTTGTGTATATCATCAATGGGTCCTAAAACCAAGGCCTGTGAAATATTTCTGTGGAAATCATCTGTCTTCATATCTTTTTTAGACCTTGAAATTCTTTCATTTTTACAGCTTGAAAAACACATGCCATGTCTGGGCATTAATATCTTGACAAACATGTTCCCTAGCCTCCCCAAATTTTCTAGGGTGGAAGATCAACTCATAATAAGCATGTGTAAACAGTTTAAAGTCTGTACTAAATGTCTCTTGACTCTCGAAAGGGCCCTCAATTTTGGAAAAACGTGCATTAAGTGTGATATTTAGGGTATTAAAAAAACTGTTTATCTTTTTCACTTGGTATCAGTCACTATTTCCTCTTCAAATACGGCAGTTAATTAATGTTTTCCCACAATTTGAAGTCTCCACGACAAATAACCATGACAATAATAACAATAAAACAAGGCATGTTTGTATTTTGTGTCATTTTCATGTAACTGAAATGCTATGTGGGGTAGGTAGTAGGATCATGAAAATCTATGTGGAAATAGAAAAGTATATGGACATGTAGTGTGTAAAGTTCTAATATTGCATCCAAGCCCCGTTCACAGAATAAATGCATGTAGTTACAGGTGTTTTGGTAACACCAGAATAAACATTTACAATAAAAAAAGGGAAGTTTGGCACCCCCCTCTGGCGAAACAGTAGCATTTTGCTACTTTTACAAGGCATTAACTCCGGTAGCTATTTGAATGGAATGGAAAGGCTATATTTTACTTCTCATATTCAAAAAGAAGCAGAAATTCCTAATACCTTGAAATTAAAAAGGATGCCAAATCCACCAAATTATGTACTTGAAATTATGTTTTAACCATTAATCTAAAATAGGCCTTTCATTAGTTGGTGGCTGTGAAGTTCTCAAAGGCCATCTGAATATCTTCATACGTACTGCCGTCCTGTCCTGGTAGTGGCTGGGGCTGGCACAGCACACAGCACATGAATGGCAGCTGGTCCACTGGGGTGCAGGAATTTGACCTTGTAGTCCTCCAGCTCCTCTGACTTCTCCAAGGCATACCCTACCCACCATTTTCCAGACACATATTGCCCTACCTGCACATCATGCTGCGGTGCCTGAGTGGCATTCTGAACAGTGTAAGATGTATGAAGATATTCAAATGGCCTTTGAGAACTTCACAGCCACCAACCAATGAAAGGCCTATTTTAGATTAATCGTTAAAACATAATTTCAAGTACATAATTCGGTGTATTTGGTATCCTTTTCAATTTCAAGGTATTAGGAATTTCTGCTTCTTTTTGAATACGAGAAGTAAAATATAGCCTTTCCATTCCATTCAAATAGCTACCGGAGTTAATGCCTTGTAAAAGTAGCAAAATGCTACTGTTTCGCCAGAGGGGGGTGCCAAACTTCCCTTTTTTTATTGTAAATGTTTATTCTGGTGTTACCAAAACACCTGTAACTACATGCATTTATTCTGTGAACGGGGCTTGGATGCAATATTAGAACTTTACACACTACATGTCCATATACTTTTCTATTTCCACATAGATTTTCAAGATCCTACTACCTACCCCACAAAGCTTTTCAGCTGCATGAAAATGACACAAAAATACAAACATGCCTTGTTTTATCCTTATTATTGTCAAATTCATTTGATTTGGAGACTTCACATTTTGGGACAACATTAACAAAGGATTATATTTCTATA
Source organism: Sardina pilchardus (assembly GCF_963854185.1). Lineage (NCBI taxonomy): Eukaryota > Metazoa > Chordata > Actinopteri > Clupeiformes > Clupeidae > Sardina > Sardina pilchardus. The sequence goes on along the minus strand of NC_085011.1, from coordinate 27,711,270 downwards.
GAAAAGACTCATTGATGGCAGGTGTGTCCCAATAAAAAAGTTTTGAGACCCTCAATATCACTTTTTTTGCATGTTTTTTCAGAAACTAGGGACTTCTGTACAACCAGTGAGACTGTGGTACAAACATTTAATCATTGAATCTTACTGAGAACATGCTTGTCTTCCATTCTATAAAGTTTAGTCAGGCTAGGAATTATACTTTTTAAGATATGAGTACCTTAACATGGCCTCCAAGATAAGGTCATTTAGAGAGTGTAAAAAGGCAAGGGCAAAAAGACAATGAAAACAACAGAATTGAACAAAAATATTTTACAGATTTTAGTTATGGAACCTAAACATTGTGTATACAAACTTTGAAGAAAATCCGAGTCGGTGCTGCAACCATTTTCCTGGATTTTGTCTGATTTGACACGGAATGACCCATTTGTCAATTATGTTACAAGGGCCATTCTACCCAGAGCAACTCGGGGTTAAGTGCCTTGCTAAAGGGCAAAACGGTGGAAGCCGGGAACTAAACCCACAACTTTTCAGGCTACTGCTTGCTGGTCCAGTTCCTTGGCCACTATACTAGCACCGCCCGCACAACTCGTTCTTTAACACACAATTACGTGTATTTGAAATAACACAACACAGGAATGTCCCGTGAAGTGTGTGCGTGCGTGCGTGCGTGCGTGCGTGCGTGCGTGCGTGTGCGTACGCCTGAGCCGCACGGTCTTTGGTATTATTTGCCCTCAATGGTGCCTTCCAGGCAGCGCTGCCTTCAAGGCACTACTCCCCTCAGTTTAGGGGTAGGATGAGGGTTGAGGGGGTTAGGGTTAGGATTAGGAATAGGGCAAAGGTAGTGCCTTTTAGGCTATGCTGCCTGGCGTGCCTGCCATGCACACACTGAGTTAATACATTTAGTCTATTCTTCATCCTGAGATGGAGATTGTGTATGTTACTCCACTCATATTTTTGTGTGTGCTACTCCACTCATATTTTTCTTGTGTCCTCTCTTCTGTTGCAGGGCGGGAACAACGCGGGCCACACTGTAGTGGTGGACTCGGTCGAGTACGACTTCCACCTCCTGCCCAGCGGAATCATCAACCCAAAGGTCACGGCCTTTATTGGTACGAGTTGGAGCAAGGTCATGACGTACGCATCGGCGCCTCTTGTTTAACAGATCAAGGCCCTCCGGAGGCGTCCTGTCTCCTGCCTGCTGAAAATTGTTGATGAAAAACACAAACGAGATTAGATGCACTAATCTGCCCTAAAGTGGGATTGAAGTATGCGTCAGTCAGTCAGGATAGATCGATGGTGATGTATTAAAATATGTCAGTAGTACCAAACTGAGAGTTAAGGGTATCATGAAGTCCTTACAGGGAGTAACTAACATGCTCCGTTCGTGTACTGTAAAAAAAAAAAGTTTGAGACTGGTCTCATTTTTTCGATCATATTATGCCTGCTGTATTGGCTGGGTAAACCCTGTACTATGCCCATTGATCGCCCCATTGATTTGGCACGTAACTCTTCTTCAGTTACGTGCCCAGTCTAGCCTCCCTGTTAGTCTCTACAGCCAACCCAGATTCAGCTGTCTTCCACTAGTAGCTATTAGTACTTTGACTATTTTTCAGTTGAATTCAATCAACTGCCCTTTCTTTCCAGTCGGGGATTTTAAAAAGCAGAGCTGTATTTAGCTGCTGTTTTTTTCCGTACATGGGGAGTGCTGTCAGCTATCCAGACTACCTCAGCTGAGTGCCGCACACCTAATTGATCTGCACTTGACTTCATTTCCTTAATAGCTCATCCTTTCTGTTGTTGGCACCAGAACAGTAGTCGTGTTTGTTGGGCTGGGCCTCTCTCTTCCAAGTTCCACATGACGCCACCTCAGCACTTTCTGCTGTAGTGCGGAATATGAATTACGCTGATTAAAAAGAATGCTATATCCTCAGACACTAAAACTGCAGCTTGTTCTCATTAAGTAGCAAGCATCAAAGGCCAGCGGTCTAGCCTGCTCTGGTTCCCACTAGAGAATGGCCTCAACAACCCCAGTCCCTCACAATGCTGGGGATTATCCTGCTAATAAAGAAAGGGCAGCAACGCCAGCCTCAGACCATAGACATTCTATCAGTGTAAACAAAGTTCTATCTGGTTGCTTAGTGATGTTAAGTACTCTTACCAGAGAGGGTTGAAGGATCTTTGATCTTGCTGGTCAGAGTGCCTGAAAGGTTCCTAGGATACATAAACCAACTCTGATGAGCATTGTGTTCCGTACTGAAAGTTGAACCTGTTACATTCCCATTGGCTCTCAGCTCCCACATCAGCAGAGCAGTGCTAGATGTGTTGACCAATCCGCCTTCAAACTATACCAAACTATAGAAAATCCATCGCTTTAGCTGTGATCAGAGTAATCTCTGTTGAAGGGTTTTAAGCACTTTAATCAATTTGTATCCTTGTAGTGATGAGCTTACTGTATTGAATGAGTTGAATTTGAATTGGGTGTTGTGGTCCTAATGACATAGTCCTCCTCACACATGTTGGTAATGGGAAGTATGAAAAATTAATGTTATTTCTTTTGTGTGTGAGTGAACCCTTCCCTCTGTTTCTTACAGGTAATGGTGTGGTTATTCACCTTCCAGGCCTCTTTGACGAGGCTGCAAAGAATCAACGCAAAGGAAAAGGTCTGTCTGCCATCTTGTGTGTGTGTGTGTGTGTGTGTGTGTGTGTGTGTGTGTGTGTGTGTGTGTGTGTGTGTGTGTGTGTGTGTGTGTGCATAAGAAATAGTCAGTAAAGATTAGATTTCAACTGTGTCTTTATTGAGAGAGGAGGGAGAGCGAAAGAGTGTGTGTGTGTGTGTGTTGTATTTGTGGATATGAAATAGTAGAAATAAATTACATTTAGATTCGGCTTTACTATTGAGGTGAAAAAGACTTGGTAGAGGTAAGAGAGGAAAGAGTGTTTGTGTTTTTGTGTGTGTGTGCACCTGCACCACACATTTCCTGTGTATTAGCCGCATTGAGTATAAGCCATAGGACAGTGTTTTATGCAAGTTAAAAGAAACAAAACCGTATTAATACCATATTACCTGCCCCCGTGTATTAACCCCATAGCTAAAGCAGTTTTGCTGAATGTATAAGCCATTATGGTTCTGAAATACAAAACAGTTGAGATGTTGTGTGTATTTGCAGGTCTTGAGGGATGGGAGAAGAGGCTGATCATCTCTGACAGAGCACACATTGGTAATATATCTCTCTTTCACTCTCACTCTCTCTCTTTCTCGCTCTCTGTGTGTGTGTGCAAGGTTTCTTCTTTCTACAGCGTCATTGGACACTATTCATCATGTGATCTGACTGCTGTTGAAAGACACACACACACACACACACAAATACACAATTGCACACAGAAAGAGTAAACGCTAGCCATAATTCAACTTGGGTACACACACTTGAACACACACTTTTGAATTCAGCTAAAATTGTATTGCTCTTGTTTTCTGCCATTTGGCAGTTAATGAAATGAGCTTGGGTTGCCTGACATGTGATACTTGGGACCATTGTGCTTGTATGATTGGTTCAGAAGGTTGACTTGTTGGGCACAGTGTGCCTGTATGATTGGTTCAGAAGGTTGACTTGGGACCAGTGTGCCTGTATGATTGGTTCAGAAGGTTGA